>NW_024748109.1:8258686-8586338 GCF_018991925.1 Homarus americanus
GTTAATAGTCAATGCCTCAACAGTCTGTCTCAGTTAATAGTCAGTGTCTCAACAGGCAATGTCTCAGTTAATAGTCAGTGCATCAACAGTCTGTCTCAGTTAATAGTCAGTGTCTCAACAGTCTGTCTCAGTTAATAGTCAGTGTCTCAACAGTCAATGTCTCAGTTAATAGTCAGTGCCTTAACATTCTGTCTCAGTTAATAGTCAGTGTCTCAACAGTCAATGTCTCAGTTAATAGTCAGTGTCTCAACAGTCAACAGTCTATGTCTCAGTTAATAGTCAGTGTCTCAACAGTCTATATCTCAGTTAATAGTCAGTACCTCAACAGTTAGTGTCTGAGTTAGTAGTCAGTGTCTCAACAGTCAATGTTTCAGTTAATAAAATCGTGTCTCAACAGTCAGTGTCTCAGTTAATAATCAGTGTCTCAGTTAATAGTCAGTGCCTCAACCCTTAGTGTCTCAGTTAATAGTCAGTGTCTCAACAGTCAACAGTCTATGTCTCGATTAATAGTCAGTGTCTCACTTAATAATTTTATCAGTGTCTCAGTTAATAGTCAATGCCTCAACAGACTGTCTCAGTTAATAGTCAGTGTCTCAACAGTCAATGTCTCAGTTAATAGTCAGGGCCTCAACAGTCTGTCTCAGTTAATAGTCAGTGTCTCAACAGTCTGTCTCAGTTAATAGTCAGTGTCTCAACAGTCAATGTCTCAGTTAATAGTCAGTGCCTTAACATTCTGTCTCAGTTAATAGTCAGTGTCTCAACAGTCAATGTCTCAGTTAATAGTCAGTGTCTAAGCAGTCTGTCTCAGTTAATAATCAGCGTCTCAACAGTTGTTATTTTAGTTAATAGTCAATGTCTCATCAGGTTCAACAGTTAATATCTCAGTTAATAGTATGTGTCTCAACAGTTAATGTCTCAGTTAATAGTATGTGTCTCAACAGTTAGTGTTTCAGTTAATAGTCACTGTCTCAGTTAATAGTCAGTGTCTCAACAGTTAGTGTATCAGATAATAGTCAGTGTCTCAACAGTTACCGTCTCAGTTAATAGTCAGTGCCTCAACAGTTACTGTCTCAGTTAATAGTCAGTGCCTCAACAGTTAATAGCCAGTGTCTCAATAATCAATGTCTCAGTTAATAGACAGTGCCTCAACAGTCAATGTCTCAGTTAATAGTCAATGTCTCAGTAATAGTCTGAGTCTCAACAGTCAGTGTCTCAATAATAGTCAGTGTCTCAGTTAATAGTCAGAGTTTCAACAGTCAGTGTCTCAGTTAATAGTCAGTGTCTTAACAGTCAGTGTCTCAGTTAATAGTCAGAGTCTCAGTTAATAGTCAGTGTCTCAGTTAATAGTCAGCGTCTCAGCAGAGATAACAGTCAGTGTCTCAGTTAATATTCAGTGTTTCAGTTAATAGTCAGTGTCTTAGTTAGTAATCATTGTCTCAGTTAATAGTCAGTGTCTCAGTTAATAGTCAGTGTCTCAGTTAATAGTCAGCGTCTCAGTTAATAATCAGTCTCAACAGTCAGTTTCTCAGTTAATAGTCAGTGTCTCAGTAATAGTCAGTGTCTCAGTTAACAGTCAGTTTCTCAGTTAATGGTCACTGCCTCAACAGTTACCGTCTCAGTTAATTGTCAGTGTCGCAACTGTTATCGCCTCTGTTAATAGTCAGTGTCTCAGTTAATAGTCACTGCCTCAACAGTTATCGTCTCGGTTAATAGTCAGTGTCTCAACTGTTATCGTCTCGGTTAATAGTCAGTGTCTCAGTTAATAGTCAGTGTCTCAGTTAATAGTCAGTGTCTCAGTTAATAGTCAGTGTCTCGGGTAATAGTCAGTGTCTCAGTTAATAGTCAATGTCTCAGTTAATAGTCAGTGTTCCAACTGTTATCCTCTCTGTTAATAGTCAGTGTCTCAGTTAATAGTCAGTGTCTCAACAGTTATCGTCTCTGTTAATAGTTAGTGTCTCAGTTAATAGTCAGTGTCTCAGTTAATAGTCAGTGTCACAGTTTATAGTCAGTGTCTCAGTTAATAGTCAGTGTCTCAGTTAATAGTCAGTGTCTCAGTTAATAGTCAGTGTCTCAGTTAATAGTCAGTGTCTCAACTGTTATCCTCTCTGTTAATGGTCAGTGTCTCAGTTAATAGTCAGTGTCTCAGTTAATAGTCAGTGTCTCGGTTAATAGTCAGTGTCTCAGTTAATAGTCAGTATCTCAGTAAATAGTCAGTGTTCCAACTGTTATCCTCTCTGTAAATAGTCAATGTCTCAGTTAATAGTCAGTGTCTCAACATTTAGTGTCTCAGTTAATAGTCAGTGTCTCGGTTAATAGTCAGTGTCTCAACAGTTTATCCTCTTGTTAATAGTCAGTGTCTTAATAGTCAGTGTCTCAGTTAATAGTCAGTGTCTCCAGTTAATAGTCAGTGTCTCAGTTAATAGTCAGTGTCTCAACGTTGTCAGTCTCTGTTAATAGTCAGTGTCTCAGTTAATAGTCAGTGTCTCAACTGTTATTCTCTCAGTTAATAGTCAGTGTCTCAGTTAATAGTCAGTGTCTCAGTTAATAGTCAGTGTCTCAACTGTTATCGTCTCAGTTAATAGTCAGTGTCTCAGTTAATAGTCAGTGTCTCCAGTTATCCTCTCAGTTAATAGTCAGTGTCTCAACAGTTATCCTCTTTGTTAATAGTCAATGTCTCAGTTAATAGTCAGTGTCTCAACTGTTATCGTCTTGTTAATAGTCAGTGTCTCAGTTAATAGTCAGTGTCTCAGCTTATCATCTTAGTTAATAGTCAGTGTCTCAACAGTTATTCTCTCAGTTAATAGTCAGTGTCTCACATCGTTAATAGTCAGTGTCTCAGTTAATAGTCAGTGTCTACAGTTATGTCTCAGTTAATAGTCAGTGTCTCAAGTTACTCTTAATAGTCAGTGTCTCAACGTTACCTCTTTGTTAATAGTCAGTGTCTCAACGTTATCCTCTGTTAATAGTCAGTGTCTCTTTTATCCTCTTGTTAATAGTCAGTGTCTCAACAGTTAGTCTCTCAGTTAATAGTCAGTGTCTCAACTGTTATCCTCTCAGTTAATAGTCAGTGTCTCAACTAATAATCCTCTTTGTTAATAGTCAGTGTCTCCAGTTAATAGTCAGTGTCTCAACGTTATGTCTCAGTTAATAGTCAGTGTCTCTGTATCTCTTGTTAATAGTCAGTGTCTCAGTTAATAGTCAGTGTCTCAGCTATTTAGTCTCTCAGTTAATAGTCAGTGTCTCAAAGCCATTCTCGGTTAATAGTCAGTGTCTCAACTGTTATTCTCTGTTAATAGTCAGTGTCTCAGTTAATAGTCAGTGTCTCAGTTAATAGTCAGTGTCTCAACTAGCTAGTTAGTGCTCAGTTAATAGTCAATTAATCTCAGTTAATAGTCAGTGTCTCAGTTAATAGTCAGTGTCAACTGTATCTCAGTTAATAGTCAGTGTCTCAGTTAATAGTCAGTGTCTCAGTTAATAGTCAGTGTCTCGGTTAATAGTCAATTATCTCAGTTAATATTCAGTGTCTCTCAATAGTCATTGTCTCAGTTAATAGTCAGTGTCTCAGTTAATAGTCAGTGTCTCAGTTAATAGTCAGTGTCTCAGTTAATATCCAGTGTCTCGGTTAGTAGTCAGTGTCTCAGTTAATAGTCAATTAATGTCTCAGTTAATAGTCAGTGTCTCAGTTAATAGTCAGTGTCTCAGTTAATAGTCAGTGTCTCAGTTAATAGTCAGTGTCTCAGTTAATAGTCAGTGTCTCAGTTAATAGTCAATTGTCTCAGTTAATAGTCAGTGTGTCTCAGTTAATAGTCAGTGTCTCAGTTAATGTCAGTGTCTCAGTTAATAGTCAGTGTCTCAACTGTTATCGTCTCGGTTAATAGTCAGTGTCTCAGTTAATAATTAATGTCTCAACTGTTATCTATCGGTTAATAATCAGTGTCTCAGTTAATAGTCAGTGTCTCAACTATTGTATCTCGGTTAATAGTCAGTGTGTCAGTTAATAGTCAGTGTCGCAACAGTTATCGCGTCAGTTAATAGTCAGTGTCTCAGTTAACAGTCAGTGTCTCAACTTTTATCGTCTCGGTTAATAGTCAGTGTCTCAACTGTTATCGTCTCGGTTAATAGTCAGTGTCTCAACTGTTATCGTCTCGGTTAATAGTCAGTGTCTCAACTGTTATCGTCTCGGTTAATAAGTGTCTCAACTGTTATCGTCTCAGTTAATAGTCAGTGTCTCAACTGTTATCGTCTCGGTTAATGGTCAGTGTCTCAGTTAGTCAGTGTCTCGGTTAATAATTAGTGTCTCAGTTAACAGTCGTATCTCACTTTTATCGTCTCGGTTAATGTCAGTGTCTCAACTGTTATCGTCTCAGTTAATAGTCAGTGTCTCAACTATTTATCGTTTCAGTTAATAGTCAGTGTCTCAACTGTTATCGTCTCGGTTAATAGTCAGTGTCTCAGTTAATAGTCAGTGTCTCATCTGTTATCGTCTCGGTTAATAGTCAGTGTCTCAACTTTTATCGTCTCAGTTAATAGTCAGTGTCTCAACTGTTATCGTCTCGGTTAGTCAGTGTCTCCAGTTAACAGTCAGTGTCTCAACTTTTATCGTCTCGGTTAATAGTCAGTGTCTCAACTGTTATCGTCTCAGTTAATAGTCAGTGTCTCAACTGTTATCGTCTCAGTTAATAGTCAGTGTCTCAACTGTTATCGTCTCGGTTAATAGTCAGTGTCTCAGTTAGTCAGTGTCTCAACTGTTATCGTCTCAGTTAATAGTCAGTGTCTCATCTGTTATCGTCTCGGTTAATAGTCAGTGTCTCGGTTAATAGTCAATGTCTCAGTTAATAGTCAATTGTCTCGGTTAATAGTCAGTGTCTCGGTTAATAGTCAGTGTCTCAGTTAATAGTCAGGGTCTCAACAGTTATCGTCTCGGTTTGTCATTGTCTTAACTGTTATCGTCTCTGTTAATAGTCATTATCCAGTTAATAGTCAGTGTCTCCGGTTAATAGTCAGTGTCTCGGTTAATAGTCAGTGTCTCAGTTAATAGTGAGGGGTCCCAACGTTATCGTCTCGGTTAATAGTCAGTGTCTCCACTGTTATCGTCTCTGTTAATAGTCAGTGTCTCGGTTAATAGTCAGTGTCTCGGTTAATAGTCAGTGTCTCAGTTAATAGTCAGTGTCTCGGTTAATAGTCAGTGTCTCAGTTAATAGTCAGGGTCTCAACAGTTATCGTCTCGGTTAATGGTCAGTGTCTCAACTGTTATCGTCTCTGTTAATAGTCAGTGTCTCAGTTAATAGTCAGTGTCTCAGTTAATAGTCAGTGTCTCGGTTAATAATTAGTGTCTGTTAATAGTCAATTGTCTCCAACTGTGATCGTCTCTGTTAATAGTCAGTGTCTCAGTTAATAGTCAGTGTCTCCAGTTAATAGTCAGTGTCTCAGTTAATAGTCAGTTATCTCGATTAATAGTCAGTGTCTCAACTGTTATCGTCTCTGTTAATAGTCAGTGTCTCAGTTAACAGTCAGTGTCTCAGTTAATAGTCAGTGTCTCAGTTAATAGTCAGTGTTTCAGTTAATAGTCAATGTCTCGGTTAATAGTTAGTGTCTCAGTTAATAGTCAGTGTCTCAACGGTTATCGTCTCGGTTAATAGTCAGTGTCTCAACTGTTATCGTCTCTGTTAATAGTCAGTGTCTCAGTTAATAGTCAGTGTCTCAGTTAATAGTCAGTGTCTCCGGTTAATAGTCAGTGTCTCAGTTAGTCAGTGTCTCGGTTAATAGTCAGTGTCTCCAACTGTTATCGTCTCTGTTAATAGTCAGTGTCTCAGTTAATAGTCAGTGTCTCGGTTAATAGTCAGTGTCTCAGTTAATGATCAGTGTCTCAGTTAATAGTCAGTGTCTCAGTTAATAGTCAGTGTCTCCTGTTATCGTCTCTGTTAATAGTCAGTGTCTCAATTAATAGTCAGTGTCTCATTGTAGTTAGTGTCTCAGTTAATAGTCAGTGTCTCTTAATAGTTAGTGTCTCGGTTATAGTCAGTGTCTCCTTTTATCGTCTCTGTTAATAGTCAGTGTCTCAGTTAATAGTCAGTGTCTCGGTTAATAGTCAGTGTCTCAGCTGTTATCGTCTCTGTTAATAGTCAGTGTCTCAGTTAATAGTCAGTGTCCTTAATAGTTAATGTCTCAGTTAATAATCAGTGTCTCGGTTAATAGTCAGTGTCTCGGTTAATAGTCAGTGTCTCAACTGTTATCGTCTCTGTTAATAGTCGGTGTCTCAGTTAATAGTCAGTGTCTCTCGGTTAATAGTCAGTGTCTCAGTTAATAGTCAGTGTCTCGGTTAATAGTCAATTATCTCAACTGTTTATCGTCTCTGTTTAATAGTCAGTGTCTCAGTTAATAGTCAGTGTCTCGGTTAATAGTCAGTGTCTCAGTTAATAGTCAGGGTCTCAGCAGTTATCGTCTCGGTTAATAGTCAGTGTCTCAACTGTTATCGTCTCTGTTAATAGTCAGTGTCTCAGTTAATAGTCAGTGTCTCGGTTAATAGTCAATTGTCTCGGTTAATAGTCAGTGTCTCGGTTAATAGTCAGTGTCTCAGTTAATAGTCCAGTGTCTCGGTTAATAGTCAGTGTCTCAACTGTTATCGTCTCTGTTAATAGTCAGTGTCTCAGTTAATAGTCAGTGTCTCGTTAATAGTCAGTGTCTGTTAATAGTCAGTGTCTCACTGTTATCGTCTCTGTTAATAGTCAGTGTCTCAGTTAATAGTCAGTGTCTCAGTTAATAGTCAGTGTCTCAGTTAATAGTCAAGTGTCTCGGTTAATAGTCAGTGTCTCAACTGTTATCGTCTCTGTTAATAGTCAGTGTCTCGGTTAACAGTCAGTGTCTCAGTTAATAGTCAGTGTCTCAGTTAATAGTCAGTGTCTCAGTTAATAGTCAGTGTCTCGATTGTAGTTAGTGTCTCAGTTAATAGTCAGTGTCTCAGCAGTTATCGTCTCGTTAATAGTCAGTGTCTCCATTGTTATCGTCTGTTAATAGTCAGTGTCTCAGTTAATAGTCAGTGTCTCGGTTAATAGTCAGTGTCTCGGTTAATAGTCAGTGTCTCAGTTAATAGTCAGTGTCTCGGTTAATAGTCAGTGTCTCAACTGTTATCGTCTCTGTTAATAGTCAGTGTCTCAGTTAATAGTCAGTGTCTCGGTTAATAGTTAGTGTCTCAGTTAATAGTCAGTGTCTCGGTTAATAGTCAGTGTCTCGGTTAATAGTCAGTGTCTCAACTAGTTATCGTCTCAGTTAATAGTCAGTGTCTCAGTTAATAGTCAGTTTCTCGGTTAATAGTCAGTGTCTCAACTGTTATCGTCTCTGTTAATAGTCAATTGTCTCAGTTAATAGTCAGTGTCTCGGTTAATAGTTAGTGTCTCAGTTAATAGTCAGTGTCTCGGTTAATAGTCAGTGTCTCGGTTAATAGTCAGTGTCTCAACTGTTATCGTCTCTGTTAGTCAGTGTCTCAGTTAATAGTCAGTGTCTCGGTTAATAGTCAGTGTCTCAGTTAATAGTCAGTGTCTCGGTTAATAGTCAGTGTCTCCTAGTTATCGTCTCTGTTAATAGTCAGTGTCTCAGTTAATAGTCAGTGTCTCAGTTAATAGTCAGTGTCTCGGTTAATAGTCAGTGTCGGTTAATAGTCAGTGTCTCGGTTAATAGTCAGTGTCTCCGGTTATAGTCAGTGTCGGTTAATAGTCAGTGTCTCAACTGTTATCGTCTCTGTTAATAGTCAGTGTCTCAGTTAATAGTCAGTGTCTCGGTTAATAGTCAGTGTCTCGGTTAATAGTCAGTGTCTCGGTTAATAGTCAGTGTCTCAACTGTTATCGTCTCTGTTAATAGTCAGTGTCTCGGTTAATAGTCAGTGTCTCGGTTAATAGTCAGTGTCTCGGTTAATAGTCAGTGTCTCGGTTATAGTCAGTGTCTCAACTGTTATCGTCTCTGTTAATAGTCAGTGTCTCGGTTAATAGTCAGTGTCTCGGTTAATAGTCAGTGTCTCGGTTAATAGTCAGTGTCAGTTGTAGTCAGTGTCTCAACTGTTATCGTCTCTGTTAATAGTCGTGTCTCAGTTAATAGTCAGTGTCTCAGTTAATAGTCAGTGTCTCGGTTAATAGTCAGTGTCTCAACTGTTATCGTCTCTGTTAATAGTCAGTGTCTCAGTTAATAGTCAGTGTCTCGGTTAATAGTCAGTTGTCTCGGTTAATAGTCAGTGTCTCAACTGTTATCGTCTCTGTTAATAGTCAGTGTCTCAGTTAATAGTCAGTGTCTCAGTTAACAGTCAGTGTCTCAGTTAATAGTCAGTGTCTCAGTTAATAGTCAGTGTTTCAGTTAATAGTCAGTGTCTCGGTTAATAGTTAGTGTCTCAGTTAATAGTCAGGGTCTCAACAGTTATCGTCTCGGTTAATAGTCAGTGTCTCAACTGTTATCGTCTCTGTTAATAGTCAGTGTCTCAGTTAATAGTCAGTGTCTCGGTTAATAGTCATGTCTCAGTTAATAGTCAGTGTCTCAACAGTTAATAATCAGTGTCTCAACAGTTAGTGTCTCATTTAATAGTCAGTGTCTCGGTTAATAGTCAGTGTCTCAGTTAATTGTCAGTGTCTCAGTTAATAGTCAGTGTCTCGGTTAATAGTCAGTGTCTCAGTTAATAGTCAGTGTCTCGGTTAATAGTCAGTGTCTTACTTAATAGTCAGTGTCTCAGTTAATAGTCAGTGTCTCAGTTAATAGTCAGTGTCTCGGTTAATAGTCAGTGTCTCAGTTAATAGTCAGTGTCTCAACTGTTATTGTTTCTGTTAATAGTCAGTGTCTCGGTTAATAGTCAGTGTCTCAGTTAATAGTTAGTGTCTCAGTTAATAGTCAGTGTCTCAGTTAATAGTCAGTGTCTCAGTTAATAGTCAGTGTCTCTGTTAATGGTCAGTGTCTCAGTTAATAGTCAGTGTCTCGGTTAATAGTCAGTGTCTCAGTTAATAGTCAGTGTCTCGGTTAATAATCAGTGTCTCAGTTAATAGTCAGTGTCTCAGTTAATAGTCAGTGTCTCAGTTAATAGTCAGTGTCTCGGTTAATGGTCAGTGTCTCAGTTAATAGTCAGTGTCTCGGTTAATAGTCAGTGTCTCGGTTAATGGTCAGTGTCTCGGTTAATAGTCAGTGTCTCAATTAATAGTCAGTGTCTCAGTTAATAGTCAGTGTCACGGTTAATAGTCATGTCTCAGTTAATAGTCAGTGTCTCAACAATTAATAATCAGTGTCTCAACAGTCAATGTCTCAGTTAATAGTCATTGTCTCGGTTAATAGTCGTCTCTCAGTTAATAGTGAGTGTCTCAACAGTTAATAATCCGTGTCTCAACAGTTAGTGTCTCAGTTAATAGTCCGTGTCTCAGCAGTTAATGTTTCAGTTAATAGTCAGTGTCTTAACAGTTAGTATCTCAACAGTTAATATCTCAGTTAATAGTCAGTGTCTCAGCAGTTAACATTTCAGTTAATAGTCAGTGTGTCAGCAGTCTGTCTCTATTAATAGTCGGTGTCTCATCAGTTAATGTCTCAGTTAATAGTCAGTGTCTCAGCAGTTAATGTTTCAGTTAATAGTCAGTGTCTTAACAGTTAGTATCTCAACAGTTAATATCTCAGTTAATAGTCAGTGTCTCAGCAGTTAATATTTCAGTTAACAGTCAGTGTCTCAGCAGTCTGTCTCCGTTAATAGTCAGTGTCTCAATAGTTAATATCTCAGTTAATAGTCAGTGTCTCAGCAGTTAATGTTTCAGTTAATAGTCAGTGTCTTAACAGTTAGTATCTCAGCAGTTAATATCTCAGTTAATAGTCAGTGTCTCAGCAGTTAATATTTCAGTTAATAGTCAGTGTCTGAACAGTCTATGTCTCAGTTAACAGTCGGTGTCTCATCAGTTAATGTCTCAGTTAATAGTCAGTGTCTCAGCAGTCTATGTCTCTGTTGATAGTCAGTGTCTCAATAGTTAATATCTCAGTTAATAGTCAGTGTCTCAGCAGTTAATATTTCAGTTAATAGTCAATGTCTTAACAGTTAGTATCTCAACAGTTAATATCTCAATTAATAGTCAGTGTCTCAACAGTTTATGTATCAGTTAATAGTCAGTGTCGCAGTTAATAGTCAGTGTCTCACCAGTTAATGTTTCAGTTAATAGTCAGTGTCTCAATAGTTAATGTATCATCAGTAAGTGTTTCAGTTAATATTTAGTGTCTCAACAGTCTGTCTCATTTAATAATCAGTATCTCAACAGTTAATGTTTCAGTTAATAGTGAGTGTATCACCAGTCATTTAGTCAGTAAATAATAATCAGTGTGTATAGTCAGTTTCTCTAATCATACTCAGTGTCTCAGGTAATAGTCAGAGTCTCAGTTAATGTTAAGTGTATACTCTATTTTTCAGTTAACAGTCAATGTCTAAGTTAATAGTCATAGTGTCAATTAATAGCAGTTACTCAACAGTCAACGTCTCAAGTTAGACAGTGATTCAGCAGTCAGTTTGCCAGTTAATATTCAGTGTCTGAATAGTCAGTGTCTTAACTGTCAGTATCTAACAGTCAGTGTTTCAGTTAATAGAGTGCTAACAGTCAATGTCTAATAGTCAGTGCTTCCGTTAAGAGAGTGTCTCATTTAATTTATCGCCAAAGTCTTCGTTAACAGTTAGTGTCTCAAAAGTTGGTGTCAACAGTTAACAGTCAGTGTGTCAACAGTTAGGTCACGGTGAATTACCTGGGTAATATTTACACTAATTAGTTACCACCTGTTTGAGGGAGCCATATCGGTGTGACAGCGGTAATAACGCTACTTGTGATACCTAGGACCGTGTATTGTGTGTTAGGTATTACACTCTTGTTTCACCATTTACACCCCCCTTGTACACCTCTCATCTGTGTAAGTAAACAGTATAATGTTTATATGACATCATTACAGTCGGTGTTGACGATCCACTTACAAGGTGTATTTTGTATTGTTGAAATTCATGCATGTTTTAGTTAAGAGTGCGATCATACAATATTCTTATATAGGTATAGCGTATTTTGCCTGTTGACTTAATTATACCAAACCTCGTATGCCATAGCAGTATGCCAATGTCTTAAGTATTCTAACTCCACATCGTGTTCGCTTCAAGACCTGTGAAACACCCTCCAGGTTGATGTTTTTGTGTTCAAGCAGTGACAGAGGGTGGAGCTCATCCTTCACCGTGAACACTGACATCGCTCTGACTTCAATATCATAATGAACACACACACTACACGACGCACACCACGACGCACTACACGACGCACCGTACCGTACTGACACACGACGCACTACACCATCAAATGCTTCATCACACTAAGAAAGTGTCTGAGGTGTAAAGCACCTTAAGATGAGGTTATCTATCAAGTAGCGACTTTCCCCAGGTTGTTGTGATGTGTTTGTTTGTTGTGGAGGAGGAAAGAAAAGTTATTATGAGAGAGGTGTGCTGAGTCAGGTAGTGAGGGGGGAAAGTGTCCACACAACTCTCTCTCACACTCATACGAGGTCCTCCGTCTAACTGTCCACACACACACATATATAAAGCTTTAATTGGGTAACTGATATGAACATTGCTGGAAAAAAATTAAATATTAATGAATTATAGTCAAAGAAATTCTGCAGCAGACATTAGATTAATTATAAACATTTCAACATTTAATGATTAAGGAATAGAGAAATTATGAATGCTATTAATCGGTGTATTGATTGCAGAAGAAATTAAAATCTAATTTATGAGAACATTTAATTTCTCTTACCTGGTGTGAAAATCATCAAGTGTAAGCATTACAAGTACAAGTATGTCTGAATTAACTGCTTATTCATTTAATTCATTGTTTTCTACATAATTACTCATGCAACGTCACGGGATATCTCAAACAGAACCCATTAAAGCCATCTTCATTGTGGGTGTCATTGTTCACAGCCTCGCACCACCGCTTCCAAGTCACACGGTTAAGTGACCTGGATCAGTTAACAGCTGCGTCACTTGTGTCAGAACTCAACATCTCAATGGTGGGAAAACTGAGCTAACAAAGGCAACTGAACGAGACGCGAGGGTGTACACTTACCTAGCCAAAACTCTCTGTCGAAGTCCCCAAAGCCGACCTTGTAGTCCTCCCAGCCACGCATGAAGTTCTCGTGAGGCTCCACGTCGTCTCTCACCTACACCGCCAGGGACACCACGGGGGGCCAACGGTGAGTCGGGGTGCCATCAAGGAGTAACGCGGTAGTAGGGAATGATACATTACCAAGGAGTACAACGGAGATAATGTTAGTTTCAAAAGCATCTAAGACCACATGCATATATCACACTCGTAAGAGAAACTACTTACAAGACTTATTATGATGGAGGTTTAAATACAATGATTAAATTTAACTCATTTCACATACAACTGACTGACTCCTTAATGAAATACGGAACTCTGGCCATTTCTTATTTATCATTTTCCAAGATTTGTGTTGTAAGAACTAACCTGAAAGACGGTCCAGCCACCACCTTCACTCTCCAGGTCACAGAAGACCTTCCAGGGCCCCTGAACAAGGTTAGGCGGGTGGATGAGGTAGATGCCGGTCTTGGTGGCGCCTTGAGTAGCCTGGATGTCATGACAACTGGTGCCTACGTGGAAGGATCCTGATGGTAGGGAAGAAGGAGGGAGGGGGAATGTCATTACCACAGCTGACGGCCAGAACTACTGCACTACATCCGTGATTTTTACTTAGTTGTTTTCTAGTGTGTGTGTGTGTGTGTGTGTGTGCCTACATAATGTACAGCAGGTGCTTGAAGACCTTAGTTGCTGAAGCACGGAAATACATAATATATACAAATAAGCTGATGGTATTCTCACACACATGATTCAAGTCACTGGTTTAAGCCTTTGTAAAGTTGTAATGACTAAACAATACAAATAGGAGTTTTACGCTGCATTTTGGAGGTGAAATTACATCAACCTTTAGGTGCTTGTAATGGTACAATAGAAGTGAATTTACTGTAATGAATCACAATTTCCTACTGTACTAAACACACTATTTCCTATTGTACCAAACACACTATTTCCTATTGTACCAAACACACTATTTCCTATTGTACCAAACACACTATTTCCTATTGTACCAAACACACTATTTCCTATTGTACCAAACACACTATTTCCTATTGTACCAAACACACTATTTCCTATTGTACCAAACACACTATTTCCTATTGTACCAAACACACTATTTCCTATTGTACCAAACACACTATTTCCTATTGTACCAAACACACTATTTCCTATTGTACCGGCCAGCACAAAGAAGTGGTTATTGTACAGGAGAAAGTTATCACCCAGACGTTTTTGATGAAGTTTTTATTACAAGCTACAAGTCAGTTTAACTCGGCAATAAAGGAAGTCGTTTAAGACACTCCCTGGTGTACGCTTTATTACCCAACGTATTAAAAAAAACAGTAATTAGCCAGTGTCGTTGAACTGTGTATTTTAGGGAGTCGTTTTTGTCAACAATAACCACTATATCAACACACCATTATGGAAAGATGACGCAGCAGTTACTATAGAGGTTGTTATTGGTATTTTCGGAATTAAATGTTCCGAACTTTCTCTTGAGATTGGGAATTATTTTATCAACTGGTGTTTAATAGCGGAGGAGAAAGTCACTGTCGCGGTGGTTAAGATGTTCACCAAGCGTTGAGGATTTTTCCTTTCTCAGTGGTCTGAGTCTGGCTACATTGAGGAGTCTTAGAGAACATTTAAGGCCATTTTGGTTATTATACCACAGCTACAGTGAGCCAGTTAGATGTACTCTCACGGCACTAGTCAGGGGAACTTTATGATACAACTCTTCAAGAACCTGCTGGTCTCTTGAGTGTTGTTGTTATCATTGTCAACACGAGGTACAGTACAGCCCACTGAAGAGGATAAGTATATAAGACACCAGTAGATGACTCCAGGTGGGTACACAGCGCAGGAGAAGAGCGAAAGAGTAAAAGATAAAAAGTAAAATCAGAAAGAAGTTAAAAAAGGATAGATTGACAGGTCAGGGGAGCAGAGCGAGGCGGGAAGAACGGACTCGCTCCCATGGTCACTAAGTCATAGACCTCATTTCAGCAGCTGTACGGGTCTGACCCACACAAAGTCTAACACACTTCCCGACTGTCATTATACCGTTGCCCTAAAGACCGAGTCATCATCTACCCTTCAACCTTAGTGTCCATTGACGACAAGAGTACTTCACACTCTTCGGGCGTCACCCTTGCTAGCCGCTTACACACGCCACTTGTACCCCTAGGCACGGAGAACCTGGGGGAAGCGGTAGTGTTCACATTGTGTTATGTTTGGTTTTTAACACCACTACACAACCCATAAAAAGAAAGCTGCGTCAAGGAGAAACTTAAGTAAGTGTGTGTGTGTGTGTGTTACTACCGAACCTGCCGGGAAATCTTGTTAACACAGCGCTCAGGGCCAAATCTGCTCAGTCTTTGTGGATATTGTGAGATAGTTTCGTCCTCCATGAGTGAAGTAAGTCGTCATTATCACAGATTCAGTATCAGTATCAACATCTTTTTACGATGGGTAAATATAAAGTTAGTGACAAGAAAGCGCGCTGGTGGTGAGTAATTCAGTGACTGGCAGCATAAACCTCAGATATATGCTTTTGCCATTTGAGGATGATAACAGGAAACCACACTTTTTTCTTTTTCTTGTCTGTTACTAAGGTGCAGTGTGAGAACCTGTTGGGAAGAGTCAGTGAAATACATGATACCTACCATATGACACAGACCGAAAAGCTCGTGTAGTTGGATTAATGCTACAAAGTACTCAGTAATATTTGAGACTCCAGATTAAGGGAAAATTAATCTAGGCTACGTACAGTAACAGATGTACTAAAAGCACAACTAAATCTATGTTGAGATAAACAGATGTGTGTTGACAGTGTAGTGTAACATCAGAAGCAACTATGAGGTGAGGAGGAACTTACTGGTGAAGTCGTACACGTCTCTGGTTCTTTCCCCGGAGGAGTTGGTAGGTCTCAGCGGGGTGTTCTCTGAGACGATCTGACGAACTGTGCGACGCAACTGGGAGATCATGGCCGGGTCAATGCCGCCTCCACTCTCACCTCCTGCAAAGCCCCTCCCAATGCTCGCGTCAGCTTCACTCTGTAGGAACACGACAAGATCTACTGAAGGTGTGGCTGAAGGTGGTGATAACATGGGTGCGGAAATTATGGTGTGGTGATGATGATGATGATGATAATAAAGATGATGAAGATACAAATAATGTGACTAAATGCAGTTGTTGTGTGTGTGTGTGTGTGTGTGTGTGTGTGTGTGTGTATTTGAATTTTGAATTTGCCACGCACGAGGGCTAGTTTTTTGGGCACCCCCTTACATCCTGTGCAAGGTGAAGTGCAAAAGCGTTTACAGCGCCCATCTGGGAAGCATGCGTAGTTCATGCTTGCCTTCATGACTCGTGCATTGAGGGTGTAAAAGCCTGAAAGGTCGTGGGTTTTGTCACCAAGTTACATAAAGTGACAGAATGATGAGTGTATGGGGGGGGAAAATTCCCGGTACATTTCATCTGTTTATGGCAGTTTATATCAGTGTTCGTCGAATGCTTCTCGTTGCGCAGCGTGTATGCGAGATTTGAGATGATTCAGGGAGAGTGTGTGTGTGTGTTTTGTTAATGAGATCGTGACATAGCCAGCGTCTACGGTCACAGATACATTCATTAACTACAAGAACTGACCCGGAGGGAACAATTCTATATATAAAGTCTTATCACAAAAGTACATTTTAAACCGAAGACTTAACTTGTCGTACTAATACTCAGGGATTAGTATATTTCATTAGTTTTTGTCCTGACGTCAGTGTTGTGTGAGGGTGTGGTGAGGGGTGGTGAGGCGACACGCTCTGTTATCTCCGTCCCAGTCTACTTCACTACAGTTCTACTTAACACATCTTAAATATTCTTGTTGTTATATATGTATACACTAGGTAACTAATAGCGGAATGACTGCCTCTGATTGGTCGAGGTACAAAGACAAACATGGCACACGAGAGAAAATCTATAATTTGTGGTAGAAAAAACTCTCCATCACGCATCACGACCCTCTTCCTCCTCCTCCTCCTCCTCACACACCACTAAATACTTTCTTTACCTTCTTTTGTTTTTTATCCTCAGGTTGCCACATCCTTCCCGCGCTCACCTACAGATTATGCTAATACACGCATCCTCATGTAGAAAACTTCTCACACTAATCTAGAGATCCCGTAATGTTTAATACGTATATTCAAGAGGTATTTGGTGTCTCGGTAAAAAAAAATTAATGAGAAGACAGTATTTGGCAAAGATGTGAAGATAACTTTACCAAGGCGCCTGATGTCTGTGAAATTTGTCATGTATCGTGGTGTAGTGACGGTGGTAGTGCTGAGATCACATTAAGATTAGACCCACAGATTATTTTCACCCGATGATTGAATACCCCTAATGTTTCCTGAGGATTAGGTTAGTGTTTGGTTATCATTAGGTTAGATTAGTATTAGGTTTGGTTAGTGTTTGGTTATCGTTAGGTAAGGTTAGTAGCAACAATCCTCACGCAAGGAATGGCTATTAATCAACACACACTGGTCAACTCGGCTCACATACTTAATGAAAGACTAAACAAGCACTGGACAGACTGGAAAATAACCCGAATTAAATTAAATCCACACAAGACAGTCTTTGACCCTGTTGCTTTGACATCAAGACTCGTGACCAGAAAAAAAAAAAGTATGTAGTGAAGGAGAGCCACAATGGACTACCTGTGACCCAGTTTGTTGGGTTTAGCTGCCGCAGGTGAACTCGTAGGGTCGGTCACCTCTTCTTCCGCCTGTTACGCCGCCGCTTATAGAGAGAGATCTTACCGTAGATAGGTGTTCCCCAGGGTGCTTGGCTGTTGGGGGTTGCCAGATGATATAATGTTTGTATTACAGCAGCTGCCTCACGGTGCCTGAGTCGGTTTTTTGTCTGAAGTTTCACACACACACACACACACACACACACACACACACACACACACACACACACACACATCCAAGTTTTGTACTAATTCTTCTGGTTACATAGATAGACAGGTAGATACATTACATCAGAATACAGTTCTCGGTCATAACGCTCTAACAGATTTCAGTAACAAATGAAGCGCGCGGGTGTTGTTTTCAGGAACATTTTAAAACGTTAAGAAAACGTTGTTGACCCTGATCTGACGACTCGTGCGCTCTGGGGTCAAGTGTCTGAACCTTGTTGCCATCACAAACCTGGTGCCACTCAAGGAAAAACTGCCACTGTTTTTTGTTTTGTTTTCATCCCTGCTTTGTTAGGAGACAAGATACAGATCATATTTTACCTTCCCGTGCTTTAACTAACGCTCTCATATCTGCTCCACATTCTGTCATTCAGCGGTGGTCATTATACATTGTTTTCTTTCTTCATTCCTCCACAAGACTAAAGCCTCTTGCTAAAGGTATGTATTGTCCTAAGCTGCTATGAAACCCCTGAGAAGGCTGGCTGTGTCGTGTGTGTTTGTCTCAGAGGTTAAGGTTATCTCTCTCACACACGCACACGCTTTACAGGTGGTGGTGGTGGTGGTGGGAAGGGGGAGGAATACCCCCTTGTTGTAAAAAGCCACACCGGTTTCGTGGCTTTCCATTTACAAATTCTCGGAATGTTTCACGGGTCAGGGGCTCGCTGACTCACCCTCTTGTTACCGTCTCCAGCTGAGGGTCTGAAACCATGGAGACGCCGCCACCACTTCCTGAACTTGAGTAAATAAGTCTCCACAGAATGTAGTATTTAACCGTGATAGTTAAGTCGCAGTGGTATAGTCTAATGATCATAACTATACACACATACAACTGCTAAATTGGGATAACATGAAGAATCTACGTCCTAGCTTATTTCACTTAATGATTAACTACCCTGACACTATTTGAGGGGGATGAGATTAGGTTAGGGTGGTTAATCTTTAGGTGAAATTAGCTGGAGTTAGGTTAGGTTAGTGTTAGGGTGGTAAATCTCGAGGTGAAATAAGATGGGGCTGAGAATCTTCAGGCGATCACTAAACTGCCTCCAATCACCTACTGTACATGCAAAACTGGACTTAACTAGTACAATATCAACCAAACTACACCTTGTACGGTATTATAGATAGGAGAAAGCGTCAACAAGTGAATTCTTAAGTGTTTATATCTTATACTCGTAAAGTAGGTGAGTTGGTAACGAGGAACGGGATGCATACCATTATAGGCAAGTTCCTCCTAAAGCGGAACACCACATGCGCATAACACCTGCGCAGTAGACTATTATCACCCAGGAGGTAACAGAACATTGACCTCTGCGTTAAAATGTGGGTCTGCAACTGTGGTTATTATCACATTGACTTTAACTGGGTTTTCAAATATTAAGTTAATTTTTCCTCTTAAGTCAATTTGAGAATTTATTAGGTTACGGTAGTTTTTTCGTTCAATACTGTTTTTAATATGGCCGCTGGGTCACCTAAAGATTAGCCCCCTCTTTTATTTCACCTGATGATTAAACATCCTAACGCTACCTGTGGGGTATAGGTCAGGTCAGGTTAGGTTTAAGCTGGTACATGAAATATTTGATTACATTAAGATAGAGAGAAAAGGATATATTTACCTTCCCTATTACCAAGGGGGGTAGATAGATAGATAGATAAATAGATAGATAGATATTCAGTAAAATCGTCGTACAAGTTCTCATAAGGTATACACACAATGGTAATCAGTAAATCGATATAATGAAAGATAGTAGTAGTACTAGTAGTAACAGTAGTAGTAATAGTAGTATATAGTAGTAGTAATAGTAGTAGTATTTGTAGTTACTCACGTTGTGCTGCGCGTCACCTGCAGACACCATCACCATCACCATCAACAACAACACCGCCTCAAATCGCATCTCAATCGTGTTTCAATTATCCACAAATACAAAAAAAATATAAATCTTAATATTCAAGTTGTTTTGTATGAATCCCGTGTTTTGCCTTCCTGAGTTGTTCCTTGAAACACCGAGTAGTAGCTTCTGTTTTCAAGATTTTTGTACTATGGTAGTGGCGTCTTCAAGAAGGTTATCACTCGGTATAACACTTTAGTTCGTGAGATATGGTAGTGGAGGAGAGTACTGTTAGACTCACCAGCGCTACAAGACTGGCTGCCACCCTCCATGTTACCTCCACCACTACTGCGCTTCACGCCTAGCACACACACACACACACACTGACAACACCCCCACACACACGCACGCACACACTCAAGTTTTCACTATAATGAGGACGTACTCTCTCTTCTCTTTCTCTCGGGGTTGGCAGTGGTTTTATGATGTCACTGTTTCGGCCCTGTTTGTTCCCTATATTATGGTCAGTGATTCACGAGTGGTTCCCGGTGTGGTGGAAGACACTGACCAACTTCTCATAGTTGGTGAAGAACAGAGACGGTTTGTGTGAAACTATTGGAGGAGGCGGAGGAGGATGTTTTCTCTGCCCTAATAACCTCGGTCACCTCCCCGCACCAGCATGGCGTGGACCCCCCCCCCCTCCCTCCACCTCCCTACTCCTCCTCCACCCCCTTCTCCTTTACCCCTCCCCCTTCCTCCGCCTCGCCAGACTTTCTTCACTTTCCTTGGGGTAGTGGACGGTCGTCAGTGGTCAGTCACCGCGCCTAAAGGCTCTCCTTCCCTACACGGTTTTATGTAGATAGATATTCATTAAGTGAAATCGTCTTACAAGTTCTCGTTGGTTCAGTATATATAAAGGCATTGCAGGTATACAAACAGTGTAGATAAACAGCGCAGATATACAGTACATAAACAGTGCAAGTATACAATATACACAGTGCACCTACAGTATAAACACAGAACAGCGAACCATGTATGTATACAAATAATATACTTAGTGCAAATATACGAATAATGTACATACATGCATAATAAAGGTATATACAGTGTACATAGACAATGCAGATAGTGTAGATATATAAACAACATGCATAGACAGTACACGTATATAAATTATGTAATCAATAAACAGTACGTCGATTTAACAAAGGATCGACCAAGAAAACTGTTCAAAGTTTATTTTCACAAGAGTTGTAATTTTTTTCTTTTATCACTATAAGTTTACGATTTGTTGTTTGTATATCTGCACTTTCTGTGTATACCTGCACTGTCTATACACATTTTTGTATACGTGCTCTGTCTAGGTTTGTTGTATACCTTACCTGCACTGCCTATGTAAATATGTGTGACGATTTTACATATATTTATTTAGTATCTATCTTGCTGTTCTTTTCCTCGGTTTCTTCTTAATAACACTAATCGGTATAACGTGTGTGTGTGTGTGTGTGTATGTGTGTTAGAGAGAGAGAGAGAGAGAGAGAGAGAGAGAGAGAGAGAGAAACTAACAATAATTACTCTGTGCTTCTCTCTTCTGCTGTTCGTCTCGTGTGACTGGTTCAGTTTTCCCTCCCTCCCTCCCTCCCTCTCAGGCAAAATTTACCCCACCTCCCTCCTCCTACTTCACCTACCCTCTCCCCCAACACAACTCGTCGAGGCCGGGAGGGGGATACCAACGTTATGGGGTCAAACTCCCAAGTGACCTCTGCAGGAAGTCCCATATGAAGGAATTTTTGGAATAAATTACTTAGTTACGTAGGCATTCACTCTCGAGTTAAGTTGTAGCAAGTAAAACAAGAAACTAGCAGAATGTCACATACGAAACACAAACTCCTAAAGTAAGTCTTAGAATAAATGCGTTTGGAAGAAGTAACAAATTTTAGTCATGTTGGATGGATGGTTGGATGGACGCCTTACTCACATAACTGTTTGTGTACTCAACTGAGGAACATACTGCAAGAGACGTTTATTTTTAGGCCGTATAATAAGTGAAAGCGAGTGTTGCACGTGTCAGAGTAGCGACCGTGTGGAGGAGGTCAATAGGTATAAGGAAGGAACCCACTGACCCACCCGCCCTTCTGAAGGTGAAGTGAACCACGGAAAGAGGAAAGAGAGAGAGAGAGAGAGGGGGGGTGGGGGGGTTAGAGGGTGGTGTTATGGTGATGGATGGGAAATGTTTTTAGTGCGTCACGAGGCCCTCAAACCCCAGATCTCTCAGAGAAAGTGGCAGTGGTGGGGGCGGTGTAGCTCGGTCGTTAACACCTGCTACCAACACTACGTGGGACACAACCCCCTCAACACCTTGACTGTGGTGACATTGACTCTTGTTACATTCCATTCGCTATATTTGGTACTGATTTCAATGCATATTTTGTCTAATTCTTTAGTTTATTTTTGGGATTGGCAGTACTTAAGAGTACCTTTGTGTAAATAGATAGCTAATTATTATATTATTAAATATCTATTTACACACGCACAGATGAACCTTTTTGTAACCTGTAAATACTGTACATGTGAAGTGGAGTCGATTCACCGCTATGTCATTATAGATACTGTCTGAGTCTGTCGACTTTCTCTTGGTCCAGTTCCAAGACAATATCGTCTGTGAATCCCCAACTAAAGTAAAGTACTAACTTCCTATTGAAACTTAAATTTTCCTCACAATTTAGAAACTGGGAGGTTGGTGAGAGAGGGCCTGCAGGGAGGACCTCAAATGTTGCCTTCAGGGTGTTTTAATTGTATTTTCCAGCTCTCACCTCTATTTTACGTGGCAAAAACACAACCTGTACAAAAAATATTCAGATCACCTGGAGATTCACCCCAGCTTTTTTACCTAAAGATTAACTACCCCAACACTACTAACCCAACCTATCTTAATTTAGCCTAACCTAACCTAATCTACCCAACCTGACCTAATCTAACCTAACTCAGCCTAACTTAATCTAGCCTAAGCCCCTAGGTAGCTTTAATCTTACGGTTGAATAGGCTCACTAGCTGATCAGGCAGTCAATGTGTTCTTTGTTACACACTGTAGGCATATACGGGCTCTTGACTGTACCTGAACATACACCAGTGTTGGTCCAGTCTGGTCTTTATTGAGCTCACACTTGGTGTTCTTACAACTTAACCTAACCTGTTGTTACAGGCACTGGTACATACACAAGAT
The DNA here is from genome assembly GCF_018991925.1 of Homarus americanus. Classification (NCBI taxonomy): domain Eukaryota; kingdom Metazoa; phylum Arthropoda; class Malacostraca; order Decapoda; family Nephropidae; genus Homarus; species Homarus americanus. The sequence goes on from NW_024748109.1 coordinate 8,280,818, forward strand.
GACTCCGTGCCATCAATCACCATGCACTGACATATTCATGGAAAAACTTTCATCCTGAATCCCAAGTAGAACAGGTCTTTTATTCTTTAGTTGGTGCAGTATTTGGTCTCACTATTCCTCAGTGCTAGTGCTGCCTCATCCCATTCCCACACCCTGTTGGTAACCCAAATTTAGTCTACATCTCCACTTCCTGCCTCAGGCTCTCATCTTTTTCCACATCATCAGCAAGTGACAGGTCATCGTATACATTTATGGATTCCAGTTTTGTACATCCTTAGACATTGTGTCATTTCCTATGACCCTGTTGAGTGATGTTCAGAGACTCTTGCCCCATAAAGTTTGATTGTATCATTACAATTTCATTAAGACCATGAAACTAAAATAGGTGCAGTACAGTAGATCATATTAATGATTTTCAAAGGGTGGTGAAAGGATGTTCAAAAACAGATATACACTTGTACAAATTTATTACTAACATTCTAATATTTGTACACAAATCTTACAGTATAGACAGCAACACAAGCTTATTCCAATTTCATATCTGTATTTAGGCTGAATGATCTGCCAATAATCTTGCTCTTATATCTGGTAATAATTCTCAAATCTCTTCCTATGTGTCCCAGTGACCTGTCTTTTGATTGATGGCAAGTATATGTTAACAAAAACACATCTCTTAAACTTACAACAGATTTGCGTACACCATCTAGCACGCAGCAACTATTATGAACACCAGAGGACACGGTCAGGAGTGGAGATTGTCTTAAAAAGAGTGAGCAGAAATAGCGAGTTAGATATAAATCTATCGACTCCCTTATTTTGTATGTCAGGAATAAAGTTACCATGTTGCATGTTGCTTCTAGACTCATAATCTTAGTTATTGTTTGAGGTAATGCAGCAGGCATTAGGTCCCAATCTGTAATCTAATTGGTCACAGGCAAGGTGGCTAGAGCATTGTTTGGGTGTTCATATTAAAACTAATTCTCAAACAATTACTAAAAATTCAGTCTTGGAATTGGAAATTCTGATTTCTTCACAAAAGAGAATCAAGTAAATATCATTTCTGAAGGTTTTATATTCCCTACTGGTGATTACACACACTTGTTTATGAATATATACAAGTAAATACATTGTGAATAATAGTCTTACATACACATCAGCACTGAAACAAGTACTGGGCCATCATCTTTAGGTAGGTCCGAGCAGGTCGTGAACAGAGGGGTAGTAGCCAGGAGTTGGCAATCATAAAATCAAATAAAACAGTAAATATGAGTGAGAAAAATATGATGTTTCAGAATGAGGAAAGAAATGAGCTTCAATATTTGCTTAACCCTTTCCACTCCAGCATTTTTTAAATACTGTACTTGTTTGACTGAATGATGGTGACATGGTTCCTGAAGGTAGTGGTATGTTTTGTGTTACTATTGATGATTGTTATACATATATTTTTCAGTTTAAATTAACCAAAGAATTATACGTTATGCCAAATAGTAACATCCAGCACATTCCTTTACTTATCTATATCCTTCAGAAGAATTAGGACAGAGAAACTGAATTTAATTCTTTATGAATAATAAAGATGAAATTATGAAAAACCAAGTCATAAATCATATCAGTACCTAAAAGAAAGAACTTTATTGCTAAATAAAAACTGCAAAGTAAGAAACACAGTGAATAGCCTTAAATAACTACAAAAATACCAATATGGAGAAAACAAGGTACCCCTCTCCCAGTGATGGCTTTTTTCCTTATGATGGGGCAGGGGTGTCTACATTATCTGCTTCAACACTAGTCCACCTTATATCCATGAATTCCACAAGAGTTCTCATATTAAATTGCATTCCCATTCTCCACGTGGTCCTTTGTGTATGACTTGCTTGTTTTGTTCCTTCTACTTTGTTGCTTGTGCATAACTGTAGAAGTAGCCACCGACCTTACAGTTCTTGTCTCTCAATACACATAATGAGTGACTACGTTTTACTTTCTGACAGCCAAGTTGGCCAATGAAATTCTTAAGCATAGGCTTCAAGTGTTGCTGCAGTCTAAATTATGATGGTGTTAGAGGTGGTCAATGGCTAGGAGGATTAGGGGAAGATTATACAAGTGGCCACCCCCTTCAAGGAGAGTTTCCCCCTAAAGTAACACATGACATGCATACAGGTTGTCTCAGAGAAATGTATACACACTGTCATTCAGATTTTTGTGGAGATCAGGTGAATGCTACATTACAACAGCAACATTGTCCTCATTTGTTGATGTGTGAGGTCTCTCACAAGTCAGGACAATGTTTTTTAATACAGTACAGTACAAGCAATCATAACATATCCATGAAATGTGTAAGGCAGTGTGTATAAATTTTTGAGACGCCCTGTACACAGTCAATGGATTTTGAAAACATTAGGAATAATTATCAACAAAGTTTCATATTCCTATTATTAACGTTTATACCAGTACTGAAACTCATTAGAAACCACAGTTATGTAGTGAAAAGGATTCCTGGTACACTTACGTAACCAAGAAAATCTGAAGATAAACGTGAACCTAACGCAGCCATACAGTAGTCCTAAATTAACACCAACTCCATAAAACCCTTCAACAAACAGTGGGAGAGACTTTCCTTGGCAATTACATTATTTACATAAAGTAGTATTTATTAGTTAATAAAATCTCAATAATGAGGCCGACTTTACTATTAATGTTTTACAAGGATAATTTTCTTAATTCATCGACAACACCTGCAATCATTATGCCTCATTAAAGACCATTCCTTAACAAAATAAACATATCACAGTGTTCAATTAGATACAAGCAGTGAAAACAGAATGCACTGTCATGATATCCAATATATACATTATTAAGATCTTCCAAGGGTTTTCAGAAATATATAATGAAAGAAAAATGTAATGTACAGTTTAGTAACATTATCATGATATAACCACTCTCAAGATACAGTATATATCTAATCTTCACCACCTGTCAGTAAAAGGCTAAGCCATTCTTAAAGCCCCACTCACTCAAACATTCTTCTCAACATACACACACTTGGACACAGAACATAAAGCCATAATTTAACATTGTAGGGATAACTGTGTGATTTGTAAAACAATGAATGCAAAAAATTCTGAAAGCAAAGAATTGCTTATCTTTGTTATTCGAATTTAGCACCAGTCCAATCTATGATCAGTGTAAGAGCCCATAATTAAGTGGCAAGTGTCAAGGAAATTTAAGAAGAAATAATTAACAGTGACATTGACTTATAAAACCATTGGCAAATTTAATCAAGTTGAGATGTGTATGGGAAGCTGTGAACAAGATTATATATTAAACTATTATTTTATTTTCTAAGACATTCATGTCTCATTTCTGCCATTTCTACAGGAATTTCATGAGACAATATCATTTAATTAGAGTATCTAACTTTTAACAAACTTCTGGCTTATCTAGTGTGGTTGATATTTGAATTCATGTTGTGAATGGTCAATAATCATTAAGATACTCCTACACTACAAAATAATGAATATTTACAAAAATGCCAAAAACTTTTGTCTGCTCAACACCTATTTTATAATATTAGGTCAGTAATATAAAATGACTGCCCAGCTAATATTCTGACTGAGGCTTATACAGTTAGCAGGAAATACTTTGAAATTATTAAACCAAATATTTGTCATAGTCAACAATTTTCCTGTAAGTTATATCAGACAAGGACTATAAGGTTGAAACAAATAGGACAACCATCACTCTTTAAGTAACCCATAAGGCTCATTAATAGCTGCTCATGTTATTTGCCTAACATTTACTGAACTGGCACCAGCTTGATGAAAAAAAACCCTCGTTTGACGTACCCACTCACCGACTTGAAACAGGCTACACACACCAGCGACTTAGTTACAGTATCCACAAACTAGTTCACTGTCGTGTTTATTAACTACATCCAATTTTTTTTACATCTAGTGTTAAGATGTTGCATATTTAATCAGTTATGCAAACATAACTATTGAAATCTACATTGGATATGCAAAATCTTTATAAACCAGATTGAGATTAGCAAATAATTGGTGTATTGCCGCATGGAATGAAAAATCTAGGGAAGAAAGGGTTATCACTGTATTAACAATACATACTTGTTATACAAGGTTGGATAACATAAGTTATTGGGATTATCACAATGTGTCAGTAAAGTAAATATATAATTTGATTATGTAAACAAATGGTATTATCAATTTAATATGCTTATTATATTAATAGAATCATTTTCTTCCCAGATCCTGATATGCACACTCCAAAGCAAGAGTTTTGTTGCCACACAACTATTAAATATATTCTGGAAATGCAATAAAGTCTGCCACACAAAAACTCATGCAAAGAACCAAAAAATTATAAATGCTAGCATCATCATTACTTAATTATACTCTTGCTAAAGGTGTATACGGTACACTCTGTTTATACAGCGTGTGATTTGACAATAATCAGCGTTATACATAAAAGTTCTGCTCTAACTCTGAATATGGATGATCTTAGGAAGGCACTCATACATACTGTTAAGTCTGAGTTAGTGCAGCCATTCTAGAGTTGCTCAATGTACAGGTGTGCATGTCATCTCAGGGACAACTGTAATGGATTATTTTCTGTTTTATTTGGGATAAGTTAAAAACCAGATCAATCAATACAAGAAAATTTAGCCCTTCAACCTCGTACATTAAAATTTTCCTTGTGTCCATTTTCCTTCACCTGTTTAATATTTAACCAAGTAAAATGGAATATATAGTTATATTTGTCCCCCAGTTAGCATGAACACACTTAAAAAATTTTTATCAACAATGACTGCACAATTTCGGAATTCCAAGTATGACACTGTGTTAACCTGACATAGTCCACATTCAGAATTTAGGTATAATGTTAACACCTCTATACAGGACTGCTCCTTACTTATTGTAATATTTTAATACCAACTCACTTTGTATGTGTGTGTATCAGTGTTCTTTTAAATATCTTCTTACATGAAGTTTTTTAAATTACTTTAGCACTTATATAAAACCAAGTGCCATGTACAGTATATGCATTCCCAAAAAACCAAACACCTGATACAGCATTTCCCCTAATGCACTCAATCCTATGGTTAAATATCAAGGGTGCTCACATCAGTCCAGAAGGCAAACTGTTAAACTCCTACAGCACCTATACCAGGTACTGTACTGTTGCTATTTACAAAAATTTCAGGAGAAAACATGGCCACTAAATCACCAGTTCAAACTGATTCTCACCTACTGTTAAATTCGTCTGTGCTCTTGACAAACCTCTGCAAGAGATCACTTAATCATGAGGATAGATCACAAACCTGGCAAGGATCAGTTCCCATAATAACCCTTGACAAAACTCATCATCAGGGATTCTCTCCATACCTGTCAAATCACTAAAAAGCTTCATTATTATTTAGCACTAAAGGTAATTTCCTATCCAGTGGACTTGCTTGTATACAAATCCACCCCAAGATATAAGTCATCCTTTTATATTCAGAGCATTCACCTTCGTCATTTTACTTCTCCATAATCAAAATATCGGTCTTCTTTTTTGACGTGTTTTATATATGATCTAAAAGCTGAATATTTTCAGTTTTTCTTTTTCCCCATATTGAGTATAAACTTTGAGGATCAACTTAGTATTGAATACCCACAATAAAATTTGTCTTCAATTTATGCATTCATCATGCTTTATATTCATCTTTGAATAATAAAATCCTTTGCAAAGTCTTCGTCTTACCCCCTTGATTATCACACCATCATTTCTTTTGATAATTATAAGATTCTAAATAGTGTCCATTCCTTGCTGTAAAATATCTATACTGTACCATCAGTTTTTCTTCACGTTGATACCAATGTCTTATTACCTATTGTTATTATAGAAGGGATTTTCAATTTATTCTTTGGCCACACTAGACACAATATTGAAAGTTCTATGAATTCTGCTTCTCAAGTAAACACTATACAGATAATATATGAAATCTGAATTATCATTTTTATGCCAGATACAGCAACACAATATTCACATGTTTAAAAATAGGAAAATAGATGAAATATTAAAGAAATATAGAAATTTTGCATCTAGAATATAACTATGTACTATAACTGATTATATGAAATATTAGGGATTTATGTGAGTCCTGAGAGGGACATTCCTGGACTGGGGTGGGGATGACTTATGTCACTTCATCCCTTCGAGATGTATTAATGTTTTTTGTATCTCAATAAACGTATCAATCAATCAATATTCACATTACAATTTCAATACAAACATTAAGGTAACAGGTTATCTTTTACAATTTGATGGTCCACTGCATTAACTATACTCTTGTATAATTATTTTTCTCCTAAGTTATTTAATTACCTTTTGTAACATACAGTACTGTACCTATACTCATTTTCATATTGACAAAAGTATTGTTTTACACCTTTTTCCTCAATATAAAACCCAACTCCCATCCATATTTCTTTATAAATTGTCTCAGTTGATCCTAAAACATTCATTTATACTCTATAAAACAGTTACTTTCCTTGCCCTCATAGACTGATAATAAAAGTGAGTTCATTATCATCAAGATAATTGTTTTGCCTTCTTTTATTAACAAACTATAATATATGCATGTGTCCATATTACACAACCCTACACACATACTTATGGAAACATGTGGCTTATTTATGCCTTTTATTAAACACACATTACTTCAATATTTGCTTCTTGACACTTTTTACTATGTGCTTCTCATATCTGCATATAAAATCTCTCTTCTTAGAAACCTTTCTGACCATACACCAACTTGTTAACATTAACAGTACTGTACTGTATACGGAAGTAAAGTATAGAGTCCTTTCTCTCATTAATGGTTCTGTAATTTGCCGAATTCATACGGAGGCAAATATATTGGTCTATTACACATTACTAAATATCCTCAGAGCGTTTAAAACTCTCCTCCTGATTCTTTTATTTATTTCTTATTATACAGTATTTACTTCTTCATATTTGTCTTTTTTTACACTTACCATCCTTACGTACACTGACAAAGGTAAAAGGTAACACTTACTGTTTTCATTTATATTTCTTTATGGCAGAAAATAGCAGTTGTTACATTTAACAAAAGCTCTCGGTGCTGGTGCTTTGTCTTGAGTACTTCAAGGTGTGGAGACTGATATGGAATTCTCTTTATTCTCTTCTCTAAGGATATAAGTTTCCTCAGCTTAATTAACCAGCAAGTCTCCCAGGTATAAAGCAGTGCAGAGTAGACAATTTTTCCCATTACAGTTCTGGTACTGTTTACCTCCACACCTTCAAATGTCAAAAACCAACCACCAATATTAAAAATATTTGATGATGAATTCTGTGTGTTGATTTGTGTATCATACGAGTAATAATTACTGAATTGCGTCAAGAAAAAAAGGTAAATGAAAAAAAAAACATGGATTGTCTCGGTAGAAAAGGTAGATATAAATTAAAAGATGAAAGCAGAGAGGGTAACAGTGAATAATAATGTAAAATATAAGGATGTAGCAAAGTGTTCATGACAACTCACCAAGTGGTGCTTTAATGAGAATTCAGCTACATATGAGCCATCAGTGGGATAAAGGACAATCCTTTAGTTGCTTCAAAGTAATTGTTCCTTGGATGATCTAAAGTCAACCAGTCTCCTTTACAATTAAAATGATACATATTATACTATTATTCAACAGATCTTAACAATCTCAAAAATGTTTCCCAAATATCAGCTTAGTTCTAACTTTTAGACTCCCAACTAGCTACAGTACTTCACTAGTTAAATGATAACCGTGATACATTCAATATTTAAGATATCAGTAGCTTAAATCCAAGTCTAGTTAATTTAAAAAAAATTATTAATGCTCCACGAACTCCTTAAAATGTAAACAACAAAATGGTTTATAAATATTTGAACATAATAAATTATTAAATTTTTTCAGTCAGGTGAATGAACCTATCACAAATCAAACTATGCACACTATTAGAATCTTTCAAAGTGACTCATAACCAAAAAACTGATAACTGGCAAGAATACCTTTCCTTTGCCTTAGACAGATACACTAGGGTTAAATAAAATTAACAACTATATGGATTAAAACACTAAGGTTTCTTTTAAATTATATGGTACAATATACAAATTATAGATCACTGTATGTAACCTTCCTCTCTTATGTGTGTGTCTGGCTGTGTGTGTGTATCAAAAACTCCATCTATCAACTGGCCTACCGTACTCTCATTCCCAACATAAAGCCGTGGGACAGGTGGACCAAACACATTCACAACATTAATGACCTGTTTTATCTGCTCCCCCCCCTCCAAAAAAAATTGCTGGAAAATAAAAATATTGGGACTACACAGCTCATCTTGAGGAAAGTTAGGATCATCTAACCCCATTGGAAAAAGAGGGGGCAATAAAAGTGTACGCCCAAAAGAAAAACTTACGTACGCTTCGCTAACATCAACATCTGAACCTTAATAATCCAGTCTGTAAGAATGACTAAAAGGTAATCATGGTAATATGGCAACTGGGGGACTTATAGTGGTACTTACACAGTATAATAATCTGCATTTCAAGACTGAAATATACCAGAAGTATTATATGACCACTAAGGAGCACTTCCAAGACTCCCCACATGTACAACAGACACTGATAAAGGCCTGTAAGATATGAACATAATTGCATATGTATGTACCTGTATTTGTACATAACACATACATACATACATATACCATATAAAAACTTGTCTTTTACATCACTGTAGTTTCTAGTACAATATATATCTATCACTGGTATACATGAAAAGTACTTCAAGGGCTTATGGAAAGTTGAGAAAGTTTTAGCAAAGATTCTTTTATAATCTTTAAGGGTGTTGAACACATCATCTTTTACCTGAAGGGACAATAAACAACACAGTCAGTATTAGCAATTCAAACTGTTGCCCCATTTGTAATTTTGCCATAACACTAAGTAAAATGATGCCAAACAAGACTGACCTAACAGAGATCCTCATCCCCACTGTCATACAGTCCATACAAGAGGTTCCATTTACATTGATATGCAGTGAGAGCAAGTTTTGCACCTTGATCCTGTAGCTGGACAGATGATGCCACCGTTTTCACAAACACACGCATGTACAGGTATACACACGTAAACACACGTACACACATTTCTACATATACTAAACTGTGCACATGTGTGGAATTGCAACTTTCTGGTTGAAAAATCTAACAAGGTTCTCTAACAATGATAAATAATGGGAGCTGTAATAATCTATTTGGACAGATGGTGCCAATTTTTCTACTGTGATTTTACTGACCACAATGAAATAGCTCAAGGGCTACCACAAGTAAACTCAACATACCTATATGCATAATAATATCTTTGGTACAAAAATGTTGGGCATAGCCATAATTTCTAGAGATGGTGTATGGCCTGTGACCAAAGGACGGACGCTGTCCAATATAATGTCCCACTCTTGCTTTAAATAGTGAAAGTAGCAAGTCACTTGTATAACATAAAGAATTTGGAAAATGATAGAATAAATACTACACACTTCAACTATGAACAACCCTTATTGAATTATGGAACATAATTTTTTTTTAGCTAATTGAAATAAAAAATAATTGATAATGCAGGTGATCAAAAGAGTAAGGTGTACTTATACTGTAGATGTCAGTTATGAAGAACTGAGTTTTAAGAGGAAAGACTGTCACAAAGTGGTCTAAATTTAATGCACTTACATATTTATAAATAATATGCTTACAAATGCCAAATTCTTTCTGGATAAAACAAACTTCCTTTTGCACATAATACAACCTTCTGTTTCAAAAGATTTTTTTCTTATCACTAACAACAATGAATCTTCAACTAATTAATCCATTCAGTTCTTCAAATTATACAGGTGAGTAAACACTCTACTGTCCTGTAGTTGTAACATACATACCCTACTAGGTTTAAAGTACAGTACTGTACTCTAATACAGAATGGATTACTTTTATAATTTTTTCCCTTGAGAGACTAATATGGCATATATACTGTATATACTTCCACCTTGTAAGTACCTATTAATTTCAGAAACTTTCATAATTTAACTTATCATAAGAAAGTTCAATTTTTATCTTAAGTCCTTGTAATATTTTCTCAGCACTAGGTCCAAAATTAAAGTCAGTGCTACTACATTTCTACACTGTTTGTCACTGTGGTAGATGATATGTTAAGCCAAACTTACAGATTAAAAAGGATTTTTCTGGACTTTTCATAAGCCTTTTAAAAGATAATGATACCAGCATCACATATCCTATACTTCTCTAGTAAAATGGTTAACTTCCTTCCAAAGGTAATATAGTGACTGATGACTTAAGAATCTTTAACTAATCTTCTACTTGCTTTCTCAGTTCTGGTAATCATTTTTTCATGTTTTTTCGTATATACTGGCTTTTATCCCAGTAAGATATATACAACTAGTAGATGATTCTAGCACTTGCATACTTGCCAGTTCCATAATTCATAAGCCAACAAATACCCAAATAAAATCAGTATTCCTTTAGTCCACATCAGAATGTAAAATTCAAGTAAAGGTCAAAATCTTGTTTCCATAAATGAACATACTGTATCTAATTTTGCTTAAGTCCAAAGTACTGTCTCATAAAATAAAATATGGCTTGAGAACTCATTATAAAATCCTTAGAGAAGATCTGATTTTCTTCTTAAATATTTAGTAATCTCTAAGCTCCAAGTTTTCCCTTACACTTTTAGTAACTTTAAATACTTTCTATAATTATATCTTACATATTGTTCTTCGATTTGTAAACTACTCACAGTCATGTTATGTAAGTTCAAAGAAAAATATATAGAACATAATTTCTTTCATATACCCCCTCGCCCCTTGATAAAACTCTGATAATGTCTTTGCATCTAGCACTCCACTCCAACAAGAAGATTTTCCTTGGTTGAAAATCTTGAATATAGTCCAGCAAATCTACCACAAACCATACAATGACCAGAGTAAGAGCAGAGTTTAGCAGGAACAATTATCACGATTGGACTGTGAATCACTGCTCAGGTTGGTTCTACCTGGTTGTGTTGGCTTGTGCTGTACACCCGACTCAGCTGCGTTCAAGTCCAAACTGGAAACAAAAATATCGTAAGGACTTGGTACTTTTATGAAAGCTGAATTATGGCGTGGCATATCAGTGTACCGATAAACTGTAATGGTGGAAGCTAGAGAGGATACTACAATGCAGTACAGCTAGAGTAATGTATTACATAACAGTTTTTAATGGCTTTCATACCCATAATGACCATAAGGGGAGTGCTGTGCAAATGAAGAAGTTGAGGTGTGAACAGATAGTTAAAATCAAAGTAACAGTTAAGATTCTCAGGGGCCTGGAATGATGCTGCCCCCCCCAGTGTGAACTCGGTGCAGGAATCTGACAGCTGGGAATATATGTTTACAAACATCTCACTTGCACACCATTATTTTCAATCCTTATAGGTTCTTTTTTTTTTAAATGAATTTGTTTGTAAATGATCAACCTACAATATTATCATTAATTATACCAAGAGCACCTACATCACCATTTATGAAGTGCTGTTTCTATACATGTAAAATAAGCTTAAAAAATTATAATGTGTACTGTATTCTTTATGTATTAGTTGTCATATAAATAATTAGTAAAAATGTATCAAAAGTATGTAGTAGTTATTTCCTGGATGACAACGTATGTATCTATGTTCACCTTGAGATGACGATGAAGTCTCTTTAATCTCCATCATCAGCGATTCACAAGTGTTTTAAAGTGAAACATATGTCTACTGAGTCATGTGTGTGAATGTTCTTTGCAGCCCAGACTTTTCCCTACACAACAACTACACTATAAAACTGGTTGTCAGTCTCCCTGAAGCTGCTGGCCTTGTTGGAGACTTTCAATATGAAACTAAAGGCACTCCTTTTATTATGAGGGAATTATACTGTAATGGTCACATGTTAATTATGTGGTAAACAAAGGCTCTAGTGACAATACTTTTTACTGGACCTCTTGTTACTTGTTGTAATAGTCAGCCTTTTCTTGTTGGTCTTGTAGTATTTTTATATATTGTTTAATGCTGTGACTGAGTACTGTATTTATTGTTTTTGTTAACCACTACTGATTTGCTTTAAAAAACGGGGGTTGGTAATAAAATACCAACTGTTATCGGTAGTACAGTATTAACTAGTCATATACTGTGATGTTTCTTATCACTGGTGCATTTGGCAAGCTTAGACTGAATACAGGTTCCTTGGTCAGCACCACCACCCTTCAGGACACCCTTGTTACATGTACCTCCCACAGTCCTTCACAAAGTGCTTTCTTCATTTTTAAACTACATAATCACTGCTATAAGGGTTAATTTTCAAGTAATATTACAATAAAACAAAAATCAATAAAGACCTTACTAGTGTCAGAACTTTTAACCTTCATGAATACATAACTCTTAGCTTAAAACTGACATGTGTAACTGTGACTACAAATATGTAAAAAATAAATATTTGACATCAAAAGACTAATATAAACATTAACAACAGTACACAGTAAACATCAATAACTAACCTGCCATCTTGAATATTTTGATATATCTTCTTTGCTGTCTCCAAAAAGGCTTCTTCTACATTCTCTCCACTGAAAGTTTAAAAATGTGTAATAAAATAACACATTTTGGGGGCATCACAGCAAGGGTTTGTAAGGGATACCATACGACATCTAACAGTTACCAGGATGATGCTACTGTACTAACTTTTCAACAAACGTTATATATAAGGGACTTAGATTTGCTAAAAAAAATATCATAAGTATATAATACTGTACTCTGCAAGAAAAATGCAAGCACAAAAGACCATAAAAATTACCCATTCATTTATCACATACAAATGGTGAAGTGATCCTGAAATATTAACAACTGAGTCTAGATCAAGCAACTCGATATACAGTACAGTAGCTGGCATATCTAAACCCAGAGTTACAACTTGCATTGTATTATCATCACTTGTGACTAGATTACAAAAATTTATTAAATCTGAAAATAAGATTATCCCTTACCTGATCTGGGTGTAAGAGCACAAAAAAGGACAAACTAACAATTATATATATCTTTACAACCTAATAAGGAAACTGGAACTACGGTTGCGTAAACAGGTTCACTCACTCTTCATAAAACTCACTCGTAGATACTGCTAGTGACCACAACATCAGCCATTAAAAACCTTTGTGCGTCAATTTCCCCTTAACTTAAAGGCAGGGAGATTATTAACCGATACATATTGTACAGTACCTAAATTAAAAGGAAAAAGGACAGTCGATATAATCAATAAGTGTACAGTACTCACGTTTTCGCACTGGCCTCGACGAACATCAAACCATTTTCTTCAGCAAACTGCTTCGCTTCTTCATATGTAACATCTCTCTGTAAAGAATGTACATGTTATAACCAGTAAACTCACTTTCTCTCTACCTATCTATCTCTATCAACCAGTATCTACCTCTCTAAATCTCTTTCACTATTTATATCTCATTCACTATTTTTCCCTCATTAAATCTATCTCTCACTCTACAAAATATCTTCAACACTCCTATCTTTAATGCTCACCTGTGCATCTAGATCAGCTTTGTTGCCAATTAGAAATATCACTGTATTAGGGTTGGTAAGATTGCGAGCATCTGTCAACCAAGAACTAAGATGATTGTAGGTAGACCGCCTAGTGATGTCATACACCATTAACGCTCCTGCAGCACCACGATAGTACGATCTGGAAAAGGAAAAAAAAATAGTTAGGTATCTTGAAAGGTGATAAGTGTAGCTCATGCCATAGTGTTTCCTTGTGTATGGGAGGTTAGTCTTCAGTGTGTTGTGTCTATATTACCTCTAATAGGCCATCAGATTATGAAGAAGTGAATTTACATAAAACAAAACAAATGAAATGTAATAAAATTAGGGTAATCAAGACATTCAAGTACAAGTACAGTGTAAAAACAAAACTATTGCACTAATAAAAGAGTAATGAGACAGACCTTGTAACAGCTCTGAAACGTTCCTGTCCTGCTGTGTCCCAAATCTGTAACTTAATCTTCTGACCAGCTACTTCAATGATTCTGGTACCAAACTCTACACCTATTGTGTGTGGGCAGTCTGCCATAACTGTGGAAAGAAATATTTTATTTTATTAGGGAAAGTTTGTGCTACATGTACAGTATTAAAAAAACAGAGACAGTGGAGTAAATTCTGTTAATAAAAACCTAATTCTATTTTCATTGTCTCCAAAATTTGACACCCCAGCTTACTTCACATAAATATTAACCACACAAATGCAACCTAGGGCATTTAGGTTAGTTAGCTAAGCATTTGGGTGGTTAATCTTGAGGTGAAATAAGCTGGAGTGTCTACTTTTCAAGTGGTCTGAAACTTATTATGACTCATGGATTAATGATAACAATATCTGGCCTTCTGTTTGAGGTCACTTATTATTAAACAGATTACAGTGCATGGGGAAACAGAACCAACGACTTCTACTTTAGGCACCCCTTAATAATAATATAACCAGTTGCAAAATACAATACTTACATTTCTTTTCTGTGAATTGGTGTAGGAGACATGACTTCCCCACACCCATGTCCCCAATAATGATGTACTTGAAGATATACGAGTAATTGTACGGCCCCGCAGACATTGTGACCCTGAAATGTGAGGAGTTTGTCAGAAGTATCATGCAGGACATTCATATCTAAATAGAGTAGAAGGGTACAAGGGCAACGTTGAGGGTGATGAAGAAGGAATAAGGAGAGACAAATGAATATCCTTCTAATGAGTGGGGAATGGAGACAGCTGACTCTAACCCCCCATCCCTCCATATACAGTAGACATTTCCCCATTTGCTCCCTTTTCCTTCCCATGGGACTAATTACCTAAAGTGATGAAAATATAAGACAACAGATAATTAACATACAGTAAATGTGTGTGTGTGCGCGTCTGCGTGCAAGCATGAGATAAAGTAAGGCCAATATCACTGTTCCTGTCGTTTGTTACTCCCATTGGTGTGTATGAAGACCAAAAACAGTACAGTACAGGATATTTTCCATGATCATAAATCTGTAGTATTTATATTTGTGATTAAAATTGTATTGCATGCTTCAGCTTCTTGCATATTTGTAGTTATATGAGACCCCCCCCCCTGTACAGATAGAAGGATGCCATGTACTGTACTGTGTATCCACTAACATATTTGATCCTTGACCTTCATCTGTATCCTTGGCCTACATATGTATCCTTGACCTACATATGTATCCTTGACCTACATATTACATACACTTTAATTAAGAGGTCTGCACTTTGTCTAAATAGTGTACATAATCCTGATAATTTTCACGATTAATGTAGTGTTCTGTGCAAGGTTATTAAGTGTTTGAGAGATGTCACTTTCTTCACACACACACAGATGGATAGCATAGGGTATCATGGTGTACCTCTCTTCCACAGTCATGGCAAGTATAAAAGTGATTTTATTAAGTGAAGAACCTAAGGTCAACCAATTCAAAAGTTAAGCTGCAGTGGTCAAGTTTACCCACAGTGATTACTACTACTACTGTACTTGCAAACTAATTACTGCATCCTTGTTATCCAGTACTGTACAAAACATACAGAATTAGGATTGTCTGATGAATAGCCAGCCCCCCCCCCCCAACCCAAGCTTATTTCACCTTAAGGTTAACCACCCCAATGTTAACTAAACCTATTCTGACAACCTAACTTAACCTAATTTAATATTCCTAACAACCAAATTTAATCTTTTACGGTATGTTCTAATGAGAGATGATGAACTAACAAGCAAAAAAGGCAAATGGCCAATAAATCTTGACAAGAGAAGATCCAGAATCATGAGGTGGTAAAGATGACACCCAGTGAACGTCAGGAAGCAGGACAAGTTACAAATGCATGGCTAAACACTTTTGTTGTGGCACACACACAAGGAAGCCCTACAAGAGCTCCACCACAGTGCCCATCTTACATTTCTGTAAAATGGTCTAGATAACCTTGCTTCCTTTTATAGTAACCAATAGCCTTTTTTTAACGAGATCAATGCCGTCACAATGACAGACAAACACACAAGCTTAGCTTCAACAAGTTCCTAGACATCACCTGAGAAGATAAGTGGAAGGTACTAAGCTTTCAACAAACAACAACAACACCATACAACACAGCCAACATGGTACTGTACACCCACAGCAAAAATATATTAAGTTTAATAATGAAAAGTCAACTATAAGTCATACTTCATGACAAATAGCTAATGTGGTTTAAATTCTCTTCTCTTAGTATAAGTGGTACAGTATTAGCATAAGTGAATATAAAGTCTCTGTGCAGTTGCTACTAAAACAGCCAAGATTTGAGAAACTAGATGTACATGTTACTGAAATATTAACATAGTGTTTTCTTTTAGTAACTCTTTTAGATAAGTTAATTTTTCTCTGTATGCAGCTGTACTATACCTGAGAACCATCCCATTACTGTAGTGTGTAGTTGTATTCAAAGTGCCATTTACTATCAAAACATAACCAAACTACAGTACAGGTGCCCATCTACTTATGAACGAGTTGCATTCCTGAGACTTGTTTGTAAGTCCAACTCTACTCCTGTAGATACCGAACATATTATAAAAAATAAATGTACTGTACAGCTATACCCCAATAATGTATACAGCAATCAGAACCCATATTGCCAAGGCTACTGTCCGCCATCTTCAATTCATGTCGATCCACCACTTGAATTACGTTCCAGTAGACCATGTTATTAACGTGGGGGAGGTAGGGAGGGAAGATATCTAAACCACCTGGCAACATGCTCTGTCTAAAAAAAGAAAGGACATCAAGCTCAGTTTTCCATTTCTATTATACATTTCATTCGGCAGTTATTGCAATCCAACAGCCCCAAGTGACTAAACAGGAAAAAAAAAAAGGGGGGGGGAACAGGAGAGAAAAAAAAGGGGGAGACAAAGGAGAGGATAAGTCAGATTAACACCTACGCTTTGGGTGAGCTGACCCTTTCAGTTACTGTATTGACATTTATGAAAGGTCGGGACTGTAATACCGGTATTTCCCCCATTGCTTGTCTCATACTGTTGTCTTTGTGCCTCCTTCTACGCACTTAACGGATAGTCATTCTTCATATGATACACAGACCAAATCTCTATTACCTTGAAGAACTTCTGAAACAATTAACAACTGCCAAACTGAATTGTTTATCACTTGAGGGTGAAACAAGACTTCTACAATAAGGATAATAAACCCATAATGAAGATACATACACTAGTAAAGCCAAAGCAATGAAAACAACATGGGTCCCATAGTCCTAACTTCCTGAAATACTAAACCACGACACACTATGATGTACAGTACACCTCAGGGTTAATTATGTGTACAGGTCCCCCAGTCATAAACAAGCAACCCTTCAAAAAAAAATTTATGTACTATTCTACTGTGTAAAGCATACCAGTACATAACTAGACCTTAAAAGGGTCGTTACTCACATTGTATTTCCATGTTTTAACAACCAAAGTCTTCAAAGGCAAACACTGGTCAGTTCATGTACTTGGTACCTTACACCAAAACACTATGTGCTGTATATAGTATGTCATCCTTCAATAATCAATGTGTGGTGTGACAAGTAGTGAATGGGGACAGAGCCTGAGGGTACTGTATAGCCGAAATAGATGACAGTTAGGACAAGTGGCTGTATCTGCGACATCATTACTCACGCAACCTCCTTCCATAACTGGGATCACCTGAATATTAACCTCCCAACTTCTTTCATCTAACCTCCTTAATATTACATAGGAAGGTTAAGTTTGGTTGGTTTAGTTTGGGTAAGGTAAGTTACAGTTGAAATAAGCTGAGGTGACGTATCTTACAATGATCCCTCTACTTTCCAACTACTGTATCACTTTTTAGGGCTATGCAGTAATTTAGGGAAAATTTATTTATCATTTATATTATTCTCAACCACTGTTACCAAGGTCTCCAAGGCCTCTACACCAAATGCTTAGTGAGGTCATAAACTTGGGCCAACGAGTGAATACAGCAGGTGGCCACATAAATTACTTTCCTACATCCTTACGATTTTTTGGGCTCAAACCCCTAGGTAATGAAAATTGTGTGCTGATTTGGTGTGCTGAGATTATACCTCGCTGAAACTGTTCTGGGGATGCGCAGTTCGATCAAACATCATTGAAAGCTTGAGGTGTGTTGAGATTACCTCTTGGAATAAGAGATTAGGTTAGGTTTGGTTAGCTTTTGATTGAACTGTCCATGCCCTGAACATTTTCAGTGTGGTACAATCTCAGCATGGGACACCAGTAGTTTAGCCACAAAAGTTGGTTTTATGGCACCAAAAGAACATCACATAACTCAAGTTCTCATTGAGATAGTTCGTGTGGTATATAAACATCGTATTAAATACCAACCTGTGAACCAGCCATTTACGTTTTACCTTTTAAAGACTTTTTTCACACCATTCCTAGAAGATCATGTGATCTAGTAAGCTGCCACCATAAGTGAAATGGCTTTAGCTCACACACGGGGTTCAATAGATATTTTAATGTAACTGCTGAAATAACAACAAGGTTACCTTTCCAAAACAGTGGACACACACATCTCATAATTCCGAAAGGTTCAATACATTCAGTACAGTACACTAAGTGATCCATTACTGCTATAATAAAATCTCAAGCCATACTATTAAGAGAATTTCCCTACTGATATCAATGATAGCAAAGGTTAAGCCTTCTACGTTATATCAGTCAATGTATACAAGTATTTCTACACGAGGGTTTAAATACCGTTTTATCTGCCAAAATATATAAGTATTATATGAACTGTTTCTTTTATATAATTATGTATTCATAAATCACTACAGAAATTCGATCTAGCGTAGAAACCCACCAGAAATATAGAAAATTAGTGAAGAATCCAACTTTTGTTTTGATTGGGCCCTTGTCTGACAGTTCACCTCCCAGGCTGCCTACTGATGGGCGTTTCCCGTCCACCTCTACTAACACAACACACTCTTATTAGTCTTACCTTATTGACTTACCTTATAGATTGTTAAAAATGAATTCCACTCACCGATATATATGATCTTAAGGAAGTAAATCGATAGTCAAGCCTAATTCATGACAATCAACTCTTCTGCAATATGGCGATTAGTAAACTTGATATGGCGTGGGTGGTCGAGGGCCTCAAGGCCATTATTCTATAGTCTTCTGAATCTATATATACTATTTAATTACTCATTGTGTTTTATAATGATTATATATGTTATCGGTTAATGAAGAATATTTATTTTTCTATTATAACAATTGTTTATGTACGATATATAAGGAGTAGTTTTGTCATGGCATACACCAACAGCTGACTGCCAGGATGTGACTTGGTTCACATCTAATGTCAGGAAAATGTTTACACGGACTAATATCTGTTTGTTGGAGGTGTAGAGGTGAAAACTGTATTAATAGGTAAGTTTATAATATAATTGCTGTGTCTGTGTACGTGTGTGCGATTTATCACTTATTAAATTACACTTTATTTCTGATTTGCAGATGATATATTTTCATGTATAAGACTTATATGAGACGTGAATTTTTGGATACATGAGTTAACTTGTCTCTGGTGTCATGTTATATGGTCTTGAGTAAGGCTATTCTTAAGTGTTAATTATATGCTTGGCTACTAAAATAGGTCTCTGTCTCGGGGCCATCACTGCTTGTCAGAGGAATGTGCAGGCAGATTATTTTGGTAGCATCTGCGACCTTGAAAAAAATATTGGATGAAGTTCACATAAATGGTTGCCACTTTATAATTTATATATTTTGATAGGATCTTCTCCTATATGTTTGAATACATAGAATCAAGGGAAACCATTCTGAACTTGTGAAGACTTGGGGGGGATAATGATACGTGTTTTTTATTGTTTCTTGGAATTTTAAATGGGATCTCTGCTGTAAATACCATGAGGGGAGCAAAAATATATGGTTAATTTATAGGACAAACTCGCAAGGGCTGCATAGCGCCAATGCAGCCGTATCATCTCATGTCCAGAAAATGCGCCAAATTTCACCATATCAGAGTAAGTTCTTTCTGTTTAATATACCGGGAAAGTTAGGTAAGATTGGGTAGGTTTGTTTGTTTTGGTTGGTTAGGTCTGTTCTTCATACCCACAAATGTTAAGTAGTGTTTTTTTAAATATCCATTTTTTAACATATTTCCACAAACTACAACAGTGTCCACTATTATGTAACAATGAAAATCCGGCATTTTTATAATTGTTTTCAATCAATTTCGCTCGCAGATTAGTCCTATATAATTACCAATATATATATATATATATATATATATATATATATATATATATATATATATATATATATATATATATATATATATATATATATATATATATATATATATATATATATATATATTTATATTTATATTTAAAAAATCACTTTAAATTTCCATATGATTTGCCAGTTCTTATGTTAGGACACTTACAGGAACTTATTAAGAGCCATAACACTTTCCGTTAAAATTTTGAAAGACATCCTGGACCAACTTGTCTAATTGGTTCAGAATTGTTTTAGTTCAAGTGTGTTACCACTGATAATGTTGATGAAGTGCACAGTTCTGAAAATTTTTAGAGTACAGTATGTTTCTGTCTTATAATAAACGAGGCTGTCGATTTTTTTTTTATCATAACTGAGGTTAAGATTCGGAAAATATCAACCACGTAACTCCATATATTTAATGCACCGAACAGATCATTGTTCAAAAATTACAATTAAAATATTTATGATACTGTACTGTTGATGTTAAGCTGATTTACAACCCATTACATTATAAAACAGTACTACTGTATGTATCACCAGTCATCTCAGATTCTTTCCCTTCGCTGGATGCTTTGACAAACACATCACCACTGTTTAAGTAATAGCTCCACCTTCTTGTCTACTAATATTTTTTTTTTTTTTTTTTTTTTACATTGTTAAAACGGAGTCATGAAACACAACACTCGAAACATGAAAGTGATGTCAACACATGGACTGAGCACCAACTGGGGATGGGGGGCTACAGGTAACCCATGATCTGAAAAGTACAGTAGGGTCGGGATGTATAGCGATTTTTTATACAGTGATCCCTCAGTTAACAAGCGCCTCGGTTAACGAAGTACCTTCCATAAGATTCTTAACTTCGGTTAACGAGCATTCCCTCGATTAACGAAATCCTTACGAGCGCCCCTCAACATGTTTTCGCTTGCACACTAGCTGTCATATTAGTCCGCCAATACAGTAATCGGTTCTAGGGCTTAAATTCCTTACTACTGTATTTCAGTAAATATCAAGAAGTTTGTACTATTCATTAATTTTAAAAGTCTTGTATTAAAATTTTTAGTAATTTTAACAATTATTTAACATAATTTAAGTACAGGGAAACTAGTTTTTAGCACCCCTAACAGCCTGTCAACACACCATACAGGCGTCAGTCTCTGTCTTTTCAGTGAAGGTAACATCTTGCTTGAGACTCTCTTCAACATAAACGCTTTTTTCTGTGTTTCCAGTCAAATTTTTGGTCATTTTGAAATTTATTTTACATATTGACAATATATAATGCAGTGCAGTGTTGATTTAAAGAAAATAATCTTGAATTACACCAAGTGAACTAAAATTTTATGGGTGAAATGGCGCCATGGGGTGACTTCTCTTCCACCCCAATACCTTCTCATTTCCCTTCTCCTCCACCCCCATTCTAATATCCATCATCATCATCATCATCATCATCATCATCATCATCATCAAGGAGCCTTCTACATACACACCTCAAAGTAAGTGTACTTTACTACCTTTTTTGTTGACTTTAGGCAATTTTCGGAGAGCTGGAACCAATTACCCAAAAACCCATTGAAACAATGGTTTCGGTTAACGAGCAACCTTCTAGAACGAATTGTGCTCGTTAACCAAGGGACCACTGTATATGAAAAATTATATCGCGACTACCAAAATTATCGACATTTTCCAATACAGTCTCTCCTCGACTTACGACAGGGTTCCATCCCAACAACCAAGTCGTAAGTCAAAAAGGCAAAAATATTACATAGAAATTCTAAAATGGGTCTCTTTTTCTTCTCAGCACCATGAGAACTCTCACTTTTACACTTGCCAGCCATTTTAAAGGGAATTACAAACGAAAATTTTGTCAGTACACAGCGCGACCACTAACATAGGGACTCGAAAATACGTAATGTGAAAAATATTTTATACGACCATGGCCGTCATATGTCCGGGTTGTCGCAAGTCGAAATTGTCGTAAGTTGAGGAGAGGCTGTGCATAGCGATAAATCTATTTATTTCGCAAGGGAAATCGGGCAGGAAATATTTTAAATGTGCCATGGCAAGCAAATGCGTTATTTACTCACCAGAGGCGCCACCGTGGCTTCTCACTCACTCATTCACGCTCGCCCGCTCAGTCTTTCTGATTCAGCTCTTACCGCGTGTGGACACTGCGCTCTCCAGTCAAGGTCACCACGTGCTTTTCTACTGTCTACCAAGGTGCCTAAGCATACTAGTATCACTCCTAGTTCAAGTGAGAAAAAGAAGAGGAAAACCTTCAACATTGGTGATAAGGTGAAGATTCTGAACGAAGTTAGCTGAGAGTCGAGCGGCGCGAGTGACGAGTCAGCAGCCGACTGCTGCAGATTTTGACTTCTAAGGTGAGTGTAAATGGGTTGCTAGTGATGTGAAAAGTGAAGTGAAGAGAATGGGAAGCTTAATGGAAAAGGTTTAATACTCTAACTAATATTTTTTATTTGTTTATGGAGGTGTGGGATTGTCAAGTGAGGGTGGCAGTGTGGCGTCTGCTGCCTAGTCTGGTGTTCCCAGGATTGCGCGTGGGATGTTCCTGAGTCTGGTGTTCCCGAGTCTAGTGTTCATTGGTGCTTTAGTTAGTAAGAAAATATACTCGTTAAGTCAAGTTTAGTCACTTTTATTGGCCTCCAGAACCTAACCCTATTTTCCCCATTGATTACATGTAATTAGATCCCTCGGTTAACGAGCGCCTCGATTAACGAATTACCTTCGGTTAACGAATTCCTTACGAATTTTTCCCAACATGTTTTCGCCTGCATTTGCCTGCTCACCAGCTGTAGTATTAGTCCGCCATTACAGTAATCGGTTTTAGGGCTTAAATTCCTTACCATTTTAGTAAATATCAGGAGGGTTGTACTATTCAATAATTTTAAAAGTTTTATATTAGATTTTTTAGTCATTTTAACAATAATTGAACATAATTGAAGTACAGGAAACTAGTTTTTGTGCGCCAAACAGCCACTCAACACACCAAGCTTGGCGTCAGTTTGTTTACCACTTCAGAGGAAGGAACATCTTGTTTGAGACTCTTCAACATAAATGCTTTTTTTGTGTTTCCAGTCAAATTATTGGTCATTTTGAAATATATTTTACATATTGATAATGTATAGCGCAGTGCAGTGTTGATTTAAAGAAAATAATCTTGAATTACACCAAGTGTACTAAGATTTTATGGGTGAGATCGCGGCGTGGGGTGACTTCTCTTCCACCCCAATGCCTTCTCTTCTCCCTTCTCTTCCACCCCCATTCTAATTCCCATCATCATTATCAACCAGGAGCCTTCTACATGCACACCTCAAAGTAAGTGTACTTTACTGCATTTATTTTTAGTTTGTATGTAATTTTCGGTGAGCTGGAACCAATTACCCAAAAACCCATTGAAGCAATGGTTTCGGTTAGCGAGCAACATTCTGGAACGAATTGTGCTCGTTAACCGAGGGACCACTGTATATATCGCGATTTAGCATATAGTGAACATCCTTGGACTCTATCTCGTGATATATCCCGACTCTACGGTACCAAGAATGGGTAGTGGACCACATTCATTCACATGATTCGGTTTCTGTTAATCACATATACTGTGCATAAAATCGGTACCATTTGTCTATCCTGTACTGTACTTTCAGATAAGGATCAGTTCATTATGACTCCAATGAAAAGTCTACAAGAGTGGGCTGCTGATTGCATTGCACAGCATCTTCTGCACAGTATGTGTGTCACACAGCTGGCAACATCTGCATTCAGAGGTCAGATTGGATCCAGTCAAAAAGAAATCATTGCACGGACACTGGTAAGAGAAATCTGGCAGATTGTATAGCCTGTTGTCTTTCACTAGGTGGTGGTGGCCTGTGTAATGTTTTCACCATGCCACTGGTCTGGACCCAGAAAACCCGACAGTAGTGACCAGGAGTAATTTCTTGATTTGTCTGTCCTTCCTTATTGTAATAGTTATCCTGAAAGGGAGATTTGAAGCACGAGTTTTCCTCTCCAGATGACTATTGCTTATACTTATGGGGCCAAGAGAAAGCAAGCTGTTTAAACCATTTGCCAAAATGTTGCTATATCTATCATATTTAAGGGTTAGCTAGGTTTTGTACGACCAGTGACAGATGACAAATTTGAGTGAGTACATTACTGACTTGCAATTGTGTTTAGTAGTGTGTGTCTAGCTGTAGTGTTTGGGGTTGATTAATGTTCATCTCAGATTTAAGACCTTTAACATTGTGTACCGGGGTATTTATTTGCAGACTGAGAAATTTTAGTAGTTTAGTAATATGTCTTCAAGTTTTAGAATACAAACTGTTTTTCCCATAACAAGTTAGATTTGACATTGCTCATGTCTATACTGTAATACACAAAGTATTTCAAGAAGATAACCCCTGAAAAACTCAAGGGCTTACTGCACACAAAATTATTAGAATATTAGTATTAATCAGAAAAGCTTTTTGAAAGTGGTGATATCATCATTTAGATTCAATTATTTTCAACCAAGAATAGGGACAAAAAGAATATTAATCAGTGTAAACTTCTTCGGTGTGAGGTGTCTCTCTTCTGAATATTATAATTGACATCCAGTAATGAAGGGGTTAGGTACACTCAACAAAAGCTTCTTGAACACCTGGGCATGGTGGATGTGAGAATGGGCAGAATGGGGCTTGTCATCTCGGATTGGTTTCACATTCTTTGTTCATTTTTCAGATTGCATAGTGCTTATGGCATTCAAGAAGTTTTTGGTGAGTGTACAAGGGGTATCTCTCTGCTGAATAAAATCTGTCATTAACCACATAGAACATTGTAAGTGACGTCCAGCTGTGAAGGGGTTAATATCTTTACTTGGTATTTTCAGAAGGACCTCAAGCTGCATTTGTCAAGCCTTGAGTGCACAGCATCTGCAAGTATAAGTAATCCTGCATCCCGGCTCCTGAAACAAAGGATTGCTTCTGTAGCTGAATATATATCATGTCAATCCCAAGTTAACTTCTTGAAAGCATCCATTCTGAAGCTTTTATTACTTGAGGAGTTTGTGTTAAGCACTGGAGTTGAGTGGGAAGGTAGAAATATGACATGGGAAGAAAATGAAGACTTTGTATTTGAATATTCCACGTCTGATGTAGCGTACCTCAATGCCTTTATTAGAGTTCTGCAGACATTTGGACCCTTTCCTGTTGAGAAAGTTGTAATTTCATTTGATTTTCAAGATACTGATGATATGAAGTCAGTCCTGCAAGCTCTATTTCACAGTTGTACCAAGATCAGGAGTATTCACCTTGCAGGAAAAAGTGTTCATCTTGTTGCACTAAGTAAACTTAAGTGTTTTTCAAAGCAGCTGGAAGAACTAGTATTAATAGATTCATTTGGATCTTTGACCAAAGATGTGTTCTGTGTATCTTTGTTAGGTAGACCGTGGATAGAATATATATCTAGTCATGATGGTAGAAATAGTTGTCTAGAACCTCAGTTTCCTGCCTTGAAGCATTTATGGTACCAAAGGCAAAATTCTCATCAAAATTGGAATGATAGCTTAATAAAGACAGCAATTTTGACATACTATCCTAACCTCAAAACGTTAAATTGGCGTGTCAATGACTTTAATCATAATTATGCTCTTACTAAAATACCCGGGTTAAGTGGTAAACAATATAATTTAGAAAGTTTATTGCTAACAACTGTGGATCTCTCAGACTCTCATAGAAATTCAGCAACTGACAGATTAATTTGCAGTGTACATGTTGGGTTCTTACCTCAGTTATTTCCTGGTCTCCAAGATGTATCTTTAGTTTTTGCAAGAGGCACAGACTGCCAGTGCTCCCGCTGTGAACTCAGGAGTCCATGTAAGACAAGAGCCACTCAAATAATAGAGACTCTAAGTAATGTACTTTCAGAATGCAGTAAGATAGAGTCTCTCACTGCTGTTGGTGACATCGTACATTTGGAGTCTATATTGCAGCCTGTTTTAAGTGTACATGGACACCGACTGAAATCGTTAGGTCTGAGGCTGCACTCTACAGCAACGACGACACAGCAGCATATTGTATCGATCGTCTCCCTGTGTGCAAACCTAGAAAACATTACAATTACAGGAAATGAATCTTATGGAGGCAGATTATCAGGAGGTCACATGAAATATAAGTGGCCAAAAGTGAAGACCCTACAATTCATGCTTAATGCAGCATATCTTGAGAATGTCGACTTAATGCAGATGTTTTTGTCTGCTTGCTGTTTTGTAGAAAATTTGTGTATAAGTATATTTGCCTTTGAAAATCTGTGTGCAATTATTAATGAGTATAAGGCTGACAATATAGTGGTGCTGATATTACCTGTGCTTGATAAGGTATCTGACATTGATATTGATGACCACATATGTTTGATCCTCAAGCACTGCCCTAAATTGCGATTTATATACGTGCCTAGAAGACTAAAGAGGTGGAGATACTTACAAGAAAGGTTGTGGAATCGTGGTGTAACTGTAAAGTTCACTGAACTCTTAGCTAATGGATTCTAGATTTATTTTTTATGGATTTATATTGTGAATATATTTATTTTTAAAGGTTTCTGATAATTCTATACCTAATGTAATGTAGATGTGGCATAAAATGTTTTTACACATACAATCCGATACTTCGTTATGAAAAGAAGAAAGAGACTCTTTCTTACCCTTGCTTTAAAACTTCTTTGTATTTTTTATTCCTCTGAGAAATAATTTTCTTTGTGAAGAATAGTCACCCCAAGACCATGTTCAATCTACCATCAAGGCTGTGCTATATTTCCTGCCATGAATGAAAACTAGTGAGACACTTGACACATAATTGTTGTTTAGAAAATATAATGACACCAAAAATGTTTGCCCCTTCATCAGCATAACATAGAGGCCGAATTACCATACATTTGTGAGAGTTATTGTTTTCATCCACGGGAAAATTTACCGTCATAAATAACCGCTATTTGTTACAAATTCAAATAGACCACTGCCTCCAATCTAGATCGATACCTGCTTGATCTTTATTGGTGAACAAAAACATGCAGATATAATCTGTGTGCATTAGCTCTACTCTGCTGCAGAGATGATATACTGTATTGGAAAGAGAGGGCAGGATGATAATTTAGTTTTCATTACTGTAGAGACATAAAGGCACACCTGACTAGTTTTCATTTGTGATGTGAAATAGGGTTTGAGCAGTACTATTGGTGATGAATCTTGGGTGTTGTTAAGTCATAGTCATTTCAATATTGAAAATAGTTTTTTCAAGGATTTTGTCTTTTGGGTTTGGGTTATTATTTACAATTACAGCAATGGCAATATATTTTTGTAACTTCATTTAAAATCCTACGGGTCTATGGGTGATCTGTGAGATTTTGCCAACTAATACAAAACATAGCTGAGCCTCCATTGTCTAGTGGTAGGTTACACTGCCTTTACAGATCAGTGTAAATACTGCACTGCAGCTACTCATTCTTCAATCTAGAGTCATATCAGTGGTTTCAACTCTCAGCCCAGTGATTGCTTATAAAGCCACCTAAGCTTCAGGTTTGCCCAGATGAGCCCTACTTTGTCAGCTTGCTGCCATCACGGATCCCAAACAGTGATCCCGTGCTTTGACCCTCATATATAACTTAACACATTCTAACTACAATATATGGACCTCCTACGGACAGCTCCAGTTAAAAGTCTATATTGTATGACATTATGTTCATGGTATTATTGTTACCCACAGTCTTTTCTTACCAGTGCAGTGTATATGTTAGGAAAGTAATGGGTGTTGAGGAAAGTAATGGGTGTTGAGTCTGCCATTTATATGTTGTTCACTGTGCAAGTATTAAATGCGTTTATGCTCAGTACCTGCCAACTGTGTAGCAGAGAACAGGCCGACAACCCGATAGACTAGGAAGCTGACAAGTAAAAAAGATAAATGAAAATGACCGTAAATAACTAGAGTGATCGTGACTTCCCAATTACAAAGGTCCAGATGACACCAAGCACCTCAACTCAGTCTCTCAATAATTATATTAGAATTATTATGACAAAAAATACTCAGTCACCTCCGAAGTGAAGGAAATACTGATTTGGTTTATATAATCCTAACTTGCATTAATGTAGAGTCAGAGGAATAAGTTAAGATCTGTGTACAAGATTGGCTACCAATGTTCATTTATTTGGGAAAATGTATTCTGTCTTTTTTACAATGAATGAAACTTGACAAATCCACATGAGGAACTTTTCTGATGATGTCTCTTATAATCAAACATATTTAACTGTAGTTTATGAATGACAGAAATATCCTCCCTGAAATCCAAACTGACATCTTGACCCTTTCCCAATTTGGTGAGTAGACCATTATGTTGTGTATGTCACAGAAGATTAGATGGTATTCGTATAGATATTCAGTCTATGTATCCTACCCAATTTGTGAATTTGAATACTCCACTTACTGTAGATGCTTAAGTCTCGGGAGAATATTTTTCTCGCCCACAGTTCAATAACTCGGCCAATTCAGTGTCAAGGGTCATACACACACTGGGATACTCACCTGGAGGTTGTGCCATTACTGCCCAAGAATTAAAAATAAATTAAGCAATGAAGAAAGAATTAATGGATTGTATTAGTTAAATTATTCAGTGTATAACCCTTTAATACCTCTGTCAGCCCACTGTTGAGGCTTCAAAATTGTGAATTGGGTGGGATCTGGGGTAGCTATGTAGGATAAGTGTTATTCCAATATCTTTATTTTTGAGTGGTGTTAGAATTACTGTATCGCAATTTTTTTATGACGAGTCACAGGATAATTCACATCATGGGATTGATCACGTCAGTACATGTACAGTCAACAACAAAAATTTCTGCACCTTTATGGTGTTATAAATATGACACACCGGACCAAGAATTCTGAGCAACACTCTTTTATGCGGGTGATTCCTGTTAATTTCTCTGTTTTAACTATATGTGAGATAAAAAATACATCATACTGGTTATACAATGCATCACACAACCAGAATACCAACCTTACCAAATTAATATGGCCTCAGTCAGTGATCGTTGTAGAGGCCATCTGACCAAGGGGTGCAGAACATTTTTTTGCTGACTACAAATTTTCTTGTAAGTATTATTTTATGCTTACCATATTTGTACAATAAATGTTAAACGGTCCTTCAGGTGACCTACTAACTGTTCCATTGTTTTAAGTTGTTGTCAATGAGAGCAAGTGGAAGTTTCCCATTTTCCAAATATCTAGAATATGCTGTACACCAATGTGCACATCTATTCTGCACAAAAGAGAACACTGGATTATGAAGGTCATGACAAAGAACAGGCCGACTGCTCAAACAGCTAGTACAGTAAACTGATAAGTGGTGGAAGAGATGAAAAAATATAAGAATAAAGGTTTACCAGTATCCCTGCTGAGGGGTTAATAAATTTACCTTAGTACTTTCTTTAGCACTTAGCTTTGGTACATTATATACAGTAGCCAGTTTGCTGTTTCACATAAGGAGGATTTCATTGTCATTTGGTGCTCCATATTATTCCATACTTAAACAGCCTTCATTGTTTTCTTCCCAAAAAGATTTTTTTTTTTTTTTTTTTTTAATTCATGTTTATAGATGGTAAACAGGTTTTAATTCTTCTGTGTAATCATTGAACGAGGGAAGATTAAGACAATATTTTACTGCTCAGGCATGTGTTCTTAAGAAGGTTGGTTTATTCTGTGACCATTTTAAGGTAAATTAGGTGCAATTCACTGTGTGCATAGATAATGCAGGTACAATACTTTATGCAACACTGTACATATACATACACAGAGCAGATATACAAAAAAATGTACCTTTACAGTTCAGGTATACAAACAGTAAGACAATTCGATCAAGGATGACCAACAAAGCCATCAGATGTTTATTTCCAGTAAGGTCCTTTGCATACATCAGATCTATTGTGGCATGATGAGCTTTGGTTTTCTACAAAGGTTTTTATTACACCGTATTGTATGTAAACGAGAATTCCTCAGATGTGTAGCACTGCTTAGTAATTAGAGGTTCATTCTCTTTTTGAGGTGTGGCCTTAGCTGGGTGTTATGCATTGGATTACTGGACATAAGACTTTCTCTGCCCTGTTTCTTGCTTGTTTGGAGTCTCACAGATCACTTGTTTGTGACTTATAGACTTTAAATGGAAGATTGATGTAAGAAATGTAACTTTATAGTGGAGGAGAGGAAGTGAGTGACCAATGCATGGATGATTTAACATTTTAAATACCCTTTTATAGTCATGGAGAAGAGACAAGTTAACTAACTTCCATCTCTCTTTTGATGGGAATTGTACTGTAATTACTGCAGATGGAAAGTATGTGGGTTGCAGCATATGATCCTTATTTGTGGCCAATGGGGGTCTGAGATGGAAGTGAATCAACCAAGTATGGATCATGAAAGCAATACAACCAAGTAGGAATTAACTTTGGAAGCAACCATTGGATTGGGAGTTTGAATCATTGATTAATTCAACCTAGGTTCACTGGGTAAGGAGCTGCTCTTGTTTCGTATGGTTGGTGTAACCTACCACTACAGTCCAGCCCCTGACAATGGTAAGCCTAACAAGAGGATGTTTTATGTAGCAGAATCTAATGGGGTTACTCTTCTCTTGCACTTGCATTTAAAGTAGGAGTTCATACTTCAGTCTTCCATTATTTTCATGTCTTGTCACGTGTTAAAATTAAGTCCCTTGGCACAAATGTACTTACCATTGGATATGATTCAACAGATTAAGGCCAGTAACCTCAGTTTTGTAGAACCTTATATGTACAGTACTTTTCCTCCTTTCTGACCTGTGATGATTTGAATTATAATTTGACGCCAAAGAATCTTCTATGGAGTAAATGAGTATTCCGACTTCATGCAGACAATGTTGAATGACCAGTATGTTTGACTATTGGGTAATATTGGTACAATTACCAATAAAGTTCATGCAATGATCTCATTTGTTATTAAGCGCCCTTTAGCCAAATGGCTCTTGTAATACAGGCTGTGTCAGAGGGGACCAGAATCTACTTTTTATCCCATTTATTGTAACCCAGGAGTGATTTGTCAATTCATTTGAGTATACCAGTCCCCATTCTCTCTCATTGTCTGTACCATTAAGTGCAATGGTTGCCCTCTTGGGGTTTGATCTTCTGTAAGCTGGGCCTGTTTTATTAACATAGTCTAATCCAAGGTTATGTCTGCCATTTCTAGGATTCAGGATCAATAATCATTCAGAATTTATTCCTTGAAAAATATCGTTAAACAGTTATGATGATGAATACAAGTACAGTACTGTATATGTTAAGAAAGTCAGTCACTCTTTGGTATATTACAGTAGTTACAGGAACTTAACTTTACAATTCACCTGGTCTGCAATATATTAGTGCAATATTATACTGAACATCTATTAAGGATTATTTTTATTATGTACATCTGTATATACTGTAAATACATAAAGTTTTAGACTACTGTAATTGTAATGGCTGACAGATGGGGAATTACTGTCAGTATGCCTCCAAATTCACTATACAGTACTGTACTGAACTTAACTCCAAGCACTGAAAATTATGAAGCAACTGTACATAGTAATAATACAAAGGTGATGCAACTAAAGGTGCTCGTTTGTCTGATCATTGTAGTGCAAGTGGCTTTTGATTAATAATATAAGATCACTTGGCTCTAGGATGTATTTTGTGCCAGCAGTGTGTGTAAACAGGTAGCTCAGATTGCCAACAAACTGAATTATGAGTCACAGTTTGGTCCTGAATTCTAAAGATGACAAATAGCTTTGGTTTGGAGTGTACTCATTGGCAGTGTTATCTAAAAAAATGGTTAGGGGGGGGGGTCTTGCTGTTAATTGAATAATTTGAATTTAAATATTTGTACTCTTTTTGAAATACATTTTTAGAGAAAATATCATACCTTATTTCATTATATTTTCCAAACTTTGGTCACGGTGATGTACAGTATTCATACTCTGTCAAGTGGACTGATATTCAGTCCCGGCACACCTCAAGAATTAAAAAAATCAGTTGTTGCTATTATAAGATTTGTACATAAATATAGTCTGTAGATCTGTTATTTGTTGTTTTTACTCATTTCCTAACCATTACAGTGGAACCTTGGTAATCAGGACACTCGTGGAACTACGTATAGTGTTGTGTTGACTTGTCAGAATTTTGTTTTATTTTATGCAAGTAAGAAAACATTTAGAAATAAAGGCTTATATACATCCAGTCATACACATACTACTTACTTGATTCTGATTTAGTGTACCTGCACTCCCAATTACTGCACAACCTCAATTGACCTGAGCTTCCAGACAGTAACTGACATTCCCGGTGCCAACAGCATGTCAGTCTGCTCACTTCTCTCACCTGGTCACAGTACTTTCAAAGTCAGTAATAATCAGTTTTTTAATGAGTTGCCTGAAGATAATCACTTTATCATTTCTACTATGGTACTTTCCAGCTTATAAGTCATTTGGGCAGTTACTGGTAGTCTCTTTTGTTAATTTGTTATTACCTTCATTGTCCAGTGTTAGTACAGGAAGAAACCAAAGTACCTCAAGAAAACCTGTGATGTCTGGTAGGGTTACACTCTACACCCTTCTCGCATCTAACCTGGAAATATGAACCAGCGACCATAGTGGTGAGAGATATTTGACCAATTACCTGATACAGTAATTAATTAGACAATGCAAAACTCTCCCGTGTCCTGATTACTAAGACTTTAGGTGTTTAAGATTGTAAAAAAGTCAAATTTCCTAATAAGTGAAGTGTACTGTACTCATTGTTGGTATGTATGTGACAGAGCTATAGATTCATCAATTTCTTTTGTCATTCCAGATAAATGAAATTATGAGTTATAAATTTCTGCATCTTCTTTGGTTTACTGTATGTGTATATATATAAGCACAGAAACGTTGCCACACACTAGGCTGCAATACATTACTGTACACTGCTTACTGTCCAAGTCCAGCATGGGATGCTCTCGGATGCCTGTGTCAGCAACTCGGCATCTTCCAATGCTACAAAAAATACCGTAAATTTTTTCGATTGTGTACCGAAACACTGGAATTTGTTTATTTTTTTGGAAGCAAATTTTTTTAAATTGGGGGTTTCACAATTTGAAGCACTCTTGTACTGTAACAGCATTTTAAAGATTTTTTTTTTTCTGGCACTGCTGATTGGACAGACTTAGCTACTCAAGGAGATTAGAATGCCTGCAACTGCCTAGCTTATGCTATAGACGGGAAAGGGGTGAGCTAACTTAAGTTAAAAAACATAACAGAGGACACTACTTAGATGAGTGAATGTTCATACTGGAGTTGGCAGACATCTGCCCCACAAGGGGTCACAGCTCAAGGTCAAACTTTTTGGGGTGAGAAATGTAAACTCTTGGAATTATCTATCAGAGAGTATTGTGATGGCACTGCATGTGTACTCTTTTGAGACCAGACTTGACACTGTGGCAGGTACAGATATATTCAGCAGCCAGTACTTGCCAACAGTGCGTAACAGACATGACCGATCGCCCAAGCGGCTAACGAGCCAATCAGTGGTGTAAAGGATAAAAGTAAGTAAAAGTGTGTAAGAGAAGTGGCTCATCAACCAAGCGGCTAACATACTGATCAATGGTGAGGAGGATAAAAGTAAAAGTATTGCTAGTTATTTATGGTAATTTCTGTGGCATTTAAGGATACTTTTTGTTGCTTGTGGGCAATTTCTGTTGCTTTGGATGGTACTTTCTGTTGCTTTTGACGGTATTTCTGTTATTTGAGACCATTTCCGTTGCTTTTGGGGGTACTGTATTTTATGTTACTTGAAGCCATTTTCGTTGCCTTTGAGGCTACTATATGTTACTTGAAGCCTTTTTTTTGTTGCTTTTACTAGTGCTCTCTCTTGCTTTTGGGGTACTTTCTATTGCTTATGGGCCTGGTTGGGCCATTCCTGTTGGTTTTGAGGGTACTTTCTATTGCTTGAGACCATTTCCGTTACTTATGAGGGGACTTTATGTTAATTGAGGCCATTTCTGTTACTTTTTTTGAGAGCAATTTCTGTTGCTTGTGGGTCTTTCTGTGTTTCTATGCATTATTCATTGTACACTAACCCTTGCACTAGTCAAATTAATGAATACTGTACTATATAAACTTTATATACATTTATGAAGCTCCGATATCATTGGCGAAGGGTATAAAGTGAACATTAATAAAAACATCTTCAAGACGTCAATATGTCATACAACAATTATCACCGGAACTTTAAACTTTGTATTTTAAACTGGGGTTAAAAGCCCAACCGCAGACCACATCTAATTTAACTATATTATTCAATTTAGACACCATTATTACAGTTATTTTACTGATACAATTGAACACCTTTGATTATTAATTAAGGTGAATTTAAGGGTTTATTTGTATATTTCGTGCAGGAGGAAAGAACCGTATTAGTATCCGGATCAAAGTAATAAATGAAAAGAACTAAAAGAACCTTGATGAAGCTTATGTGGTTCACGAGCGAGCAGGACTGTGACGCATAACAAACTACAAGTGAGAAGATTAACACCTGGAGTCATCACCTGTCACACTCACAAGCTTATAATGATGATGGTGAAGGTGGTGGTGACGGTGATGGTGTGTGTGTTGGAGCTGGTCAATGCTAATAAGTGTGTCATTGATAGTTCTGTACCAGACCAGGAAAAGAAAACTCAATATGAATATCTTAAGACTCTGGATCCAATCATCGGTAAAAGGTGAAGTTAAAGAAAATTGTTAATAAACCTCTATAACAATCATGAGTTGCATAAATTTAGGATAAAATTATCGTTTCTGTCATCCTTATGTTTCCCAAAATTTTTTTGACGTTTTGAATAATTTTGATCTCACCTAACCACAGAACCCAGGAACTATATCTAACCTAACCTAAATTCCTAAGATTCCCCGGATGACCAAAGCAATAATAATAATAATAGAAATTTAAGCCACAATTTTGGGTCGTATCTCCAAAGTCACATTCATATAACACGTTAAAAAGCCTAAAAAGCTATTTTCCATAGTAATTTACGTGCATGGAATCTACGGAATATTTACCCTACTACCTGTCTCACAGTCTGAGTGGCCGTAATATTAGGCTATCGGGTTAGGTTAGAGAAAATTTCACCCACCAGACAAATGTTGTTATAATCCAAAATCCTGAATGAAATGGATTCTATTCATTGAGTATGCAATATCATGGCCACACAGCCTGTGGGCTAGGTAACCGCAACAGGTAATGTGGTCAGTTTGGTTAGTCCCTAACTTAACCTAACCTAACTGACCACATTAAATTATGTTTTATTTTATTTTTAATAAAGTATTTGTTTATATGTTGTAATTTTGTGTCCTGAATACATTCATGAGTTGACTTAAGCACTAAAACTAGTGAGGGAAAGCAATTCATCAGTTAGAACAAGGTGCAGGGGGGGGGAGAATTCTTCATATGATCCAGTTTATCTTCCATTTGCACTGTAACAACTTTATTTGAAGATCTACACACGGGTCTGACAGTATTATAAAAATTACTAGGTACCTTCCCATTACTCTGTTATGAATTGTATGGCAAGATTTGAAAAACGAATACAGTATTTCAAAATGCAATACGTACATCAATTTTGAAATGAAGTTGGCGAACACTTATTAAGCATCGCCAGTGATTTTGTTCCATTATTGTAAGAATTATATAGTTGCCAATGGTTGCAGTCTTTCATATCATTAAATTTAATTTAATAGTATAAGTGCTGTTGCCATGGCTGATTGTCCATGATTTTCTTTAGTCTACAGTCTCTTTAGGAACTGGCACTGCCGCATTGGTGTAGCACGTACATACAAATGTGTAAAATCCCTTACATACTGCCACTCATTACCGTTGGCTTTTCCTAATGGGCATCTCCGCAGTGCAATGCTGTTGCCAGTGTTGTGTCTACATTTTAACGGCGATGCTCGGTTAGCATCTGATCAGTTTAGTGCCTGATATCAAAGTGAATGTACCTGCAACCATGGGTCCAGTTCCTAGTTGTTTATGATAAAGAACACATAGTTGGTTAGTTGTTTATGATGAAGAACACATAGTTGATTCTTTGGGCACTCCAGAAATACCCAGATATATAATTCAAATTAAAAAAAGCTTCATCTTAAGTTCTCTGCAAGCTGATTTTAAACTGCTGATATCAGACTTAATGTTAAGCCATTTATTTAAACGGTTTAACCTAACTTAATTCAACAATCTAAGAATGCATTTAAGTTAGGTATGTTAGATTAGTTTGAGTTTGAGTGTGTTTTGTTTATTTTAGTGGTTTGTTCCTCCATCAGTTTCTTCTAATGTTGCAACATACTGTAACATTAGCAATACAGAATGACAGGTTATTTACTTTATTTCAAAATTGATATACAGGTATTAGCTCCATTTACCTTAGTTTAGCGTGCCCGAAGTTTGGATCCACTGGCGGCACTGAGGGTTTTTTGGGCAACCTCTGATATTCTACCGTCTGCAGCAAGTCATCTACCTAGTGGGACTGTATATAGGAGTTCAGGAGCAATCCCTTGTTATCATCCAGGGACCCATTGTACATATCATCATTGTTTGAGTTACTGATAAAAATTTCTGGTGGGTTTTCTGGCTAAATGATAATAAAAAATACTGTATTATTGTATTTTTATCAAGCATTTTATTATTCAGTCACATAAGGACAGTCCACTACATATTACTGGAAAATATATATTTTATACTTTGACATACTGTACTGTACTGTACACAAAAGTGAACTATTAATTGACAAATTTATAAGTTATAATAATATTTACAGAAATTATTGCTTGACAATATTGGTATAACCCCATAAAAGAGGGTAGAATTGCTGTGTATTCGTATTACCGTAAATGTTTTGTGTAATTTAATTCATAATCTACTGTTCTATAATCTCTCATCTCATTATTTATTGATGTTTACATTTGAATTTCCCATAAGTAAAAATTTTATATACATATGCCAGTGTAAGAGATAATAATAGATAATAGTTTTCTTATGTCAGATTGGACTTTTAGGGGACTGACTGCTTTTGCCAGCTTGACCTCATAGTTACCCCTGCTGATCAACCTAATATAAAAGTTGTACAGTACACTTACTTATTTGTCAGAAAAAGATTTATCCAAACAATATTTTAGTTATACTGTATTAAGTACTGTACAATACTGTACCCATTTTGTAGAGTACTTACATGTACAGTAACCTGCATATTTAATGTTCATTGCCTCACAGGCAGCTCGGTACATATGGCAATGCCTCTGTGATAGTCAAGGGGGGTTGTGGAGGGGACGGAGACAACGGTCCAATAACATAATATATCACATACAGTACAGTACATACAATACCAAAAGGACTATTAACTGTAAAATCCCCCCAGTTGGGGTACTTTGAATCTACAGCATTGTCACATACACCAAGTCTCCTGTGAGGTGAAGAACATTACACACATAGATAACTGTAGGGTACATGTAATACTTTGTGTAATGTACTTAATTACAGCAACAAAAATTAAAATCTCATAAGATTGGGACACCCCTGTACAGTACAGTAGGACTTGTCTCGTTCATATGAAATATTGATATAATGTATACTATATTGTTTGTTTAATAAATCAGTATCTTTGGAAAACCTGTAAACACTGAAAGGTCTCTTCATTACTACATAGAATATATAGTTATTAATTGTGATTAGAAGCAGGTGTGATTCCTATGTTGATACATTATAATACAATATACTTATAAAACTAATATCAATAAATATGTTATGAATCATTGGTAATATTGTTCATATAATATAAAGTAAAAATAACTACCTGTAACTAAGTCAGGTTTGGGGAATTATTGCTCATGAAATGTACAGTACTGTATGTACTGTACTAAGTTACAATGAAATATTGGTACAGCACTATCATTAATACAATATAGCTATTATATAAAGTTACACAAGAGTCATGACTCACCAGGTATCAGATATTAATGGTGAATTCGTATAACACCAAGAGTTAATGTGTCCAGGTAGAATCACAAGGTAGTTGAATGCAGTATAATTATTACTGTACTGTACTTTGAATAAAAATAATAATAATGATTAAGTGAAAATACCTCAAGAAAAAATATCTGTAGGAGATGAATTATAGTAATACCTTGGTATGGCAAGTTAGTGAATATTGCTGTACCTGTACACTGCACTAATCTTTGTGTAATTGGTGATTTGATGCATAACAGTAAATTCAGTGTCCCTGTATGTAACAAAGAAAATGAGAGAATTTAAGCGTGTATGGTGTTTGTTTATCAATGGTTTTTCTGACAAAATTAAGTTAATATACTGTAGTAAAAACTTAATTTACACAGGGATTAAAGTTATTAAAAGTTTGTGCATGTCGAAGCTGCAGAAATCAATTGTAACTTCTTATGGGAAATTAATTTGTGTTCTTGGATTTCAAAAATCTATGTTACCACTGAGTAAAAATTAGTTATTAGTTGTCATTAAAAAAAATATTTGTTTGGTTTATCAGTGACTTCCCATTTTTGTATAAGGTATTATAATGAGTAACCATTAGTTGCGTGGGCGCGTTTATCTGGTCTCAGTACAGTATATTTACCCCATGGTTGGTGAGTGCAGAACATAGTATTAAATATAGTTCTGGACTGTATATTATTATTTTATAATTTATGCAATAAATTGGGTGACTCACCAATGGTCAACATATCTATAGCTTTTTATTACACTACGGTACACAGTGGATTAGTTATTTGAATGCAATTATTGATACTGTATATTTTAAAGTAAACTACAGTACATTAGTAGCACCATTTTATCCAAAATGAACAAGTTTGTGCATGTTTCAGATAACAAAATCTTCTGAATAATGGATATTACATAACTCAACCCTGAATAATAATTATTAACTGCAAAGATTATATGTACTGTATGCTAAAGTGATTTTAATGTGTTTGTATTGTACTGTATGTACCTTAAGGTAACACCAACATTTACATTACTGGTGTTGTTGTTGATAGTCATCATTTGACTCCTTTACTGTTATCATATCTCAGATACTGTAGTGTATATATATATATATATATATATATATATATATATATATATATATATATATATATATATATATATATATATATATATATATATATATATATATATATATATATATATATATATATATATATATATATATATATATATATATATATATATATATATATATATATATATATATATATATATATATATATATAGTATAACATGACTCAGGTTATATAGAGCAGAGGTCACCTGCTTCAATTTTTTAAAGTCTAAAAATATGTGTTGAATTGGGTTTAATCTGCAGAAATGGACCCTGCATATAACAAGGGGATATTGTGCTTACATGACCTGCCATCCAATAATCACACTGTTTTGCCAGGTCCTCGTCAAAAAAAATCATAACTTACCAATTTAGTGATTATACAGTACAGTATGTTGGTTACATGTGCATCACTAAGAAAATGACATTTCTGATTTTTTTTTTGTGTGAAGAGTGAAAGTTTTTAATTTTTACATTATGGTGCACTTTTTCTCCTTAATGAATTTATTCCCAGCATCATCATCAATAAGAACCATCTTATACTGGTAATGATATAAGGTTGGACTAGGAGGTGGGTTATATAGTGTAGCTGGTTCATAAAAAGTGGACGTTGGTTCTGTACTCCTGTGCTTTTCCTCCAGATATTGATTTTGCAGTTGACGATTTTCTTGGCGTTGTCTCTTAAGATCCAACAGTGAGCCTTTAGGAGGAGGTGGAGCTGCCGTCTTCTTCCTTGGTCTGTAGAAAAACTCTTGTAATCGTGAATCTTCCTCTGTCTTATTGGTTGCTTGAGCTGCAGGTGAGGGGCTTGAAGGAGGGTGAATATCTAGAGGTTCTACATTATTAGTAAACAGAGAGTTATAGTTATGATTTTCATCCTCTACATTATTATTGTGAGTGAATTGAGGTAGATCGGGAGGAGGTACAGTCTCCTTGATGCCATTTGAACAGTCGGTTAATCTCTTGTTAATGTTACTCACAATATTATGTTTCTCCATGCTGTTAAGCCTCTCACTGCTGATCCTCTTCAGTAGAGCCTTGTTCTTAGCTTCTTTGATCGAATTTCTACGATCTGAAGGATGTTCTATTGTTTGTATATTCATCAGCGGAGTAGCAGGTGTATCGTCAATGCTTGAGTGCCGTGAATCTTGAAATTCTTCTTCACTTTCGACTTCTGCAAAGTTTTGTTCATCTTGGAGTGTAAAAGATTTGTTGTCAGCTATTGAGTGCTCAGAGCTATCAATAATTTGTTTTTCATTGCATTCCTCCAAATTAATTTCTTCATATATTTGGCTTAAACTTTCAGGGTCGAAATTGTCAGGTACTTCATACACATCTGGTGTCTCACTGAGTTTGTGGAGAATCTTTAGTTTTAATTCAGGTTCATCACAGAGTTCATATGGGGTTTCCCTGTTGCTTGTACAAGTTCGTAAATTTACCCTCATATCTGACAGGAGTATGTCCATGGCTTCTTCATTGTTCCAGTAGGCTGCTGCATGTATAGGTTCCCAACCATCTTCATCACGTGCTGTTAGAGATGCTCCATTATCTTGTAGTAATTGTACTATATCATTATATCCATTAGCAATAGCCACATGGAGAAAAGTGCTGCCTTGGTCTTGTGGCTGGTCAAGGTCCCCTCCAGTTTTTAAAAGGCTGTTAATATCTCTAAGCATGGCCTTGTGAGGCCCAAGATGAATCTCCTCAATAGTATTTTGTGACATTCCTCTCTTAAGCATTTCATTTTCTAAATATTGTAGAGTTACTTCTTCTTCCGTAATTTCATGGGGCATGTCACCATCGCCATTTATGGCTGTTATATTTGCACCAGCTTTAATAAGAGTAGTGACGATCTTGAAGTGTCCGCAGGTAGCAGCTGCATGAAGAGGCGTCCACAGATCTCGGTCAGTAATGTTTACATCAGCTCCATGTTTTAATAACAGTGATACCATATCCAGTGAGCCATCAATGCAACACTGATGTAGAGCTGTAAGGCCATCATGATTCATCATGTTGGGGTCAGCCCCTAAAAAGAAAAAGCATTAAGCTATTAACAAAGATATCTTAAAGTTAAGTACAGTACAGGTATTTCCATCAGTATTGCTGTTCATATGATTTAATATTGTTTTTAATTTTATTATGGGATTCATTACATGCCCACATAAAGTGGAGCTTAAAATGATATGGTATGGCATTGTTTGTCGTCTACCTCTTAACAGTTTGATGATGAGTTACCATAACATGAGTGTGCAGATAGTGACACCTGGCATTTAGTGTTATATTTACTACAAATAGTTGTAAAATTCTGTGAATGAATCTGGGTTTTAATGACTGAGTAATTCCTTGATCACACACCAAACTCCTATGCCCTTTATAATCTATTATTTAAAGGGAATCATAAACAAACTTTTTGTTTAGGACCAGACAAAATGGCAGTGAGTAAATAAATCCTAAATAAATAGCCAAAATACTTAAAAAACTAGAAATAGTGTATCTAAAGTTGTTAGAAGTGTGTGTGTGTGTGTGTGTGTGTGCGCGCGTGCGTGCGTGCGTGCGTGCGTTTGACCCGGGGGTTAGCACTTGTAATGCTTGTGATAATTTTTTTGATAGATATGTTATTCCTACTGTTTATTAATATATCAGGATATAGATGTAGTGGTGATAATGTTGGGGTGAACAAGTCTTAGGTGTAGTCATGGGGGTGAGGAAGAGGGGAAACTTCATTGCTCATTGCCAAAAATGTTTACAGCAAAATAATTTCACTTTACAGGTGTTGACCATTATATGATGGCGTTAGGGACCTCAAAAAGCCATTGTAAGGTGATTGATCGTACAGTACGGGTATATCGATATACAGTGTATTAATAACTTATGGGGGAAATAGGTTCTCCTCCTGAGATCCAGAGGAGCCAGAATTGTCACTCAGAGCGGTTATTTTTCAACTCGTAATTTCGGGTAGATATACATTTTTATTTATACTGTCACTTACACACAATCTTACATCTTATACCATTATGAGATTGAGTCATAATATCTTGGAAGCTGTTGCTTCCCCAGGGATGTTGTTACTACGATCAATCAATCAATCATCACATCTCAGAATATTGCAAACTATTGCTTCTCACTTTTTCATGGTAGTGACAGTGCAGGAAAAGCATTCGGGTAGCAACTATCATAAAACTGATCTTTGCCATCACACAACGGTAAATGGTGTTGGATTTACAATTTCTTACTTAGTTGGCAAGGTAGGGTTGCAACTCCCTGAGGTAATCAAAGATTATCCAACTACCTGTGTAAATACAGTATTTATTATCATATAAAGTACAATATCCTGATGGTCTAGAGGTAGCGTTCCCCGGTCACAGTCGTTGGCCGTGGGTTCGAATCCTGGCAGGGTGAGGTGTTGATTATATGTAGAAGTCCGCGTGCTTTATTGGGCAAATGAAATAAAATATGTATCGGGTTCATTCTGTAATCAGGGTAGGAAACTGTAGCTGTGTATGATTTATATGATGATGAATTTTCACCTTACCTGTTTTGAGAAATGTGCGCAGTTCTTCAAATGATCCCCTCGCTGCAATATCCATAATTTGTATATCAGGAGTAAATTTTACATGAATTCTGTTCTTAGGTTTTGATTTGTTACTATTTGTGTCTGTTTTTGTCCATTTTGCATAATTTGCTAACTGCTGCTTCCTTCTCTTTTGTGCCAGCTTTACTCGCTCAGTCAGCGGTATTTTATCAAGCTGCTGCATTTCCAGCAGGAGCTCAGTGTGCTCCATCTTGGTGTTGTCTTATACCGTAGTACTTTATCTCACAAACTAAAATGCACAAGAAGTCTTATATGAATGGCTGACAGTTTTCTTGTTCCATAAGTGTTGAATATGACCACTATTGTTGCTCATTGTTGGTAATTATTCTTCCTCGTGATTAAAGTGCAAAAGTAACTCGGAAATTCAATATTTTATTTTTTTCTCTCTTTTTATTTCACTTGGGCTGGGAGGTTGGGTTGTGAGTCACTGCTTAGTCTTATGAACACTAGTGTAAAGCATTTATACAGTCACATTACCCCATTTGGCACTGAATTTTCTGGTATATTTGTCTATGAAGCTTAAATACTTATTTTGTGTCCATGAGGAAGGCTAGTCACTATCACATAGAGAATGGTGATGAGGTAACTAGAGGGGTTTAGCTGGTACATGGCTCTGTATCTTATCTAATCTCATTGTGTCTGATTGGGGGTGATTCAAATTCATACATATGAACATTAAACATCTCGTCTCATCTTCCTACTGTAAATTGTTTTTTAAATAATTAGTGTTTTGAATATACAGTAATAAAAAAAATATATAAAAAGAGACTCCTCATATCAGGTGACTACTGTACTGTACAGTACTGTCAACATACAATGATATACGTACCACATCTGTTATGTGGTTAGGCAAATTGATAAGACTACATTACTTTGTGATTATAAATATATTTTTTACACTGAAATTTGTGATTTTTATGTGTTAGTATATACAGTATTTGAAAACATTAACAATATATTTCGTTAGGTGACCAAACATAATCACTCGGACTGTTCTAGTTTTATTATCATATTCTTTGTAGAACAGGACAGTACAGTACCGTACAGAACAGAACAGTACAGTACAGAACAGAACAGAACAGAACAGAACAGAACAGGACAGGACAGTACAGTACAGTACAGGACTCTTAAACC
The DNA here is from genome assembly GCF_018991925.1 of Homarus americanus. Taxonomy (NCBI): domain Eukaryota; kingdom Metazoa; phylum Arthropoda; class Malacostraca; order Decapoda; family Nephropidae; genus Homarus; species Homarus americanus. The sequence goes on from NW_024748109.1 coordinate 8,325,157, forward strand.
TTCTTTCTGCATAGTATCTTCTGCTTCATGAATGGTTCTATGTACAGTATTAATATACTAATTTTATGTAACTTTTGGTAAAATGTTGATGATATAAAATTCTCAGAAAATCATAATACAGGTACTATTCATTGTTGATAGGATTAAGTTCAGTACAGTACAGTATTGATGATGTAGGATAATACTGGGAAAAAAATGCCTTAATTAATGTCTCCTGTCTGTTACAAATATTTTCTCAAGCTTCATTTAAACATTGCCAAATTCCACAATTAACTGAATGCAAAGTCCTCTTTCACCAAGTGTATGTGGAGCACTGTACTGTACAGGTGTTTCTACATGTTATATTTGCCGTTCTCTTGCTTTACAATATATGTTTACAGTACAGTATTTTGTATGACACTTTCATTGTTTCACAGTTGAGCATAGGAAAGCCTTTTTGGGGTTGTGTTGTTCACTTGGAAGCGATTAGATATTTTTGATGCTTCAAAGTCTATGCTTGTGGGAGGGGAGGTATGGGATTACCTGAAGATTAGCACCCCAGCTTCTTTCACCTGATTAGCTTAAATTAGATTAGATTTCACCTTAAGATTATTAAGTTAAAATAGGAAACTTTTTTTTTTTACAGATCAGAGCTAAAATTGAGTGCAAAAGACACCTATACCTTTGTGGTGTGTGATGACGCTGATCCAGCCTTTAAGAATGTGAGCTTCATCTGGAACCTAGGTGATACAGACAGTTTACTCGGCTTCAACAACAGAACTCTTGTCACAAAAGCTAGTAAGTACCATGTAGAATTAATGGGTATGTTATTTGACTGCTAAATTCTGAGAGCTGGGTACAGTACTCGAACTTCTTTTATAGTGAGTTGAAAAATGTAGATCAACAACTAAAATTTTCTAGATATTGATCAGTATTCAACCTATATTAAATTTTGTAACATAAACATCATAGTCCTGTAGTTTTGAAAATACTTTGGAGAATGTTTTGTAAGCTATAATATTGTTTATAGCTTATGTCCTCATGTCCTGTTTGTAACTAAACCCTTATTTGAACTTTATCAAAGGTGTGAATAAAATCTTCATTCTCTTAGAAATAAAATGCAAAGATATTGAAAATTATTTTTCATGCCTGAGTTATTCATCCATTGAAAATAAAATTGAGATGTAAATATCGTCATAATTTGGGTTTTCTGGATGTTATTTTAATCAGATCTGATCACATTCATGATTACTCATAAGGGTAATACAGTACAATATTGTGTTCCCAATTCTGACCATCACTTTCAAGAAGAATGACAAGAAAAATATTGGCCAGTGTCCATCATTGTGTTTGTGAATAATATGTATGAATAATGTCTGTAAAATGGTGATGAAGGATTGCCAATATTGACTACAGGGGGTCCCCAGGTTACAAACGGGTTCCGTTCCTGAGGATGTTCGTAAGTTGGATTTGTACTTAAGTCAGAACACACGCTATATGCGTTTCGTACTTACAAAACAATGGTTAAAATCCCACTACAGGTATATCATAGCTTAAGTCCTTATTTACAACTAAAATTGTTTAATTTCAGATAAAAGGAGAAATAGAATGACAAAATACAGTAAATGAAAGTAAAAAAAAAGTCATCAGGTAAATAAAATACTGTACAGTGTATATACTGTAAATTTTAAGTTTAACCTCATTCTTATTGATGGGCATTCGTAAGTCGGGGACTTCCTGTACAGTATTACATTCATGAATACTTGTATTAGTGAATGGCTTTATTGACCATGATTATCAGAGTACAGTAATGATGACCACATTGACCACAACACTCATGAATAATTGTGAGATGGATAATATTAGTCATCAAAATCATCATCATTTTACAGCCATATCCCATGCTGGTGTGGGTTAGCCACAATTATGTGATGGCAGCTCCCCATGCTGCATGGTCTCTTGCAGTCTCTCTTGTCAGGTTCTTAAGTTTAATGTCATTTCTTACAACCTCTCCCCATGTAATTTTTTATTTCCCCCAGTCTCTCCTCCCCTTCATATTTAGGTTCATGGAGCTCTTGACCCAGACTATCTCAGCCTATCTCTATGCAGAACTTACCCAGCCACTCTCTTAACTTTGAACAGAGCCTCTTCTCATTCAGTGTCACATTGCATATCCACCTCACCGTTCTCATTTCAACCCACTCTATTTTGCTTTTGTCATCTTTAACTTCCCATGTTTCACTACCATTCAACTTTACACTTCTCATGCCAACTGCATAAATTCTTCCTTTCACGTGAAGGGAAGGTCCTCTTGCCCTCAGTAAAGACAACAACTCCCTAAATTTCCTCAAGACACTTTCTGACTCTTGCAACTGAGCAGGCTTTAGCACCCTCACTGGCACTGATCATGTCACCCAGGTAAAAGAATTCAATCGATGCATTCCAGAGACATATCCACAATGTTGAATTTCTACAGCCTTGCAATAGATTAATGGTCACCTGTGCAAAATCCTGCAGTCTACCATATACTCTATTGCACCTCTTTTGTACCCACCTTCCATACACGTTCCACATTATTGAATTAAGTTGTTACCGCCACCTTTCTTACAGACAGCACTTGGCCATTTTCCACTTAACACTGTGGGTCCCTCACTCATGCCACTAATCACTACTTTTATTTTTGCCACATTCACTCTCAGGCCCTTTAACTTTATTTAATGAGTGTGTAAATAAAAGGCACATGGTGGGAAGGACAGGTAGAAGCCAAGAAGGAAATGGAAGGATAAAGTTGAAGGAGTTATAGAAGAGAAGGGAATTGATATCCAGGAAATAGCAGTGTGCATGAATGACTGACTGGAGACGGTTACATAGCGGGTTTATGGGGATGGATGTGCTAATGGCTGATAACTGGAGCAAGTACACATGTAACATACATCTGGTTAACGTACAGGTGTTCAGGAACTCATCGCGTTTGTCAAGCGGACACTGGCTGTATAAACCAACCATGTATAGGGTCGGTGAAATAGATTGGTAAAATTTTAAAAGGTTTTGGTGATCCTGTAGGAGTGGAACACCATAGCAGAGCCTATTTGTTCCAGTACAGTAATAAGAGTGACTGGAGAGTTAATCTATGTTTCTCTAATTTCTACCACCCTGCACTAATAATATGAACAGAATGATAAAACAAAATTCCACATACAGTATGATTACGTTATATTGACTGTTTTTACTTTAATGGTTCTATGTCATAGTAGTTTATTTGTGTTTAATAATGTTTATTTAACTTATGTTTCTGCCATAGGAAATTCATTGATGCTGACCTTTCTGGGTGCAAAAGGCTTGGAGGGAAAGTACAAAAAATGTAATGGGACCGCAGGAGCATCTCACATCTTGTTTTTATGTGACCATCAGCAACACAAGGTTAGATGTTCTTTATATTTTTTTGTTACATATACTGTACAGTACTGTAGGATGATACTGTGATTAGTTTCTGATAATCAAGATTGAATATATATCTTTAATCCATTCATTCTCTTACTATTAAAAAAAATTATCTATTTTATATATACTGTACTGTATATTTTGGAAAATATGCCAGGGAACTAGGATACAACTACAGTATACATGTATGCCAGACAAAACTTTTCTCTCCCACACCACTTACCAGCATACTACCCATTCCACCTAATCAAATTGATGACCCTATGATTGTGCACTTTGTAGGCTCATTGATAATTGTAAAACAAAAACATTAACTGCTGTACTGTACTTCAAATGCCATTTAAAATATGCAGTGTCAGCCATATACAGTAAAACCACTTTCTGATGTTTTTATCAACTTTCCTATTAAATTCAATACTTTTATAAACTACTGTAATGCCTAAAGAAACTAGTCAGTAGACAATAGATGTGTCCAGTAGAAAACATTCACCCCAATTCACTTACTTAACTCACTATACCACCTACAAAACCTTAACAGTTCTTTACCAAGTTCTAATACGTACAACATATTCTGTTCTCATTGAAGGTACAACTTGAAATACTGGAGGATTTTCATGGCTCCCTTACATGCTCCATGATGTTTGTTGTGCGCCATAGCTGTGTTTGTTCACTATCGAATCAAGGTCTCAGCGGTGGTGCCATTTTCTTCATCATGTGAGTTATATGTTATGGAGGCCTTCGGATATTGTACAGTATTCATTATTTTGTACAGTACTGACATTTTGTGTACTCTACCTGCATTGTCTCTATACTGTACTGTACATGTGGAATTGTATACAGTACTTGCATTGTCTATATACAGTAAATGCTGAATCAATGTAAGCTTGTATGACTTGGAATTAACTGAAAATACTGGAATAATAATTGCTACTAAAATGATATACAGTACAGTACATGTTTTTGATAAATCTGATCTATGCTACAGAATTAGATTTACTTTACCTTTGGTTTCCATCCTTTTGACTAAGATGTTGAATGAACTTCATATTAGATTAGTAAGGTTTTATTTATATTCATAAGGTTTGATGTAAAGATAATGTAAAATTGAGACACCATTATTTATTAGATTATTATTATATGTATTTATTGTTTCAGACTCCTTGTGATCTTTGGCTCTTATTTCACCTTTGGTTTCTTCTACCTGCGCCTGGTGAAGGGGGCTAAAGGTGTGGAGCAGATACCAAATCGGGAGTTTTGGTTCAAGATTGGCAACATGCTGGCTGTAAGTGTTATTAGTTGACTGGTTAAAAAAAATGCCAACATATTCGTAGTAGTGATGCAAAAATCTGGAAATGGTAGCATTCAAAAGTCTGTTCTTGGTGTGTGTCTTAACAAGTTTTCAGAAAAAAAAATGATTCTGATTTACATTTTATGTACTGAAATGCAAAAGAGAATAGTGTGTCAAGAATATAGGACTGGTGCAACAACTCGGGGTGATATCAGAGCCCAGTAGACTCAGTTGCTTCATTTCTATCGTAAATTTATATACTGTAGTATGTTATGATTCTTATTTTCTTTTACAGGTGGCCATGTATGGCATAATTTTCTGATTGCCCATTTGTTAGTACTATACTGGTTACATTGGTGTAAATTAACTGTGAATGTTTATTTTTATTTATTAGGATGGATGTGGCGCTGTGTTTCGTTGTGACCGCTACTGTGGTGCCAGGGGAACAGGAAGTGCTCCCAGCAGCTATGGTGGCTACTCTCCCATTGATGAGCGTCTGGCCCAGGATCTTCAGGACACTGATCGTGACTCATCACTTCTCAACCCATAGGAAATATTTAGTCATAAACAAGAAGAGTGATTGAGAGGTTTTTATGCCAAAAACTTTTGTAAGGCATTGTATTGAAAGTACAGCAGTATTGAGCATTACAAAACTAATATATGAATACCTTGTTTTGTAATACAGTGTATTACAGTATATCAGGATTCTGGAAAACGTTTGAAACTAGGACATCACTATCATATACTGTATTATAGAAACAAATTCATCCTCAGAAAATTTGAAAATTTGAGTTGAATATCTCCGAAAGATCTGTGTTGATTGGATCAAATAATCAAATTACTTTTATCTACCAAATACAATACTGTATACTGTATTGATAATTTTAGGTAATATAAAATCTAGTCCTTTTTTGTGCATTGCAATATGCTTTTGTGAATTTAATTTTATATTAATATATACTGTATTCAATCTGTAGCACACCAGATATTATTGTATTTAATGTTTGCTGGATAACTTCAGCCAATTTTCAGTCAATTCATAATGCAGGAAACAACAAAGTTTATTGGAATAGATACGAATAGAATTGATAAACATGCTGTTAATGGGACATTAGCTGATGCTTGAAGATCAGGATTAATCAGATTTCTATATTGTTTGTTAACACTTAATAGAAGAATAATGTGCTAGTTGAATGATATACTTTACAATTCTAAGCCAGCCTGGAACAACTCATGAGTATGCCCACTATAGGTGCCGAGCTTAGAATCCCAGGGAATTCCTAAGTTATGCTAGTTGGGCAACAGTACAGTAACCTGAAGTAAGAAAGAAGCTGTAGTTGCCTAAGATTAAGAACTAAAGAGTTGCCTGTCACACAACACATTCATCTCAGGCTCAGTCATAAACCAAGACACATAGCTGCCCACTTCCCCAGCTGAAGGAGTCAGTCTTCTGTGTGCTTCTTCATCAGAAAGATAAGTGCTGGCATTATGATGTACAGTACTTTGGACTTCTTTTAAGTTGGGATATACAATTCTTGATGTTTCTTTTATGCCCTTAACATAAGAGTGGTTTTGTACCTTACAATTTACAAGCATTTACGTGCATTTCCAACCTAATGAAGAATAAATGGGTGTGGTATGTGGAAGTCATCATCTTACCCAGGCACTCTGCAGATTATTTGTATGAACCATGATGCATATATTTTTTGATACTTTGTATCTCAAGTTTTAGGGGACTTACCCCATGCTGTGAAATGGAATAATGTGTCATCTAGACTGATCTGAGGTAAGGTCAGACACAAGAGTGTGTGCTTCAGGCATAGAATTTATAACAATATGTCTCACCTTTTTTATTTTAGCTGAATTTTTGTATTTAAAAGTATGAGTTGTTCTAGATAGGCTTACCAGGAGGTTATGAATGAGGGATTGATCTTGAAATATCAGTTTATAACTGAGCCTGAAAAGAAAACTTAAGTTCCCTCCCTCCTCTCTCAGATGTTCACTTAGTTGTGGTAAGCAGGAAGTTCTGGGGTTGTACACCCTAAATTACGATTAACCCTCCCATGCATGCAATAAGTTTTTAAGCTTCTGTGACCACGACACAAGTAATATGGAACCAGTCATGTGTGGTCTGGGCATCTTCATTCTGTGGTCAATTTATCCCACAAGGTTTTTTTTTCTCTCCGTGATTTATACATCACTGACTTCATTATTCTTTTGTCTTTTAACATAAGCAGAAAAAATAAGATGAGAATAAGACTATTTTTCACTCTGAATAAAAAAAAAATTATTTGTATTTCCAGCATCATATCTCAGATATTTTCTCAAAACTTACCAAGTTATTATCAGAGTTAAAGAAGCAGAATTTATAAGCTTTCTAACAGTGGCTTTGGAATTTTGAATGACTAATTGTGGGGAGGGTGGGAGAGGAGAAGGGACAAATACGACCTACCAGCACGACTGACGGGAGGAAACTGACAAACAACTGACCTCCGCCCACACTTTGGTACTTTCTGGAAGCTTCCTTCACAAGATCATGCCATCATCTGTGACACACGAAAAATTTTACACAATTTCCTTGAAAAGTTTTTGGGGCGCAAAGTTTTAAAAGTCTAATGATGCAATTCGCCTCACCGATGTAAATAGTGCTACCTAATGATTTGAAGCAATTCGCATCATAATGTGCAAGAGGGTTAAACCTTAGTTGAATGATATAAAACAAGAGTTGTTTGTAGGAGAGAAGGCTGATGTTCAGATTAATGTTCCAGGCATTGTAGGTTAGGTCTCTCATTAGCTCCTAAGCCCCAAGCTTATTACAGGCTCAGATATAAAATAGGATTTCAGGATCGGTCACTTCAGTTACTGTATAACTAAACATCAGAACAAAGAAACTCTTTATATCTAGCAAGTCTTGACAGTTGGATCTCAATCTCCAAGGGCCAGCTGATGTGCCTGGGATCTAAAAATCTAATAAATATAAAATTAATATTTTCCTTTGCCTTTATACCAGAGCTCATAGGATACCCATTGACATAAAGGTATTGTACCTTAAAAAGGGTTATCATGGGCTCCTCCCAGGATGAGTTTTTATACTAATTGACAAAATTATCATTCTGATTGGTATTCCCAATACAATACATGGGTAATCAGCATTGAGGAAGGAGTGCTGTATCTTATTTATTGATAAAGGTCATCTGCATTCTTTCTTAAATGTGATTTAAGTTTCAGCTGCCCACAAATTGCTGGGAAAGTTGGTGTAAAAGAGAATGTCTTGTGATTAGAGGCTAGAACCTAGGAAGTTGGTCAGATGGTGGACACTGAGGTAAGCTGGATATGAAGTGAGGATCCTTGTGACAAGATCAGGTAGCCATTGTCAAACTTAAGCTGATTGGAGAGTACAGCTGGGGTCAAAAGCTTGCTCCTTCCAAAAATGAAGCAGCATCGGCCCCAAATGAAATATAACAGCGGGGTATTTGTAAGTAAGTGTGGAGACTCATTCTTGTGACTCAGTCTCACCGTGGGAGTGAACTTTGTCCCTGACTGTACATGTTGATGTTTAGCAACAGAAGCTCTTCAGCTGCCTCCCTTTTTCAGGATATTTTCATGCTAATGGGTATTCTTATGGCATCTAGCATAAAGGTGAAGGATGCTATTTTATAATTCATTATTTTAGATCTGCACCCAAAAGTTAAGCTCTTGAGCCTGCGGATTCAGCCTTCTTGAATTTGAACAATTAAAGTTTTCATGTACATGTAAAGTTTCTTATATGGAAACAATATTTTGAATAATAAATTATATATTACTTTAGGGTTATGGTTAATACGTGTGATTTTTTCATTTGAAGATACCTGTGTCTGTGCCTTAATGAGAGGATAGTTGTACTCTTTGATTTATGCTTTAAGTTTTGGGATGAATATGGTTTTTACACAACTCGGTGAATTATTAAATTATTGTACGTACTAAGTTTAAGAAACAATTAATTGAGAAGTTGTAACACTCTTTGTATCACCTTTGCTAGAAAACACTCTTATGACTTAAGACAATATTATAGCTTTATTTATCATCAAAACTAGATACATCTTGTGATGCTTGTAAGTAAAAGTTTAGTGTAATGCAGTATAAACATTATTCATAAAACTCATCTTCAACATTTCCTGTTGATTATAAGCTGATGATATGAACAGTCATCGCAGTCACCTTTTATGTTTTTCTGTTAAAAAAAGGTCATAGGATTGGTGGATAGCACAGACCCTTAGTATGTTTAGGGACTTTGGTTGAGAATTGAGTCAGAGTTTCAGTTCGTGTGCATAACAGTCAAGCAGCCACTTAAAGATTGGATGTCAAGCAGAGTGGCAGCCAGAGTTGGTTGTCATTAAGAGTGTACAGTACAGTATAGTACTGTACTGTATTACCTTCTTATCATAAGTGGTGTTTTTTGTAAGTTTCACATGACAAATTACCATCTTCAATGGCCTGGTGATTACATGTACTACAGTATCTTCATTGTTGGATGTGAAGGAAACTGCCGTCTTGCACGCAAAAACTATTCTGTCATGCTTATTGCGAATAAAAGTGTATCTGCTTATGCATAAATAGTCACCTACCTGTCTTGGCTGGTAAGTGGCAGTCAAGGTGCTTTTTTGTTTATTTTTTTATTTTACAATCTTCAAGTACAGGGGTCCACAAATGATTACCCTGATTAAAGCATGCTAGCATACTGTTTTTAGGGTAATCATTTATGGACACCCTGTAGATTTTGAAGGTTAAGCAAAGATTTATTTTGTTTGTTCAATGGACTTACTAAGTCATCTTAAACTCCTTCCAATTCCTATATTTATAAGCGAGTGGGTGTGCAATGTTTTAAGATGGTTGCACACTAAGTAATGCACGTCTGTCAGTTAATAGAAATGATACTGATATCTGTATTGTATTTACATGATAATTGTCAATAAATGTGCCTTCATATATTCTATCTGATATTTTTTCAAGGAACAATTTATTTTGATATGTGTTCATTAGCAGCAAAGCTTTAGATCCTAGAAGTATTTTTATGGATATTTTTTTAGGAACTTAATCGTGAATTTCCTGGTGTGTTGATGTCTGTTATAATAGTGTGTGGGATAATGATGTAGCTATTCGCTTCTTGGAGAATATCAGTTAAAACAGACCTGATGTGATTTCATGTTCTCAGAAATATTTTGTTACAGTCCTTCAAATTAAATGTTATTTGACTATTTAATATTTTTTTATCTGGTAAAAATTGCAGGTTAATTTGCATGTTCTAACTTGCACTGAATGTCAGAAAAGGTGATATAATGTATTTAAACAGATGGTAATTTTATTGTTATGCAGTAGAGAAAGAAGGCTGTTTTAGACACTTGTGATAAATGAGTAGGCTAATGCACTTAGTTTCTTTGAACTACACTGTATTGTAATGCTTTGTATGAATATTAATGTGACAATTACAGTAAATGATAAGACTTTTGATATAATGTACAGTAAACACCTTTGCAGATGATCATGTGTAACAAGAGTTATAGTGTTTGTCTGAATTTTTCTCTAAAATATTTTTGTACAATATTCAATTAGTAATAGATAATGGTTTGTGATTATAAGAAATAATTTAATAATTTGGTACAATATTCCTACTCCAGCTAAACACATCTCCGACTCTCCTCTTTTTACCAAAATTTTAGGTACTGTATAGGTTTACCTGCCTTTTTTAAACAATTGCCAGGGCAAAGTACAGTTCATGCACACTGCACTTAATGTATGGAAATATATGGGTGCCTGTAAAACAATGTTATGCAAAACTATGCTACACAAAAAATATTTTACTCTGGAGGTCATTGTGGAAGATGTGTTGCTGTTCATGATTTTGGCTCTGTTAATTAAGAAAAAAATACAATTCAACATGGATGATATTGTCTTAAATGTTGTACCTGCACTGATGACCAATTTATCACCAGCATTGTAATGTATTAAAATATTTATTTTCACATCCAAACTAATGATGTTCACCTCACTTATGGAGTATTGCAAGTCCTTGTTACTTGATTCATTTTTACCAGCCATCTTTCAGGTTACAATAATGTTGAGGCTGAAATACCTGTAATAGTTAGATTCAAAGCAGCAAACACCACAAACTAGTGAAATGTAGGGGGAAGCAGATACAAACAGAGGCTTGTAAATGAGGTGAGTGCACAGAGCAAGTCTATAAGCTTTCAAGAGGATGATCAGTCAGCTCCCGATACTTTGGTTCTGCTCTGCCTTTTTTTTTTATTCAAAAGAATGTGTGTTGCATATTTTATGTGCGTTACAGTGGGTCATGTTCTATGTTCAGTGAAGAATAGTAATAATTTGTCAACTGAATTAAGTGGAGTGATCCTGTTTATGTTTCTTGTTACAACAAAATTGTCTGAGGAGAGCCATTGAAGTAGAATATACAGTGCTGTACTTAAATTTCTCTTTCTCTTTCTATTTTTTTTCCATGGTGTATGGGATTTGGTTTGGGATGAAGGGTACGTGATATAATTTTTCCCATTGATGGAGTCAGGTAATGTGAGGTTGTGATGTCAGCTGTTATTGGCATTAAGATCATATTTAGATACTTTACAGGTGCTGAAATTCCCTACTTCAGAGGCTATTGATTTAAACACATTGTAATGTAATCCACTGTATTTGTTTGTGACAGTAAAAATAAACTTAACACAATCCATCTTGGAAGAAGAAAATCTTTTGACGAGTATAAGATCGGTATTCAGCATTTTGTATATTTGTATGGTCATTAAATTATGATTGCTTCTTCAAGTATCTTTGCATCAATTCTCAGTTCTGATAGTGATTTATTATACGAAACAGTGGTCCCTCGGTTAATGAACACAATTCGTTCCACAGAGTCGTTCATTAATCGAATATTATTTCAATGGGATATTGGGTAATTGGTTCCAACTCACAGAAAAGTACATACAAAGTATAAACAAAATGCAGTACAGTACACTTACTTTGAGGTGTGTATGTAGAATGTTGCTGGATGATGATGATGATGGGGGGGAATTAGAAGTGTGGGGTGGAGAAGGGAGAAGAGAAGCATTTTAATGCTTCTTGGAAGGCGAGTCACCTTCCATAATAATGTCAGGAACCTCTGGACTGACAGTTAACCGAACATGAAAATGCTCTCTCCTTTTTGGAGAGGAACACTGAGGGAAATCATCTTTCTCACCCATGCTTGATGCAGTAATTTCACTAATAAAATTTTAAGTTCACTAGCTGTAATTAAAATTATTTTATTTAAATCAACACTGCACTGCCCTATATATTATCATATGCTAACTAAATTTCAGAATGACCAATAATTTTAATGTAAAAATGTAAAATACTCTGTATTGAAGAGACCAACAATAAACAATGTTTCCTCCAGTGTAAGCAAATTTGAACAGAGACGTTTTGGCGGGTGAGTCAAGCGGCTGATGGGCACACAAAAAACTAGTTCCCGTACAGCATATATTATCAATATGTTAACCAAATTTTAAAATTAATAATAATTTTAATATAAAAAATGCAAAAATATTAAAGAGCACAACCTTCTTGATATTTACTCTACTGGAAACGAATGTAAACATAGAACCGATTACTGTTTTGGCTGACTAGCCGATCAGCTGATGTGCACAGCCGAACGTGTTTGTCATAAGGATTTCGTTTGTCAAAGTTTTGTTCGTTAATCGAACTGAAAATCCTTATGGGAGCTAATTCGTTAATCGAACCGTTCGTTAACCAAGGGACCACTGTACTGCTCTCTGTTGGAAAGTCAAGGGAGAAAACATCCACATTTATGTGTCTCACTGAGCTTGCATCCATCCATTCATTAAATTATTGTGTTGGGTTCATAACTTATTATTAGAAGATTTGGTTGAAGTTGAAGCAGTTTATGTAGCCGGAAAAATATCTATACAAAGAGAGCAACATCAGCAATATTGACACGTCTGAGTCTATTTAGTAGTGGTGCTCCCTTAGTTGCACCTCTGTGGCTTTATTTATTATTATAGTAGGTGCACCACTCGCTGCATCATTGTCTTTAGGTCTTTATCATGGAGAGTTACTGTCCTATAACAAACGTGCAGTACATGGGCAATACCCTGAGTCAGAGTGACCCAGTTGTGGTGGGGGGGGTTAGTTTGAACTAATATACTGTACAGTATTTACAAGCATTGGTGTATATACGTACATAATAAACCTTCCATAACCTATTGAACATATAATTTTTTTTTAATATGAAAATAAATTTTTATCCTTGGCATTTGTATGAAACTTTGAAAATTACACTTGAAAAAAAAATCAGGAGGCTGCAGCTCCAAGACTAATAAACCTGGAAAAAGGACATCCTGACAGCATGAACTGTATCTGTAGGCGGGAGTTACAAAAACGGCAAAAAAAATTGGTGATGAAGAATGAAGTGTTGTGACGGAACTGAATGAGAGCTCTTTCAAAACCAGTCTTGACCAACACTGGAGCTAGTTCACGCCCAGTACTTGTACTTGCAAACATTGCATAACAGAGACATGACCAACTGCCCAAGCAGCTAACGAGGCGATCAGTGGCAAAGAGGATAAAAGTAAAGTGCAGTAATGTATATCTGCTGCAGAAGAGGTCTTGACACGGGTCATTAGCCATGCATAATGTGATTAATGTTAATATAGTTAGGTGTAGGAACCTATCATAGCAGCATCAAATGCTTTATTCAAGTAGTTAAGGTATATTTTAAGACAAGGGTGACCTCTCGTATGTATGTCTGATGCTAATGGTAACAAGTTACCTCATACTCTTTTTTTTTATATAATCAAGAACACATTAAACCATGAAAGATAGTCTTGCGGTTTTCCTTTTAGCACTTGTATGTGCCAAGTTCAAGTTTTCCACTTGAAACAACTTCCTTGCCACTTTTTTCCCATGTACAGTATTACCTATAAGGATTCCATAATTTTTTGGGGGTATTATGAATTGTATAGAACAAAAATATTTGGTCACTGGTGCATATTTGTATTGTAAAAGGGCACATTAGGTGAAGGAGAGTAACTTATGGTAGTGGCTAGCAAACCAGTAGTGGCATAATGTAAAAAACGTGACGTCACTGGCCCTTATATGATTATATGGAAAAGTCTAAAAGAGACTTTGTAAAAATGGCACCCGGAAGCTCATGAACTATAGTTGACAACCAGCAGATGACACACGTGCACAGATTCTAGGGTTGATAATGATTTTAATTGCTTGTGACTAAACCAGACTTAATGTGGTTAGGTGAATTATTCCAGTTATTTAAAGTTATAAAGAACCTCGTGAAATTATAAATAAAATAAAAATGCGAGCACCAACACTTAAAAAATATATATATACCTGTATGTATGGTTCAAACGTTCAAACTACTACTCATATTGTTTCTTAAAATATATATTAACAGATAATGTTTGACCAATATCATGTTTATTCTGTATTTGACTAAAAAAAATGTTATAAAAGTTTTAGGTTGAGTGTTATCAGCTGATGGATGTAAACAAGTGCAGAGAGTCCTCACACAAGCCTGCTCTCACCTCCTTGTTATAGGTATTTATACTGAATTATACATTAAGTATTAGTGCTAGCTGAATTATACATTAGATATCAGTACTAGACAACTCAAAGTTTGTAGTTATTATCCTGATAAAAGGACGATCCTGTTGATGAAGTAAGTAGTTTGTGTTTTAAAATGTGTTGGTTGTATATAGACTCGTTATCAGCTGAACGATTAATATGTAAATTTTGTTCAGATATTCAATAGTTTAGGAGTTGTTATGTGAAATTGTTGTACAAGGTCGCTTTGGTTCAGCATTTTACAGTGCTGTACATAGACAGTGCAGGTGTACAGTTTACTTGATGTAATAGTCTACACAGTGCTTGTTATTATGAGCGGTAAATGTGCATATTACAGCAACCATGGAATTTGAAGGAAAAAACGTGGTTTTCTGATGGGTTATGATGCGATTAGTTCAAATCTGATCTTCGTTTTTGTCGGAAATCCACTAGTTTGTGATTTAGTTCCCCGCTCTTATTAGTTCTATCGATTGCATATTCTGAATTCCCAGTACTCAATGCTTGTAAACTTATACCATATAATCAAACTAAACCTTACCTAACCGGAGCCCCGGACCCCCAGTGACCCCCAAATGCTATGTAATAACCCTAGAGTCGCGCGGTCAGCCTCCACGAGAATATAAATAGCCGTTACAGTATTTCTTGTGATTAGAATGAAATAATGTGATAAACTTCCGGTAATCGAAATCACACCCAGCATGTTATGGCTCCATGTTGCAACTGATTAAAAATGTCCCACATCCACGCCAAATATTGAACGCTAATTGGTTGAATCAAAAGTTGAGATGTTTTATTGGATTTGATTGGCTGCCTCCCCGCCCTAGATTTTATTGGTGGCCGCCCCCAGTCACATGTGTGAGAGGTAAGCGGACGTATGAACACACAATTTGAGCAACAGTGTACTGTAGGAGCAACAGGTGTTCTGATTTTATTTTTTTTTTAAATTCAATAACTTCCTTATTATAAATTTGCGACGGAAGTGTAATATAAGAAAATTATCAGAGAAAAATAGCTCTGTTGATTGATTGTAGTGAATTTCAGGAAATCTGTATTTGCTGTAAACTGCTTCATTACCTTATGAGCTACTTTTGGAAAAAATCCTTTTGAAGAAAACTTATTTCTCACCTTTTAAATATATCAATGAAAGTTGGGGAATTGTGTGTTTCTTACTTTAATTTCTCTGGTACATCTTATGGCAGGCATGGGCAACCCGCAGCCTGAACCATGTCTCTGTGCGGCCCGGGAGTTGATTGAGAAATTCTATTTAATGTGGCCCAAGGTTCAGATAGATGCAGCCAGTTTATGGTGGGTAAAGCAATATTTATTAAAAGAATAATCTTCACACTCTATTCATCACTATTTCATCAACAATATACAGTAAACATTTTAACTTGTGTGAGTTTACGGGCCAAGTTTGGTGCAGTCTGTTCGATGGATTAACTGCTATGTGGCAGTGGGTCACTTGGGAATTAACTATTGTTGGGCAAGTCCAAGTTGGGTCACGGAAGGTGGTCACACGGGTCGAAGGTAAAGGTCTTTTGTTGACAGACTGTCACTCCATAGTACTTCTTCCTTCATGCCTGGCTGTTTGTTCTAACCATTTATTCTTGTCTGGTTAGATCTCTCCACAACTATTTGGACCTATCCTTTTTTAGATTCCTTGATCCGCCCCTGTTTTGGGTTAGATAGGATATAAATTTCGTTGGGTTGGCCCGCAGAAACATACCTAAATCGTAATGTGGCCCATGACAGGAAAAGTTACCCATGCCTGTCTTTTAGTAAAGATTTAGAAGGAAAGGTCAACCTTAGAAACTACTAAATATATGTTTTTGTAGTGTTTCAGTCGAATCTGACTTTCATTTCCGAGAATGTGCCATTATGGAGCTATTCTTCCACTCCCCTCACCAACAAAAAATTTTGATTGCACAAAGTGGACAGGGCTTTGAAGTAGAGGGAAATTATGGGGTAAAACAGACACAAAAATTACCTACCCAAACTAACCGATATCTTACCTTATCTTAATTATCAGATATGAACTGTTAATAATACAATAACATGTTAACCAGCCTACTTAACCTAACCTAAAATAATGTACTTCCATCCTAGGATAGTTATGTTGGGTTAGGTCAGGTTTGGTGTGTTCATTCGTCTTATTCACAATAAATCATCTAGTGATGATAATATGAAAGTTACCATAAAACCTCGTTATTTGTTGATATTTATGAAATCAAAAAACAATTTATAATCGTTTCTACAAAACTGTTCAAAGGTTGCAGCTTTTTTTTTTGCATGTACAGTTGCAAACAAAAGTTTACACCCCACAGTGAAACTGAGACACAGGAATGAGTCTCCATACTTACCCTGACTGTCATCTGGTGCAGGTGTGCTGTTTTATTTCATTTGGAGTCAATACTGTTTTATTTTGGGAGGGAGCAAACTTTTGAAAAGAAAGAAACAAGTTTTCTTTTTAGAATTTTATCCTAAAGTGGCTCATAATAACAAATGCTATTTTAAAATATCACTTGTTCATGGGATTTAAAGTACAGTACTATACTGTATTTACCTCCTGTTAACAGTGAGTCATGTTCAGAATACAGATTGAAGCTACTGTATCTGGCAGCCATGGGACCAGCTCCTTGCCAGATATAGGGAATTGCCGTTATTTAGAAGGTTGTATTTCTTATGTATTTGTAACAGGTTACCGATACATGGCGTACCTGGACTTGTATATAAACATACATTTGGGAGCCATGGTGCAGTTTTGTAAGGGTGAATTAAAATAGATGAACTGAATGAAGGGAGCGATTGGTGCACCAACAAAATATTAGCAGCCAGTTGGCAAAGCGACAAAACGCCGCCACTCGATGGGAGGTTTTCTGGGCAGTAGGATGTTTGTTCACGTTACCATCCAACCACACCATTCTTTTGGAAGTTTGCTGGGTAAAGGAATTTCTGAAAGCAGAGGGTTTTTGGGAGTTGATGTGTACTGTATTAGAATGCTGCATATAGGAGCTTCAACTTTTATCAACAAAATGATTCAAACATTAAATTAATACAGTACAGTAGTACCCCGATTTACGCGGTCAATTGAACCCATGGGGTACCGCGGAAAGTGAACAACAGAACATATGGGATTAATTCCAATAGAGACTGGCCCGACCCCCAAACTCCACTTTTTCAGACACAATACCTACGTTGTAGTAAAAATTACATCTTAATTTTATGATGGTATGCACACACAATTAATAATTAAGAGAAATATCAATAATATTAGTTTTTTTCACACTTACATTAGTAGAAAAGATGGCTGGGCGCATAGGGATGGGGGGTTGGTTCCGAGGCAGAGGGCAGGTTATTGGCCCTCACCTGTATCACTTGTATCAATTGTATCACTATCCACCACATAGGCTTGCAGGGCCTCTTTGTCAAACCCCTCAAAGTCCATGTAAGTCCATATCCTCACTATCACTGACTTAGGCCGGCTGTGGTGGGTGGCGGGTGAAGAACTCGGTAATGTTTTGATGACTGGGCGACCTTGTGCGCATCCTGCCTGCACCACTTCCCGCGTATATGAGTAGATGCACCGCGGAAAGTGAAAGTTCGGTTCTGGCAAGGCACCGCGTAAATGAGAAATCGCGGAAAGTGAAACCGCGTAAAGCGGGGTAATACTGTACTGTACATCACCACTTTTTTTTTTACATGAAATTTAATCACCCTAATGCTACCTGGGCTAGGTTAGCATTAGGGTGGTTAATCATACAGTAATATGGGATATTTAATCTTCGTGTTTTTTTTTCTTTAGATTTTTTTTAAACTTTATTGTGTATTTGGTATATGAGATTAAGTTTATAGTTTAATAATTTTGTCTATTTTATTAAATTATACTTGTCATACCTTCCTAATGTTTTTAGATTTAATAAGAGACATACAGCACAATACAGTACAGTACTTCACTTGTTAATGTTAAATTCTTCTTTTCAGTTAGAATGTACATATCACCACTGAAGACTTACTATGAGTAGTGTGAGGGTGGATGTGCAGTGGTCGCCAGTCGCGGCTGACCAGTTCCTTACTTGGGGATCTGATTTACAGCTCTACCAAGTTCAGGATGTTACGCCAACAGAAATAGTCCAATTGCCTCGTAAGTTGCAGCAGTTAAGAGCGCCAATGTTCAATAATTTGACTTTTTTCTTTCTTTTTTTTTCTTTGCCTGATAAAGTTGATAGATTTTTATTTGAATACAGTAGCCATATTGCTAATTTTAGTGTTTTTATAATGTGAAAATAAGATTACTTTATTTAATTGTATGGCCATTAAGAAAAATATTTTAGTGAGCCAATTGATGTGGGAGAGGAAGAGAGAGGTGGTGGTAGTAGAGGAAGAGTTTACAGTATGCAGAGTGTAAGAGAGTAGTATTGAGTGTCATGGTCATGAAATGTGAAAAGAATACATTACATTTGACCCTTGCCATTCGCGGGTTTGCGATTCACGATAAGCAGCTCATGGCTATGGTGGCTAGCTTGTGAGCCTTTTCCTGCAGCGCAACGAGTCACCCCACGCAGCATCTCATGTTGTACTCTCAAAACTTTAGTGTTTCTCTGTGAAATGACCCCTTAAAAACTGCCTAGTGTCAGTGCTAGTGGAGTGAAATGTAAAAGGCAGAATTCAGTGATGACCCTGACAAAGAAAGCTGAATTATTAGACAAGTTAAAGGAGGGGATGAGTGCTGCCGCAGCTGATCTGTTGTTTGGTATAGATATATAGTAGTGCACTAAGGTAGTTTAAGTTGCTATTCGTGATTTTGCCTATTCACGCCATTCCTTGGAACCAAACCCCTGCGAATAACAAGAGTTTACTGTACTGTTTGGTACAGATGATCAGCAAAAACTTCGAGAACAAATTGAATGTTCTGTTTGTAAATGATGTACATAGATAAAGATTAGTGTGTTGATGGAAGGTAGCAAATTATTTAACAAAGATTTGGCTTATAACTAATTAACTTGTGTATTAGCAGAGTACACAATTGCATTTTTATTGGAGATTTGTATATGATGAAGGGTGTATAATTATAATTTAAACTAAATATAGTGTGTGTATGTATGTATGTGTGCTTCTGTGTGCATGTGTGTGTGAAGAGATATTTGATGATGATGCTATTTATGGTACAGGATATTATCCGTCACTTACAGTATTTCAACTTTATACACTTCCTGTACACTGGAATTACAATACTGAGTACTGCACAGTACTGTATTATATAGACAAATGTGCTCTGTAAGAATGATTATTCCAAAGGGTTTCGTCTTATTTAGTTAATATAATTGCTTCTATATTTACCAGGTTTGCGTCTAGGTCCAAAAACTGCTGCATCACTTCTCTCCACAAATAATGACCTGCAGTTCATCAAGTGTGTGTCCTGGTGCCCTGGGCAAGAAACTGACCCAACCAATCAGCTTTTAGCAGTGGGCCAGGCCAATGGAAAAGTTGCTCTCACAACTTTCAGCAAAGTTCCTGATGCACGTGGAATAAAGGGAAGAGAGTTCAGTAAGTAAATAATACCATAGTACTGCATTTATTTTCTTAATTACTGTATACTGTATACATAACTACTTTTAGAAAACCGTATTCATATGTTGTTGGTGTTCTTACCTGTGTCTGTCTGTCCTGTTTTTATTATTATTTTAAGTTTATAGTTCACTATTGACAGCTTGGTATAGTGGATGTCCGCCCCCAACTACTTTAATACAACAGTATGCCATTTTACCATAACCCCCATATTATTTAGGTTCAGTTTGTTACAGGGTTTATAAAACATTATCATAAAGTACTATAGTAATCAATTTTCAGGAAAAAATTCAACACACAACTCCAGATGAGTTATTTTGTGGTAATAAATGTCCGCTGTTTTATTTACACAGTGCAGGTCACAACCAGCCCAGCACCTGCCTGTCTCTGTGTTGTATTGGTATAACCTACTGGATGATTATGAAAAGGAAAGGAGCTGTTTATATAATGTACAACTATATTTTTTTATGACCTGTTTATTACTGCATTTTTTATGTATTGTATTATGTATGTACTGTACTGTATATACTGTAGTGTTAGTAAAGCAGTTTTGGAACAGCTTATGGGTAGTATTTGGCATCTGGAATCAAACTAATTACTGTAATTCCATATAAATCGATTAAACTAAAATTCACGTTATCTTCTGGTACCAAATTATCTAGACTCCACTATATTCATATCATCGTTAGCTAATGAGTTTTGATAGTGAATTTTCAGATGTATTTAAGGTTGATGAATATTTTTTTAATTGTCTTCCATAATACTAAAATCTAATTGTTTTTGCCACTCAGTTCCCAAGCACTCCCGTCCTGTCAACTCTCTAGCATGGAGTACCCAAGAGCCCCAGCTGCTTGCGGCAGGATTGGACAAAGTTCGCACAGATCACTCGGTTATTGTTTGTGATGTAACTCGCACTAGTCAGCCGCCTACATATGCATTTGATCAAAGAAATTCCAGTGCTGGGTTAGTACTGTATGGCATAAAGTCTATACCACTTAACAAACACGTGTCATTATTGCATGGATATCGGTACAGTGAACATTGTCTCAATGGACATCAACCAGACAATCCATTCTCATTGTGAGCTGTAGAAACTATAAATTTTTTTTTTTTTATACGTGGTATTATTTTCTTCATAACTTTAAACCCTATATCATCTTCCTCCCTCTTCTGTACAGTATTTAGATTTCTTGATGACTTTGGTCTTCAGTGAGTGACCTGTGAGATGACATGACCGTGAAATACCTTCTCTGTGCCCTTCAAAAATAGCTTAGAGATTTATGGCAGGTATTTTATCTCCAATGACCAAGATCATTTTTAATTATGAGATGTGTTATTTACCCGCTTGATTCAGAATTTAATAATTCCTGTTTCACTCATGACAAATTCAGCTGTCATTGTCACTTCACAAATTTAAAAACATATTCATCCCCCTGTTAGTCTCTATTTGAGTCAGTGTTGATGAACTGGAGGATGTGTGAAGAATACTCTCTGTTTAATTGACAGTACATTTTTTTATCTGGAGTTCACCACACAGTCTTTATCACTGTTGCTGGAGATGTAAAAGTTTGGAGTATGTCATGTTCAGTTGACTTAGGGATTTTATTTAGCTTCATAGTGTAATCATCAGTTGTTTTGATACAATGCAACATCGCCAATCGTGATAGTTCCAAAACTACCCAGCCATGTTTAGACAGGGGAAAGGGGAAGGAGAAAGGTTTGTCCAATTGCCTGGCCTTTACTTGTCGTGGCTCCAACTACTGACTGTACTTGTAGTAGGCAGTAAACAGTACTGACTTATCCTTGCATCTTTGGTTTTCATGTCCTACAGCCACTTTCTCAGTCTTTTAGTGTTTATTAGTACAGTAAGTGTGTGTGTTTGGGTCAGATTTAAATGAACCAATACATACCAGTAACAAGAGCAAAAGGGCAATGTTTAGTCTTATTTCATCAAAAATTATATATACTACTCTCCATTTTATTTTATGCCCTAATCTTTAAATTAAGTTTTATGTGAGCACCTAGGACCTAAGATTTATGGTCCCTGGGTCCATATGTAAGTGTGGTTAAGGGTCCCAAGGTCCATTTAACTTATGTTATAACCTGACAATTACCTTACCAGAGTTAATCACATCATGAAAGAGTATGCAAACTTGGTATGAATGACTATGCACACATAAACACACACATATGTATAATATTGGTCTCGGAGAAAACTAGTTCAAGAGTACTTCAGGATAAATACTATAGTACAGTAAATATCATTGCTTCCTTTTGGACACTTTCTGGTTCTTACCATGAGGATGCTTGCCAGTGTATCTCTCAGGTTACTCTGTTACATCATTAGCAATAAAAAGGGATTTCCCATGCATGTTTTCCATTTTTATAAACACATTTAAATACCTCCAGAATTTAATGAAACTATAGCCTTTTTTTTATGTTTTAGGGATGTCATGAAGCCTATGATTGAGTTTGGATTGGCTGAGACAACACACAGTGTTGCGTTCTCCCTTCATGCCAATCGTACACTTATCACTGGGATGAACAACAAACACATCAAAGTTTTTGATTTAAGAGGTAAGTGAAAGTTTTCTATACCTTATATGATCCTAATTCTTTGGTTAAATTTGTGTCAATAAGTTATGTAAGTGTTATTTTATTTTGTACATTATGTATTCAATGATGATTATATTTAAGTTTATATAGTACAGTATATGTAAAATACAGTACTGTATACCTGTACTGTATACACACATGTGTTGAGGACAGTACACAAGGGAGTGGGCATCTGTGCCAGTCACTCCCACCTTACATTAATGAATAAGTGGTGGTGGTGAGCCTCTGATCCTCTCCTCCAGAGTTGTTAGTGTGTACAAAGGCTTGAATATGAAGAAAAAATGTTAGGACTTTTGACCTAAATACTCAGCAAATTTATATTGAATAACTTCAGTGGATAAGTAACATTTTTTCAAGAAATCACTTCAGTGAAAGCTGTCAGGTTATTAAAATACAAGAGTGAATGAAGAATTTCTGTACGAGATGTATCATGATGAGAAAATGTGAGATGTTCAAAACTTATTATATTGAAAATTTATTTTGTAAGAAATTCCGTCAAAAAACTATCTGTACTTGGGGTGATTGATGAATTTCAGAATGAACACTGTGACTCCTGTTGTCTTGGTAGGGTTTTCAAAATCCTTCGTCCATTGTCATATTGTCCAACATAATAATTATTGTAAAGATAGTTTTTTTGAGTGACTGTACATCATGTTGACTGTTGGTGGACATATAGACAATGTATATTATTATTGGATGTTTATGTAGATTACAGTATCATGCTTCAATGCTTCTTTTTTTTTTTGCAGAAGGTAAATTATGTGCAACAGCAAACACCAAAGCTGTGTATGGAATCTGTACTGATGTCCACAATGAACACCGCTTGGCTTCATTTGTGGAGAATCAAGTAAGTTGACTTTCTCCACTGTCACCACTACCTGTAATACATGAAACACTTAATATAGATACATACCGGGTAGTCAAGGAAAGTTTAATTTGTTGACGATGTTGCAAGATCGTGGTTAGATAACTAATTGAAGTATTGGTGGTACAGCTGTAGCACATTTGCTCATAAATGTCCGCTTTTGCAAAGAAACACCTTACTTAGAATATGAATTCATCCCCTCTCATCCTATTGTAAGTTCAGTACTATATTTTCATCTGGCTAATCCAGAAGATTATACTCAACCGCAGAAGCCCCGTCTGTATTGTCAAAGTGTTTTCTGCATTGTAATTTCTCCCAACTGATTACACTTTCCCTTCTCACCCCTAGTATTCCGTCTCCCCCCACCCCCACAGAAAGACACTTACCCCACACAACCCTCCCCTCTTCCTCCTGCTCACTAGTGAATGCTTCAAATTCACACTTCAGAGTTCAGGGTTCACACCTCAGGGAAAGAGAGCAATGGCAACACTAACTGGTAAATGCAGGAGTGGAGCCAACTGTACAGTGTAGTTTTTTTTAAGGTAATTCCGATTCTACACTAGTTACCATATACTACAGTCACCACACCCGATTGGTATAATTTTTTAGCATGTTATAATTATCATTTAAACATTTTGGGTATCATGACTACTGTTTGCCATGTTGTAGATGAAGCCTCAGTGACAAATGTCCATGATTTTTAATGGGAGTCTTCAAAGGGCTGTTCTGTTTAGAGTTTATTTGATCTTAATATTGAGAAACCCCTAAAGTTCATTGGAAATACAGTCTAAACTCATTTGGCTGACACATGTAATATAGGCAACAGAACTCTATGCATCAAAGGGTTTGAAATAAGTCCAAAAATAATTAAACTGATGGAACTGCCTTTAATCTATCAGACATGCCACATTGACTTAGATATCCCTAATCATCTCTCTTGGGTATGATTTATCTGGTTCCAGAGCTCCAAGTAGAATATTGTGGAGTATACATTACTCCAGCTTGTCAGAATAAAAGATGAATGTAATTTTGTAGTTTGACCAGGTGATGGGAAAGGGAACGAATTTTTATTGAGCTACAGTCATTTGTTTCATATCAGTAAAGTATGTTAAGGCTAATAACTAGCTATCAAATTCTCTGAAATTACAGGTTTCCATATGGGATTTACGAAGCCTAGAGCGACCAGTGCTGTATCTTGATGCAACCAAAACCATTACCAAATTGGCCTGGTGTCCCTCTAGGTAAGAAGAATTGTTTCACTATCATCATCATCATCATCATCATCATCATCATCATCATCATCATCATCATCATCATCATCATCATCATCATCATCATAATAATAATAATAATAAAAATAATAATACAACATAAATACTATACTATATTATGTTGTATTTTTCTCCTTAGGTAAATCTGTGTGGCCTTGTCAGTTGATACATTCATCAAAGGCTTTCATACCATGTTATCTTCATATTTTTGTTGCTACTATAATTCTTAACTTTTCATGCAGCTTCTGTTAATTATTTCAGAGTTGGTTTGTTGGCATCTCTGTGTCGAGACAGTTCATCAGTACGGATATATGACATCCTTCACTACACTCATGGTGGAGAGGATCAAGAACCAGCTGTAATTACCCGCTCTATCAACACTGACTCCAGCACTTACATATCTGCATTCTCATGGCACCCCACACATGAGAACCGCATCATTACTGCATCTTATACAGGTGTATTTTTTAACATTTCATTAATTGACAAGTGACCTGCAATATCTCAATTGGAGTCCCCCCTTACCAGTCTGCCCTTGCCATATGTGATATACTCCAGTAGCTTGTTACACTGTCTGCTCAGATCAATGTAAGTGTTATAAAACAGCTCTTCATCCTGAAAACTAAGGCTAAAGCAAGGCATTGGAATCTTTGGACAGTGATTGCTTTGAAAGTTAGAGTAGCTCATTCCCCAACTCCTTATCTATAACATGAATTCCAGGGCTCAGTCCTTCACAGAACACAGTTAACCAGCTATTTCAAAACCATCTTCTCTCTTGTCCTGTTGTCAAAAACAAAACTGGATTGGAGTGCCTGTTTATGTTTCACTCACCAACCTTTTCCCTGTCATATTGGTACCTTCATGCCAAGTATCTGTCTTTGGAAGGTGTTGTGAGAGTTAGAGGATAATCTAGTTTTTAATACATTTGACTATTAGATCCCCAGTGACAAAAGTTGGGCACTGGGATTTAGGAATCCAACACCCAAGACTTTTTGGTTATATTATACAGTACTGTATTGAGTTTTTCAGTCTTGATTCTTGTTATAGATGGGATGTCAGGATCAGTCCACTATTTTATGAGCTCTTACCTCTGGTCATCTTAATGATTTTCTTCTTTTTGTACTGAATGAAAAACTTGAGCCTCAGATTGATCAATTTTACAGTGGGACAGTTTACCTACCTCAAGAAAACAGATATTCCCCAGAAGTCATCTTCTCCGGCTTGACCAAGAAAATAGAATTTAATACTTCAGTTTATTTTTATGAATGTTTGTTTGTTAAGTTTACTGGATAATGAAAGACTGTAGAGTACTTGCTTTTTCCAACAAATTCTTCCTGTGCAGATGAGAGCAGAATGTATTTATTTATTTATATATTTATTTATTTATTTATTTGAAGGTAAACTGGTTGACTACAATGTCCATGAAAGAATTACCCTCAATTGGTCAGCAACAAGTGCCTTGTTGTGGACCAATGGAAAGAAGACTCTTCAGCAGATAGATTGTCAGCACCCTGTGTATTCTCACTTTGATGACATCTCAACCGCCATCATGACCCGCGCTCAAAAGAAATATGGTTTACATGTAAGATGTTAAAGAGGGTTTTACTGTTTCCCAAAACCTTTAAGGCTTCTGAATAAGGGAGAGTGTGGTGTTCTACCTGTCACTTTATGGTGTAGTGGTAAAGAGGTTGCTAGAGTCAAATATTCCATTATACTGTAATGTGGTTATTGGACATGTTAAGAGTAAACATTTCTCACCTGTGTGTGCTGGGATATGAACCTGGACCACCAAGGTTGGCAGTCAGGCAGCAATTCACTAGACCACAATAGGCTAAAAGCTACCCATCATTAGCTACTTACAGCAGCTATGTCCTTCTAGACCTTTAGTTCATAATATTTCCCTTTTTATATTTCAGTAAAAATCCCGAGTACTGGACCACCTGAGTAATGACACAAATCTTGGGGAAAAATTAAACAGTTCAAAAAAATATCGTGTGTTATTGTTGTGAAGCGATGCGGCATGGGCCACGTGGTCCCACCCACATCACAACAACACAGCTTTGCCATATTGAGTCTACTTGTAGCTACTACACAGTGCAGTCCTGTTCTCTCATGATATATAAATAGCACATTGTGAGTACATTGGTTAAGACCACAAAGAGCAGAAAATGCCTTACCATGAAGGATAAACTTCAAGTGCTAACCATGGTTGACAATAAACGCTCTGTTCTTTAGGTAATGCAGAAATTTGGAACTGAATATGCCCTGTCTACTGAAAAGCAAATCCTAGGTGTAATCCACTTTATCTCAAGTGAAAGTGAGTCCCATACACACCCGCATGATCTTCATAAGCTACATAACACACTTCACCAGGCAGTTGTGGGCTTGAAATGACTTCGCATGTTGGCACTGATTCATGTAATAAAATTGTAAAGGTTGAGAGAATATGATATTAGTACTCTTATGTGACTTAGAAATAAAATAAATATAATACAGTCAGTCCCCGACTTACGAAGGGGTAAGGGACCGATGACCAGGTCGTAAGTCGAAAATACGAAAATAATACATTGAAAATCTAAAATGGGTGTTGCTTTTTCTTCTCAGCACCACGGGAACTCTCACTTTTACGCTTGCCACCCATTTTAAAGGGAATTACAAACGAAAATTTTGTCAGGACACAGCGCGATCACTAACGCCGGGACTCGAAAATACGTAATTTGAAAAATATTTTATACGACTTTTTGTCGTATGTCCTGGTGGCCGTAAGTTGAGTAGGTCGTAAGTTGAGGAGTACCTGTATAAAACTATAAAAAAAGGAAAAGAACCACATCTGTTAACACTTTAATAAAAAAACAACTGAATTAACTAAGATTATATCAAAAGTATGATAATTTTACTTGAACGAATTTATTGTGAGCTTAAATAAGCCTGTCTGTGTTAGTGTAATATGCTGACTGTTGTTTTGAACTGTTGTCTCCCTATTGATGTGGACATCTGAATAATGGAGTCCATCTGATAAACAACATCACTGTGACTTAATTTGTCCGGTACCCGGGGCTTTTACTGTACACAGTACAGTACTTGCATTAACTGAGTACTTTGGCCACATCACTAGTTTAAGGCTTAGTTGTAATTGGGATTTCAGGACCAGTCCTTGATTTTGAAATTTACATATTATATGTTCTTGCCTTCTCATTTGTATTCATTGATGATACTTATCATTTATTTATTTGAATGAATATTTATTCATTCATATTTACAGTTCCAAATTTGTTTTTAAATTTCTTGTCTATTTCTATCCATTTTCAGGTGAATAATTTAGCCACTAATGGAGAAGTAACAGATGACATGTCTCTTCGTAATTTATGGACTTGGTTGGATGCTGCCAGAAGTTTGGTCATAGCTGGTAATTTCAAGCTACCTGGAGGAATGCCTTATAGATACCAAGGTGTATGGTAAGTCTTAAACTGTTTACAATCAGAATCTAGAATATCTCACTGTTTATATGACTCATTTAATACTGTACACAGTTTTAATTGGATGATTCAAGTAATGTGACATGGCAAGCAATTCATCCTGATGACCAGTTCATCTAGTATGCTTTTCAGAGCAAAGCTAGATCATTGTTGAACTAATCACCCCTTCTGACCCATGAAGGAAATTGTTCCTGCCCCCAGAATAAATACAATCACCTATCGAAGGCTCTGCTAGGGGGAGATTGGGAAGGGATATCTCATAAGCTGGTTAACTGTTCCTTTCAAATTCAAAATATTAATTTCTAGTGTTTCAATTTTTTTTTTTTTTTACTGTTAAGGTTTATTACATATTCTTATTGATTCCCAGTTATAGCACCACACTTAATTCCATCTTCTAGGAGTCTGATGGCCATAAAGGAGGAAAGCTTATCATCAGACATTATCAACAAATCATGGGTTGGGCTAGAAGGACAGAAGCCACACTTTGCCAAAGTGTTCAGGTGAGGCTGTTATAGATGACGTGTTGTGTATAGGGTAAGTTATTTATTAAACTATACAAAAGAAAACTTATAGAATATATGATGCAGTACATAAAGGTACAAAATCTCACAATATCCACAGTACAGGCGTTAGGAATAAATAGTTCAGGTGTGTAGTATAACAGATATAAAAGATTTATACTTATACCTGTACACCTTATGGCCAAGTTTGGAACTAGTTGGCTCATGTAATGTCCTCACTGAGCTATCGGTGTTGACTTAGGAGACATGACATTAGTGGCCAGGACTTATAAACCAGGATTTATAAACCTTGGAAGCTTCATAGCTAAAAAAAACAAACCTATCATTCTTCACCAAGAAAACCTTCCTAAGACATGAAAATTGTTCTTAACCCCTTCACTATGGGGTGCTGCTTTGATTATTTCATTCAGCTAATGCCAGATGAGTTTATTCAGTTCGGAGGCAGCCCTGTACACAATTGATTGAAATCCTTTGTTCACTCACTGGTTCCCCTACAATAGTGTTGCATGATGAGAAAACAAAACTGATCTCAGGATTGGAGCAGGGCCTCATATGGTTGCCTTTTTCTTAAGCAATATCAGTACATCTTCAGGTTCTCCTGCCTTGGAGCCTGCTCTTAAGTCTAACAATATTTTGTCCCTCTTAATTCCTCATTCTATAAAATAATCTAATAAACAGTGACATAGAACCATAGAACAAATTAATTATCTTTGTCCCCACACTGCTGCCATTGTCCCTACACACACAAGGGATAATATTCTCTATTCCCATCCTCTCTTATCTTTCCCTAACATGCTATCCACTGACTGATGTTTAGTATGAAATGGTCTGAAAATTTTTTGGACCAAATTATTTCTGGAATGTTTTGTAAGAACTTTCTTATTTACATTAAATGCTTAATATATCTCATTTATTGTAGTTATTAATGTGTTTGAGGCAGGTAATTTTCAAGTGTTACTTATAGATTTGATATTTTTATTACCACAGATGTGAAGAACGTAGTCGTGCCCTTGAGTTGTGCTCTTGGGGATTTGAAAGTGAGACAGTACTTAATAGCTTCTTATCACAATTAGAAGCTGCAGGATATCACACTCGGGCTGCTGCAGTCGCAGTTTTTAATCAGCGCTTAAAACAAGCAATACTAATCCTAGAAAGGGGAGCCTCTAGTAAGAAGCTGCCTGCTTTAAACTCGACTGCGATGGCACTCTCAGGTACTGTGCATTAGCCTTGTCTCATACAATATTCTTATAAATTATTGCCATTTCATTATTTTTTTAGTTGTTAGTACTGAACTCTCTTTACATCTTTAGTCTTAATATTTCACGTAGATAGTTGTCAGTAATGAAATGATTACCAAACAGGGAACACTATACTGTACTATATCTTCAGATACATGTATGTAACTTAAATTGTATTAGATCTAGATAACCTTGGTGATGCTCATTAGACCTAACCTAATGAAGCATTTAGGGTTTGTTATATTTGGTCCTGTTCCGTGTTGTTAGGTTGGCACAGGCAGTATTAGGTAGGTTTACTTGTTTACATAATGATCTTCAATGTGGCATTTATGCAACATGAAGACTATGATATGATGAATGGATAATTATTTATGGTATGGCTTTGTAATGTTAGTACTGTATATTGATCCTCTTATTTAGGTTTCACAGAAGAACGTAAGGGGCTGTGGAGAGAAACATGCATGAGTCTGCGCTCTCAACTAACAGATCCTTACCTTCGTGCCATGTTTGCCTTTCTCACTGATGATGCTGACTCATATGAGCCTGTTCTGGTAAGACTATAATTTTTTTTCCTGTTATTTTATTTATATATACTGTACTGTATATATATATATATATATATATATATATATATATATATATATATATATATATATATATATATATATATATATATATATATATATATATATATATATATATATATATATATATATATATATACATATATACATATATATACAGTCAACCCTCGCTTTACGCGGTCCCACTTTACGCGTTTCCACGTTTATGCGGTCCCCTGCCGAACACGGAATGCTCACTTTCCGCGGTGTGTATACCCTTTTACGCGGAGTGCGGCGCGAGCAGGGTGCGCACAAGGTCGCCCAGTCATCAAAGCATTACCGAGTTCTTCACCCGCCACCCACCACAACCGGCCCAAGTCAGTGATAGTGATAATAATAGTGAGGATATGGACTTAGGGACTTTGCCAAAGAGGCCCTGCAAGCTTCTGTGGTGGATAGTGATACAATTGATACAAGTGATACAGGTGAGGGCCAATAATCTGCCCTCTGCCTCGGAACCAACCCCCCATCCCTGTGTGCCCAGCCATCTTTTCTACTAATGTAAGTGTTAAAAAACCTAATATTATTGATATTTTTCTTAATTATTAATTGTGTGTGCATACCATCATAAAATTAAGAAGTTATTTTTACTACAACGTAGGTATTGTGTCTGAAAAAGTGGAGTTTGGGGGTCGCCCCGGTCTCTATTTCAATTAATTCCATATGTTATGTTGTTCACTTTATGCGTTTCTCACTTTACGCGGGCCGCCGTGGGTTCAATTGACCGCATAAAGTGAGGGTTCACTGTACAGTATATATATATAGGGTATTTTTTTTTTTTTTTTTATACGTGTGATCATGCACCTAATACCTTAATAAGACTGGATGGTACATATAATAAAATGCAGTTCAAAGACTTCCTCAGGCAGGCCAGCTGGTAAATAGTTACTACTTAACAGAGTCTCAGTTGTGCACAGAGGCTGGTAAGATATCCTTTAGATTATTTTGTTACCATGGCTCTTGATTGTAGAGCTATTTTAGTATTGATTAAGATATGCAAAAAATTTAAATATTATCTTTCTGAAATAGTTTTGGAAGCCTTACTTTTAGCTAGCAGAGCTGTGTCAGAGATCAACAGCCCATCATGAGTGTGTTTGTACCTGGATTGCCAAGGCCCTTCCTGCTCTCCTATGTAGGATCTTTTTCATCAGGTTTTTTTATTCCAATTATCTCTATGCTTCCTTTTTTTCTGCATAAGAACATTAGGATTTCTTGACATGAAAATTTAAGATGATTCTATATGTCCAGTACTGTATTGCATTTTGATTATTTATGAGTCAATTGTTTTTATTGGTGATTATTTACAGATGTCTCACTCTTTTTTACACAGGGAGAAACTGAGATGGCAATTGAAGATAGAGTAGCCTTTGCTTGTACATACCTAAGTGATATACGGTTGATGGAATACCTAGAGAAGTTAAATACACAACTCACAGAGGAGGGCAACTTGGATGGCATCTTACTTACAGGTTAAGAATATATTTATGTATAAAACAGTACTATAGTTAGATAAGTTATACATACATATACAGAATATATTACTATCATACCTCTTATAACAGACAAGGTATATTCTTGAGGCTGGTCCGCTAAGTGAAATACAGTATCTGTTAAAAGAGGTCATTATAACAGGGTACTTGTGGAGATGGGTTCTTGCTAATAGTGAAATTAGTTGAAATGATAAATAAAACCTTTTAAAGGCTACTATTTTCTTACAGAATTAAAAAATTGAGGAATTAGTTTTAATTAAAATCCCTTGAAGTAACTATATATGTATATGTATATATATATATATATATATATATATATATATATATATATATATATATATATATATATATATATATATATATATATGCTTTTAAAATACCAACTGCTGTACACAATCCTTGGAAGTTCAAGATAATGTTTTTTTTTTATATTTATCATTATATAGATTGATAACCATTTAAACATGTTACTTTTCACTTTTCAAACACACATTTTTGGCCTAAAAAGTACCTGACTTAATACAGTACAGTACTGTTTTTTGAGCATGTTCAGATTAAATGTATAATATTAAACTTCATTACTTTTTCTCATATAAAAGCAATGGGAAAATGAGGGTGTTTTACTTTTCATGTTTATTAACCCTTAACCTGTGGCCAATGGTTGCCTTCTCACTCCCTTACCCCTTACATGCGCAAAAATGGAATGCAAGGAACGTGAAATTTCCGCACATTATGGCCACCATCCCTACAGCTAACTTCAACCAATGATGGGTACTGTTTAAAGGTTAAAAGCATATACAGTACGTCCTCGTATAACGTCGGCACGCTTAACGTTGTTTCGGTACTACAGTATTTCGCTAATCTTTAGATACCAAAAATTTGTTTAACATCTCGACGACTCAATATAACGTCGTTTTTGCGTCATCACGGACTACTTTTTACTGCTCATCACCTTCTCTCGGCGTGCTACAGTATCTCTAACTCGCGGAACGTCACAGAGCCCCCAAGCGACGCCAAGCCAATCTCTGTTAGGCTTCCACATTATTCCTGTGTGCTTACCCGGTAAGTGTTTCTGCTATAAATAACCTACTGTACTCTAACCATTCAAAATGGCTTCCAAGCACCCATCAAGTGCTACTGATGCCTTTGTTGTGAAGAAGCAACATAAGACCATTAGTCTTGCTACGAAATGGAGGAGAAACGCCAGTCAGAGCGGGAGGAGGAGGCACCCGCCGAGTCTCAATCACTCACCACCCTCCTCCTCTCCCGCCATCCTCCTCCGCTCCACTACCCACCACACAGTCGCTCCACCACCTCCCCCCCATCAGTGAGTAAAATATAAAATGATTTAGTTTTATAAAAATATACTATTTTCGATAAAAATTCCATTAAATTTCTGTATATGTAATGTATTTTATGGGGCAAAGGAAGGCCAGGAGCGTTACTCCCGTGTTTTATCTATTTCTTATGGGAAAATTGATTCACTAACGTTGTTTTTGTATAACGTCTCGTTTTTGGGGCGTAACCCGACTTTGCTGTTGCTGCCATTTATGATATTCTTTTCATAATTTTTAAATATATAGTGATATAAATTCATTTCAGGGTAGTATTTCTCATATTTAATTTTGTAAACTGATCATTAGGTAAGTAACAATTTGTACATAAGGTTGTGGACACAGTGATGCACTGTATAGGGTGTTTGAAATGACTGAGAGGGTAGAATGTGAACTGAAAAGTGGAAAGTGAGTGAAAGGGTCCTCATGAGATGGTATGGATGTGTGTGAATACTGCCAGGATACATAATGTGGTACAGAGGGTCTACAGAGAACAATACTGCAAATCGTTGGTTAGGGAGACATTTCACATTGTGGGGAGGAAATGGTGAAACAATATACTGAGACAATGGTGGATGGGGTATGTGATGGGGGACGTCGGAGGTGCAGAGTGAATATAGTACAGGGTATAATGATTATGTGGTCTGGCTGCCCTTTTATCATAGTCTCTTCCTCAAGGGTTGCTACATAGGAAGAGGAGCATTATAGATCAGAAAATGGTGTACCTGTATAAGTCTGAGGTGTTCTTAATTGTTTTTCAACAACCTTACCTTTGAGGTTTTCTGTACCATTCCTTGCCATTTCATTCCTTTTGAGTTTTCTATTTCCTATTGTCACCCATGTGGTGGGAATTTAGGAAAAAGGGTAATTCAAGAAAGTACCTGTGTTTTCTCAGACTAAGTTATATGCAATACAGTACAGTACAGTGGTCGCCGGTTAAACACCTCAGTTAACGAGTTACCTTCCATAAGATTCTTAACTTCGGTTAACGAGCAATCCCTCGATTAACGAGTTTCTTACGAGCCAACCTGAACATGATTTCGCTTGCATTTGGCGGTCCACCAGCTGTAGTATTAGTCCGCCAATACAGTAATCGGTTCTAGGGCTTAAATTCCTTACCATTTTAGCAAATATCAAGAAGTTTATACTATTCAATAATTTTAAAAGTTTAATATTAAATTTTTTACTCATTTTAACAATTATTGAACATAATTGAAGGTAATGAAACTAGTTTTATGCGTGCCATCCAGCCTCTCAACACACCATACAGGCGTCAGTCTTTGTATCTTTTCAGTGGAGGTAACATCTTGCTTGAGACTCTCTTCAACTAAATGCTTTTTTCTGTTTTTGCAAGCAAATTATTGGTCATTTTGAAATTTATTTTACATATTGACAATATATAATGCAGTGCAGTGTTGATTTAAAGAAAATAATCTTGAATTGCACCAAGAGAACTAAAATTTTATGGGTGAAATGGTGCCATGGGGTGACTTCTCTTCCACCCCAATGCCTTCTCTTCTCCCTTCTTCACCCCCATTCTAATTCCCATCATCATCATCATCAGGAGCCTTCTACATACACACCTCAAAGTAAGTGTACTTTTCTACCTTTTTTGTTGAATTAAGGCAATTTTCGGTGAGCTGGAACCAATTACCCAAAAACCCATTGAAACAATGGTTTCGGTTAACGAGCAACTTTCTAGAACGGATTGTGCTCGTTAACCGAGGGACCACTGTACATCAAAGTGTGATATCTTCATTTGTATGCAGGTCTTTGCTCAGAAGGAATAGATTTACTGCAACGTTATGTGGATCTTACTGGGGATGTGCAGACTGTGGCACTGGTCACTATACACACCCTTCAGCACGCTTTTACCAAAGATTCTCGTCTTTCTCATTGGGTTCACTGGTAAGTTATTATCTTTTCGTGGTTTTTGCCTCGGTGTAACATTTCATATTTTGATTTAAAGCAAGCAAGTGTGGTCTTATATCAACTCAATAAATCTTTAAAACTAGCCATTTAAAGCATACTTGTCAACTTTGACCTATGCAGTGTTACCGGATCACTTGTATCATATCATGCAGGTTGGTTGGGATGAACTTCTGCTTTTGATTGTACATACAGTTCATGCTTTATGTGTTGGAGGTGATTTCACCTGAAATCTGTCCAAATGGACCTCTGGTCAGTTATTTTAAGGCAGTGGTTAGTGAAGGGTTAGTGAATAATGAATACCTCGGCTATACAGTAAGGGAGACTTGGGAACGTAAATTTACTCTCACTCAGGGTTAATATATCATCCCCTGGCTGGAATATGGGGGTTGTCTAAGAACCTCAATACTTCACTTACCAGCTGCCTGACTTTAGGGCTTTACTGGATAGGGGGATAAATGGTTTAGTCCAACTTTTTATATTTGTGTTCTAAATGTCTGAAAATTATTGTTCCTTCTCTTAGTTACCGAAACCTGTTGGATAGTTTGGGTCTGTGGAACGAGCGAGCACAGCTGGATGTTATAATGAACGACAACAAACATGCAGAGAGACCACCTCAGCACATTTATTTAACTTGTAATTTTTGTAAGAAGGGTATTTCTGCTTACATCCAAACTCCCGGACGACCACGAAATCCATACGCTAGATTTGGTACTGGTTCTGCCAATAAATCAAAGGTAATATATAAATTTTTTTATATTAAGTCCTCTTCCACTCAGTCCAATATGGCTAGAAATGAGCAAATACCGGTATACACACACACAAATTTTCCCTTTATTCATTGCTGTTTATTCTTACTCGTGTATTGTACTGTAATATATTTGCCGTGCCATGTCCTTACTCAAAGATGACTTGCTATCATGCATTCCACTCATTCTTCAACACTTGCTGCTTCCAGGATGTCTGTACTTATCCTTCACTTACCTGTGTGACCTTTATACAGTATTCAGTTTTCTATATCTACATTAATCCCAACTGGCATATGGAACTAACTTTTACATGTACTGTCACGGACAAAAGTTTGCTCCCTGTGGTGAAACTGAGTCACGGGAATGAGTCTCCGAACTGACTTACCCTGACTGTTGTATCTCATATGGGAATGATGCCGTTTCCTTTTGGGCAGGAGCGAACTTTTGACGCTGACTGTACAGGCCCCCCAAAGAGTATTGTTAGCCACGTGGTCGATGTGATTCGAGGCTTTACGAGCAAGGTTGCTCGATGGGTTCTGAACAGTTAGTAGTTCTACATCCACGACCTTTGAGTATGCATGCGTACATAAGTTTTTCAATGATACATACATTAATATAGCTTAATGAATTTTTTGTTATATTAAAGTATCTAGTATATCATACAAGGACGACTCCCTCCCCAGTCCTTCTCCCGTCTCTAGCTGTTGCTGATATGGCAAGCAGGTGGACCAACTTATGATGATGCACTCGGGATCATACCAAAGCATTTCGTTAAGCATTTCAGTTTGTAATGACTGTAAATTTAGCTATACTTTTTTGGGAGAGTGTACATTAATTTTTTGCTCACAGTAATACAGGATGGGTGTAATCAAAGGGAAATTATCTCATTCCTCAATCCTATGTTGTTGGTTATTAATCTCCTCCTGAATCACAAAATCACAGTGAACATTGCAGGTAATGCTTCTTAACCTTTAATATCCATATCCTTGTTTTATCAATATACAGGATGGAAATAAATTATGATTCATTTTAAAAACTTAACATTATAGATAGAACATGCCTCTTTTATTAAACTAAATTTAAAAAAAACAATTCGTACATTTTCTCTTGTCTTAGCAGACTTCTATGTGTATTCTGTCTATAATATTTTTGAGGCTATTAAGTTAAGAAAGTATATTTTTTGACAGATGCAAGCATGTCCAAACTGCAGGAAACCCCTCCCTCGATGTTCTCTCTGCCTGGTGCATATGGGGACTCCATCTGGATGGGGAAGCTCAGTACCTAAAAATTCAAGTGGAGAAGAGGGTGTTGATGGTGCTCCCAATACTCCCACATCTAACACAACTGTAAGCAAAAGGAAACTGAGTAATTTCACCTCTTGGTTTACCTGGTGCCAAACTTGTAGACATGGAGGACATGCACACCACTTAATGGAATGGTTTAAGTAAGTACATGGGAGAGTTTCACCCACCATCTGTTTTGTATTTTGTCTGCTGGTTGATAAATCATATTCAGTTGAGAAAATGCATCTCTTACTTTGGAGAGCTGGAAATTAGTTGAAATGAAAATGAGCTTTGCAGGTGGCATAATTATATTGTATATATTTTATAATGTTGGTACAATACTTGTGTTGCTAATATTTGGGGTCACTTAACTAATACTTAAGGCCTACTTTAGGTCACTGAGAAATGTAATTAGTTTCAGTCTTATAGCTTCTCTGTACTTACATATACTGTAAAGTATAACTAAAAGGTTTGGTGGTTACATTTATTTCCAACTGTGTTTTTAATTTTTGACCCTTATGTTTAAGGCACATCATAATATTGTCGGTATTTCATAATAGATATAAGTATATACTAGGACAAAGGATACCACTTCACCAACTTGTCAGTGATCAAAGTATTTCTATTTTCACTAATAACAACACACTAATCACCTTTTTGTTCTTCCTCTTTCAGGGAACATACAGAGTGTCCTGTCACCTCTTGTAAATGTAAATGTATGTCATTAGACACAGTAAGCAAAGTAGCATCTTCCTCTGTATCTTTGATGACCAAGTAATCAGAGCATTTCCAAGCTGAACCTCATAGAATTTTTAATGTTTTGTTTATGGTAGTGTGGTAATGAAGGAAACATGACTAAGAGATGGAGCTTTATTCCGGACGTCAGAAATGAAGCTCCATCTCTTAGTCGTGTTTCCTTCACTACCACACTACCATCTATCCACAATGAACAATGTTTTTGGTTTTTTTATCTTTTATGTGAGTTCATGGCCTCTGAGGCTCAAAGAAGCAGTGTTACTATAACTTAACAACAAATGTGAAAAATACCAGGTAATTGATGTGGCTATCTAGTAACAAGGAGTAAGGGTTAGTTCCCATATGTATACCCTGTACTTTGACCTAAGAAAAATTAAAGATCACTTCTCACATGAAACATGGTGAATAGTATACAGGTATATTTTTGTTGAATGCTAGTGAAACCTTTATGCTAAAGTCTTCCCAATTCATTAGATTCATAAGTCCAAATTGCACAATAGTGCAGAGGGAATAGCACAAAGAACTCCTGATGTGCTTGAAGCAGAAGAGGGAGGATTTGGCAAAAAAACAGGGATAGACTTGGGTGGGTTGCATACAGCACAAGGGGAAAGTAGTGGAGGCAAGTGTGTCAGTACAGAACCAGGGGACAGTAAGACACCCCACACGCCCTCGACCTCCCACCCAGGAGGAGGAGATATCGTGTTAACAGTGTCATCTCTGGCCACACCCCCAAAAATATGGTGAGATAGTAAAGAAGGAAGTTTTTGAGAATGTAAGGAGGCCAGAATCGCTACTAAGGACTGTTTCCGGCTTGAGAGTCCTGAACGCAAATACAGCAGTGACACTTTCCTTGACAAGGGAGTGGAATTTGAAACTTCACTTAAGACCCACCAACCTGATCTTGAAGGTGTTATTGAAATGATGTGTAAGAACTGGAGGATTGTGAATAATTGAAGTGATGTAAAATATAACTGAAAGAGAGAGACATAACCTTCGTTGTATGTACAGTATCTATAGATTCCCAAATTGCAGCTTATTAAACCAAGGAAATTTTGAGAGCCTTAATAGGCAACATAATGGTGCTCATCTCTAGCCACCTCCTTGTGATGAGGGACTTCAACTGTGGCGACATCGGCTGGAGGAATGAAATAACACCAAATCACCTTAATAATTCTGCTACTCTTTTCATAGAAACTCTGAGAGAAAATTTTCTATTCCAACATGTGAAAGGTTTGACTCACTATAGAAGGGAACAAACACTCAAACTGCTGGACCTCACCATAACTAACAAGGAGGGTATAGTGTGCAAGTTGGAACATCTAGCCCATGTCGGCACCAGTCATCATGTGAAATTGTCCTTCAGATTTAACGGTTAGTGTACTTGGTTAATGATTAAAACAGACCAAGGTTCAAATATTATAGAAGCAATTATGACAGGATGAGGGAAGAGATGAAGGGTATTCACTGGCCTGAACATCATAGTCAATAAAGTGAACTACAGTACTGTATTTGATTGATAAATATTTTCCCAAGACCAAACCTACTGGCTCCTTAAATATGAAAAGTCTGTTACACATGAACCATGCGGCAGATGATAAAGTTAAGAAGAAATATCAGAAATTCAAGAGATGAGTCGCGACAAATGATAAGCAGGACAGAAGTATGTATGCCAGGTCCAGGAATCAAGCTAGGTCAAGAGTGTAGAAGTGCTGAAAAAAGAGTTTCTGAGGTGGATTGCAAGCGAGATCGAATCAAACCCAAAGGCTTTCTACCATTATGCAGAGTCGAAATTAAAGACACCCAGTAAGCTTGACTAGCAATGTATATAAAGTACTAGAGAGCATTATACAAGCTGCCATGATGGAATATCTACTACATAACAACCTAATAAAGGAATACCAACATGGTTTTATACTGGGACTCTCCTGCTTGATGCAATTACTTAAGGTGCTGGATATTTGGACCCAGGTCCTGGAGCTTTGTGGTAATAGCGACAATATATATCTGGACTATGCCAAGGCTTTTGACAGTGTACCCCCACGAAAGACTGAAAATTAAACTGGAAGGATATGGGATTCATGGGAGTGTCCATGCATGGATCAGAGACTTTCTTTGTGTCAGCAAACTGTGTGTGGTGATTAATGGCATAATATTGCCATGTGTTACCGGGACAAATGGGGTACACAGGGAGCAGTGTACAATACTGGACCCGTTGTTGTATGTTTGTTTCATAAATCACATGCCAGAAACTATACACTCTTCCATGCAAATGTTTGTAGACAATGCCAAGTTATTCAGGAAAATTAAGAACCAAATCTACTGTGAAGAGCTACAGAAAGATCTTTCAACTTCACGAATGGTCAAAGGAATGGCTCTTAAGATTCAATGTCACAAAATGCAGAAGGATGCACCTAGGTTACACCAACAGTAAGGAGGCGTATCACATCCCAACGGGACTAAGAAACAGCATTAATGTAGACCCAATGTGTAAAGTACCTGGGTTTGTATGATTCTAATGAACTGAAGTTATCAGACCAGTGTAAGAAAGTGAATCAAGCAACTAGGCTAGTGGGTCTTGTAAAAAGGTGTTCAGATACTACAGTAGACGATCTATCCCTCGTAACACTTTTCAAAAGTGAGGTTCTTCCCTGTTTGGTCCCCAAGATGTGCTAAAAGATTGTCTGGTGATTGAAAACATCCAAAGGAGGGGCACCAGACTGGTGCCTGCACTATGACAAGCAGGCAAGGGGTGACTTAATATTAGCTTATAAACACCTCAGAGGACATTATTCAATCGAGTGTTCATACCTGGAGTTGGCAGATGCCCGCCTCACTAGAGGTCACAACTTAAGGTGTAAGAAGCCACAGTTCAGAAAATTGCCAAGACACTTTTTCAGAGTTAAGAGTTGTGAAGTCTTGGAACAACCTCCCAGAAAGCATTGTGACAGCACTGAGTGTGAGCTCATTCAAGACCAGACTTGACCAAAACTGGTGCAGGTAAAGATACATTCTGGAACCAGTACATGCCCAATACTTGCTAAGAGTGTGTAATAGAGATGTGACCAACTGCCAAAGCAACAAACGGGACAATCAGTAGCAAAGAGGATAAAGTATTGGAAAGAAGCATAAAAAGACAGGTTTATTTGAGAAAATATAATTATTTTGTAATTATATCAAATGAATATACATTTATTTTCAAATTATTTTGATCATTAATTTTGCTTTGCTCAATTAACACTTTGGTGTGTTATTTCAATGTACTTGAGGAATTACTGATTCTCAATAAAATATTAAACATTTCTAATTTTACATATATACTGTGTATTGTATATGCCATATCTTGCATGTATAATAGAGGGTGTGCCTCTGAGACACTGGTCATGGTTTATTTGAATAAGTATTGATTTTGAAAATCATGAGCAATTTGGGGAATATTTGTTCAGTACAATAAAACCCCACAAATGGGGACCACTTAGCCTAAGGTTGAATTTGGATAAATGAAAAGTCTGGATGCATTGACACTCCTTTAAATCAGGGTATTAAAAGTAGTCAACATTATTACTGGTTCCTCACCAGACATATTTATGGAAAATGGTGAAGAGATGTAGAGGGCTTTGTGTGTTGTTGATTACATGACATATGTGTCACCCCTTCCCGAATGTACCATGTTAAAAGTGATAAACCAGTCACAATCTGTGATGCATTCAGAAAGTTCTGAAGTGACCCTGGCAATGTCTTTAAATGGGACAGATCGTGAAGGCTACGCAAAGTGTGGGTAATGTCACACTCATGTAACTGTTGGCAATAGAGGAAAAGTTGATTGCCTAGACCTGGGAGTTGCAATTATTAATTTGAAATCATGGTTAATCTTTGCAAGCATGGCACCCAATTTTACCTGAATTTTTCCCTATTTTCAAATTTCCCTGAGGTGATCATACAGTGCTGGAACTCCATAAAGAGCTACCCCCCCTTGAAAATGAATACAAATTTAAAATGCCTGACACCCTGTTTGAGAGAGTTTAAATACAAGACAATGTAAAATAAGCCTCTGGTACTTGGAGGCAGCACCCAGCACTCCAAAGGACAGTAAGTGAACACACTAACTATTCAGCTGCCACACCCTTGCTGACCTCTTAGTTAAGATTAAAGTCTCAGGTTTATCAGTTGGCTGCTGATGCCAACACAGGGACATATTATGTCAACATTACCCAACACTTCATTGTCAGAAATTGATGACTGTCATTGTGTAAACATACACATACAGTACATACGTCTAGGCAGTAAAACCTCTCTTGTTTGCACACCTTTGAGACCAACTGTTTGGCAAACATGTGAATTTTACAAACTAAAGAGTAAGTTTCACATAGGTGCAATGGGTTTTGGGACTATGAACCTACAATACCAGGGGTCACAGCTCAAGGTTGATGAAGCCACAAGTCCAGCCAACTGTGAGGGCAAACTTTTTGGAGTGAGAATTGTAAACTCTTGAAACAACCTGCCAGAGAGTGTTGTGACGGCACTGAGTGTGAGCTCTTTCAAGACCAGACTTGACCACCACTGGACCAGGTACAGACATATTCAGGAGCCAGTGCATGACCAGTACCTGCCAACAGTGCGTAACAGAAATGTAACCGACTGCCCAAGCAGCTAACGAGCTGATCAGTGACGAAGAGGATAAAAGTAAAAGCACTTTGGGATCCAAAGATCATAAACAAACAATGTTGACAACAGAAAATGTATAAATCTGTTTAAATTGTACTCAACAACCTGAGGAGCTGTCCCATAAAATAAATTAAGGAAGAAGTAGACATTCAGGTGCTGTATAATAAGGGAACCTTCATCCACAAAATAAGGTACAGTACATAATTAACCGTTATTGACAAATAAATAAATGTCAATAAGGGTAATTTTCAATGAAATTTGGTAAATATTTATTCCGTTTAATTATGGGAACATCAAAATTGTTGGGAAGGTGTCAATCACTTGTAAATGTCAACAACAATGAAAATTTTCATAAATGCATTTTTAATATTTACATGATGGGCTTTGAATGATGTCATACTTTCACTAACTGCATGATTTCATGTTTTAACTATCATGTAACTTTTAAAGTTATGATACTGTATCATGAAAATAGTGAAGTTGTATACAAGTAATTATTTCTACTGCTGCTTTTGACTTGCATAAACCTTCACAAAACTTTTCTTAGACATTCACGTTATAATTTGTTTGTGTATAAACTTGAATTATTGCAAAGTCCATCTTGACACTTCCCAATGTACCTCTACAACAATTACCTAACTTATGCCTTCCAACAATACTGTACCGCCACTTATTTCAGCACCTATAACTACATCTGTACCTACACCTAATCTTACATATGTACCTACACCTAATCTTACATATGTATCTGCACCCACTCCCACACCTGTGCCTATACCTACACCTTTTGCATATACAGCTACACCTGTATGGCTGTACCTACATCTACACTTACTCCTTCCTCCCAGGTATGTTAAGATCTTTACTATTTAAGTTAGATAACCTGGGGTGTCAAAACTTCAGGTGATCGGAAAGTATGTAAAGTAACCAAGGACAAGCCTTCAAAAACAATCTGGGAACCCAAAATAGGGATGCACTTGATAGTGAATTGGATTATCTGGCCAGATACTGGATTTTGTAGATCTAGCCAGATAGTATGACTTGCTGGTTTCTGTATAGATAAGCTAGGCTAACTGCAAGCCTATACCTACACTTCCAGTAGTGTGTGTAAAAACTTTGGTAACTTCCACTTACATGGTCATTCATCTCCTTGTTTATATTTTTTACTTAAAAACATTCTAATTCATAAGAAATGCTATTAATATTACCTCCATCAACACACTCTAATAAAAAAAAATTATATATATATATATATATATATATATATATATATATATATATATATATATATATATATATTCTGTACGAATATAATGGCACAATATAAATACAGTATAGAAAATACTAATCGTTTATGTTCCCGCGGTCATGAGTGGTATTTCGCCCTGTGTAGGAGGTTGTAGCAGTTCCCGCGTGTGCCTGAGCCAGGCTTAATTGCTGTATCAGTTATTATCGAGTATGTTATCGTGACTTATACCACCCTGAAATTTATAGTTTGACGTACCACGGATAAGTTATCTAGGTCACGCTTACTAAAGAATGCTTGGTGGATACAGGTGAATGCGAGAGCAATAAGAGAAATACTCAGGGATGACAACGTAAAGGTAAAACATTTCACTTGTAAATATAAGTGATTAGGTACAAAGAGCCGTTTTATTTCTTCAATAACAGAGAAAGGCATTAGCAAAGGTTGGTCCAAGTGAACTCTATTGCTACACCATCAACTTGTCTTGAGTTTTATGGTTAAACTGAAAGAAACAATCCCTTGCAACTAGAGTAAGTAATTCATCATAATACATTCTGTCGATTATCATTACACGTATGTTGGCCAAATTAAAACGACTGTGGAGGGTCAGAATTACCTAACATCAGACACTTAAAACGAGAATTGTCCAAACCACAAGATGCCATAACCAGGTATACGATCACCCTACAGTCACTCTTTATAATCCTACCCACGTTAGGATTAGCATCAAGGTAGTTTAGGTTAGAGTTGGTT
Source organism: Homarus americanus (assembly GCF_018991925.1). Taxonomy (NCBI): domain Eukaryota; kingdom Metazoa; phylum Arthropoda; class Malacostraca; order Decapoda; family Nephropidae; genus Homarus; species Homarus americanus. The sequence goes on from NW_024748109.1 coordinate 8,369,866, forward strand.
AGCTTAGTTTCAGAGTACTGTAGGTTAAGTCCAAGTTAGATTAGGGCAAAATAAGTTAGAATAGGTTAGGGTATGGTTAGCGTTAGAGTATGTTAGGGAGGGTATGGTTAGGGTGGTTAATCTTCAGGTATAAAAAAATGAAGGGGGTGGGGCGATTCTTCAGGTGATGTGACAGTGAATCAGTATTTTACTTATTTCTTCGAGGCTTGAGTAAATATTTTGTTATTAATTTGTCCTTCACCTCCACCCACGCATCACTCGCTCCTGTTCACGTTTCACCAACATGCAGAGTACCGTTGGTAACTAATTAAAGCTTCAAGGTTGTTTACTCTAAACTCCACTCTTGTTTTGGTAGGGATCTATCACTGTGGGGTGTGGGCACTGGACAAGTATAGTAATTTACCCATGTAAGTAACGAAGATGATAGTCTCTTGTTAAGTGTTCTTTTAGGGCCAGACAAACACCAGTGACAATACACTTCACTGTTGTCATCGATGAATTACGCAGTTTTGTGTATGTATATAAGGCTTTCATTGGCAATTAATATAACCTTTTCCTTTTTTATTTGTAATTTATTTTATTCTTATTTTTTCGCCCCGTTGTGGGTCGTTGACGTGTACCCGGTTGGGCTAATCCCCGCAAAAAAAAATCCACGTCTTGTAGTGAATGTGTGCGACGTGCAAGACGGATATTTTTTTCTGCTTGATATCAAGTCACTTCCCTGTCACTTGTTTCCCAGATCTCGGAGGGGGTGGAAAAAAATGTAAATTATTGACTGGCTGTAAGTAAATCCTCCATTTGTTAACAATAACTTGGCCCATAAACTATGCCCAAAGGCCATTAGATTTAGTTTCATTTTACCTAATGGCCACTCAAATTGGTCTTGTCTAGGCCTATTCTGAAGCCCAGTACTATTTTCGATTCCATAATTTGAGGTAGTAGACTGTTCCATAGGTCTACCACCTTCTGTGTGAAGAAGCATTTCCTTATATTAGTACTGCATAACATCTTGACGAGCTTAAAATTGTGTTCCCACGTGTTAGTGGTGCGTGGCATCACGAAAAAATATCCCAGGTTCATATTTTCCATCCCTCAGTTTTTTTCTGGCCTGCTCATAAGGCCTTTGGGCACTAATACTCTTATCAAACCCTGTGATACCTCAAGGATAGTGTGGAGCCCTGACTACAGTGTTTGCAGACTCTGACTATACAAGACGTGTGAGGAAGTCCACTCGAAGTCCAGTCTCAGGAAACCTTGAGTTCTCCCGCCCAATTCAATAGCGAGGTATTCTACACAAGCCATCCACTTGTGCCCCCTGTAGATTGATGGATATTTATAAAGTAAAATCATTACAAATTTACATTGACTGAGCATGTATATAGACAATCCAGGGTTACACTGTTCATAGACTGCAGGTATACAACAAGGAGACCTAAACAATGTAGGCATACAAACAATGTTAAACGATTACTCAGTTCGGGCAAGGGTAATCATCAAACCATCTGATGCTTATTTCCAGCTAGATATAATTTTGAATAAAGTACCGTAAGGGAAACTGTTCTTTGATTTAAACCTTTAGATAATACGAGGGATTACCAACTAACCTCACATGCCTTGGGTCAACGCTGGGTCAAGGGTTACCCCTCCCTCACATGCCAGGGTCAACACTGGCACCGAATACAATTAGTTGACATCTCTGAATATTGAATATATTTTATCTTAATTTTCTACGTTTACCAGACGATTTCACAGCAACAGTGGCGTATATCACCAACATAAAAAGATGCTAGATATAGATAATGTTACTATATTGAGACTATTGATGCTTGTATTAAACCATGTGAAATAAAAACACCACGAAGATATCTCTGACATAATGTGAATGAAGCAGGTACGGTGAGCTGCCAAGCTGCTTAATTCTAATATGTTTAATTTCAGCAGCGACGATATGAAATACATATTCCATACATCAGAGGTACTTCCAGTCATATAGTTTACCAATTCAATATATTTAGCATGACTTAAGGTATATAAACACTTGCTAATTTCAAACTATTACGACGAAAAGCGGATAATTGGCACCTCAACACTATCACTTTCGGAGAGGGTCCGTTCAACTCCAAGTTGATTCACTTCATCTTTTCATATGATTGCTATTGATACATCAATTACCGTCTTTGTCATTATACAGGAAACAGTTCCTACAAATGTGACAAACAATGCACTTTTGGTATCACTTATAATGATTATGTTCAGATCCTTTTATCTAAAAGTCTAATTGTCAAAAAATTAAACCTTAGTTACCGACTCGGAGTACGTGATGTTATGCAGTACAGACCAACAGAAAATATTAAAAGCGTTTCCATGTGAATACTATTAAAGAGGCCACTATAGGTGAATTTTGCCTGAGGGTATCTCGCCTTCCCATGTTTGGGCATCACCCTTTAGACTACGCCTTATTCCGTCCCTAAGAATCAGGCAAAGAAATTAAAGTTCCGTTTATATGGGAAGGGTTTACTTATTGTTCTTATATGTGTTTGACAGGTCAATTGTCACAGTCAATACAACTGCATGAGAATAACGGTGCATCAGGTGAGGCAGAGTCCGGCGCCTCTTGCTCGTGACGTCATATGACAGGTGCACCATCTTCTATGGCTCGTCTCTTCCTTTCCACACCAAGTTTAATCTTATGCACGTTACAGAAACATGACAGGTAACAAAAAAGCTAAATCAGGGACAATTTAGCTGCTATATTCTCGTAGAGACACCGGTTATTCCGAATGAGATAGTGCAGCAAGCAGACCAGATCATCCACGACCGAGAGCCTACCTGAGACCAACCAAGTTCCAATGATATTTATTAAAAAAAAAGAATGTTTAGTCAAGCATAGGTGAATAACCCGTTATGACACACAGTTATAGGTCACAGAGAGTTTTAGTATACATAATAGCCAATACGATAAATGGGATAGTAAGAGCAGTAGAGTGGTAGTGGAGGTTTTCACAAGAGTGTGTGGCGGCGGTGTGGACCAATCAGCGCCCGCGCACTGAGGTCACCGTTCACGAATCGAAATGAGTCGGCCATCTTGATATGTGTTGCCCTCGTACTCTCGCATTTTCGTTCATTTCCTTCGAGAGAACAAGATCATTTTGGTCAGTATGACATCTGTGTGAAGGGTAAAGACGCGTTCTCCCTCGTATGCAGTTTGAAGTGGCTAGAATAAGAGTTATATGAATATTTAATCTGAGGGAAAATCAGGTGTGTCTCCATGAGAAGGAGGGGTTAGGCGTGTGGATTTTGGGTGTTTTCTGCAAGAATTTCGACAGCAAGGATCAAGGTGATTCATTTATCTCCATCACGTATGTATTGTTGCAATTTTCATACTTAATAGCTTACGTAACGGTTAAGATATGGTGTACATTCTCTGAAATATTTTAATTTAAGACGAGATCCTCTGGCATTGACTGCCAGCCAAGGAGCTGAGCTGAGAGTTTAACTGTATATTTTAATTGTATTGTGACCACTGTTTGTGTTATGTAAGGTGTTTTAGTATAAGAAATTCCTACAAATACAGAGTGAATAATTGCCGGTAGTAGATAGGTTGTATTATAGGCATGGATATACGATATATGGAGGAGGGTGGTGTGTAGCAGACAGTTGACGGGATCACCTCCACTTTACTTTCAGTTCACTAGCTGACTCAGTTATGAATTATTAAGTTTCGTTAACTCACTGGCAAATGAGAACAATATTGTTTTAATGAGTTAATGAGAATTTTGTCCCTTTAATGACTGTTATGATTAATTGATGTCTATTAGGGATTTTAAGCAAGCTAAACTGCAAGGCAATAAAACACTTGTCTGGCTGTTTGACACTGATCTGACTGAAATATCAACAAGATAAGAAAAATAGAATGAAGCCTGAAAAAATCGTATCATACTTCAGTGTTTGGAATTGAAAAATTTCCCTAATTGCTGTATCATTAAAGAAACCGGCCTCTACCAATTTGTTATTGTGTTCAGTAACAATCTTAATTATTTTAGTATTTTTTTCTGTTGTATATTGAATTTTAAGTGTTCTTGTTGTTAGGTTTGATTAGGGTTAAGTAAAGGGAATATAGGGATGATAATACTCTATATGGTAAATTTTTTAGTTATGGTCATACCTGTATTAAGATATCCAAACTATGTAATTTCCGACAGATATTAAGGTCCAAATCGTTCAAAACACACTCAAAACCATAGTTTGGATATCCAACCTAACCTAATTTCTAAGATTCCCCAGATGACCGAAACTAAAATTTTACCATATCTTATTCCTGATTAAGAAAAGGACCCAGTAGAAATAAACTTCTAAAGGCTTTTTTTGTGTTATCTTAGGAATAAATTGATATAACACATATACAGTATATATTTACCTATATAGTCCATGGCCATTGTTTGTGTAGTTTCCTGCACTGTCTTATGTAGATGCTGAACCAATGTGATGATTTTATGGGATATCTGTATGTTATATTTTTGTTTGTCAATGGTATATTTTTTGTTTATGGCAGATCTAACTCTTCAAAGGTATTGTGTGTTAATGTCTGAGATTGTTTTAGACTTGGAACTGTCTGGTCATACTGAGCACTGTACTGTAGGTATATCGACTGAAAACAAACCTTACAGTACTGGTACGTAACCTTAACAGATATATATTCGTGTAAAATTTTAGTTTCGGTCATTTCTGTGTTTTTTCGACGGTTTTTGACGCGTTTTGAGTGACCTCACCTAATCACAGAACCCAGGGACTACATCTAACCTAACCTAAATTTTTAAGATTCCCCAGATAACCGAAACTAAATAATACCATATTTTGTGTATGCGATGTTAAATTCTGCATCAAAGAATTCAGTAAGTATTTACGGTAACTCTGGATTTAATGGTGTTTTGCTTTCCTCAAGATTACCAATTATACTTGTTTTAATGCATAGAGTCCAAACTTGATGGGAAGGAAGGCAAATATAACTAAAAATGACAAGTAATACCATGGACTTCAGAACTTTGGCAAATTGACTGAAACTACCACCAAGTTCCATCTGAATACAGTATAGCATACATTAACCAGTAAGCAATATATTGTAGTTCAGGTACTATGCTCATTTGTTGTATACCGAGTTGATTCTCTCATAAAAGTCAGAGAGATCAGTGGTGGATTTTGTAAACAATTTATACCTCTGGATGATGGGTGTGATCCTTGGTGGCCTTGGTTCGAACCTGGCATATGTACTGTATAATAGTTTTACGGGTGAAACTTTAGATTTTCTTTTCTTTTCAATTTTATGCCAGCTAAGATTCGCCACTGTCTTTATAATTTCCACCATTTTTGAGCTCACAAACTGTTTGGGTGGTCAGTCTGTTCTTCATTAAAACCAGTGTTAGTACAGGAGGATCTGAAATGCCCAGAGAAGACCTTTGATGCTTGCTAGGATCTCACTGGATACCGCCCTTCTCACATCTGACTAGTGCTTCTGGGCGGGGGGGAACTAACCAAAAGTAACAGTTGACAGATGCAGCTGGATGTGGAAAGTTAGGTTTGTTTGTGGTACACTTATTGAATAGAACAGCCTATATATTGGTATGTTTACTGTGTGTTTGGTGGACATGACCCGATCGTCTGATAACACACCGAGTATGTTTTGATTTAGAGCCTATTTTTGGTTCCCTGCATACTGTACAGTATATTAATTACAGTATTCTCGATCTTAAGGACCTAAATTATCAATCAGACTATGACTCCCGCATAATCAGCACACTATATTGTATTGGAGTTACAGTACAGTATTTTGGTCTGAAATTGTAAGACAACCAACACAGGTCTTAAGTACTGTACAGGTATTATGCCTAAGTTGCAAAATGGATAAATGTTCTCTCTAGCTCTGCCACATTAGCTAGTTCTTGATTATTTTTGATGAAGTCTTCACCTTAATGTTTTATGTAATATGTAGTAGATAGATGTAGAGGCTGAACAAGGCTAAAAGTGGTTTATAGATCATTTATGGGTGCTCATATCCTGTTAGTACAGTATGTGAATTTCTATTAAGAATGGTTTACAGACAGAAATCTCCTCAACATGTGAAGGGTCTAGTGATGTGCACCATCAAAACAATCATCAAAATAATGTCCAAGTAAAATAAATGTTTATGCTGTTGTGATGACCATCATCTCAACAGTTTCATAATCTAAGTATGGTACCCTGTACAGTAATAGCCTCTTTACCATCTGAATTTGTAAATTTTGACAAGACTACTTCATGGTGATGCTTTCTCATACTGCTGGTATCGCTGTGTATGTACCATAGTGAAGCTTTCCCATGTGATTGGTATTGCTGTTTACAATTGATGTATCTGAAGGTAATGCACTGATTGGTAGACTGTGAACTAAAGTGACCACTCAGAATCATGGATAAATCATGTTAGTATGTGTGTGTGTGTGTGGTCAAATGATACATTAATTGGTATTTAATTTTTAAATGGATTTGCAAGAACCAAACTTAACCTACCTTGTAACCCGGCAATCCTATGGTATTTTTGGTTATGTTATGGTGGTTCATATGTTCATGGGAAAAATTTTCCTAAGTTCAAATGGACAGTGAATGAACTTAAGATTAAAGTATCTCTGATTACAGTACTAGACATTGGTTAAAATAAACTTAATAATTTAGCTTAAAACTGCTCTCTTTTTTATTTATTAGTTTTTAACAACATTGTGTGTAAATTTATTTTTTTATGTAAAAAATATTACTGCTTAAATGGATATTTTTTTTAGTCTTGATGACACCCTGTGTATCACCAGCAGATGTTGGCTTACGTGGTCAGACACGCTAAATGTCCTGTTTTTATACTATACCACCCTGGTATATGAAGACTTACACAGTATTAAATGAGTATTACTACAGTATATGAAGTAGTAGGTACAGTCAGCTACAGGAATAAGTATACACACTGTAGCTGTAAGGTCCGAAAATGGTCTGGTAGCGTTGAAACTGCGCAACCAGATGCATGATGAAACTCAGCTCCCCCCACCTGTTATCTCTTAACTATTTTCTATTTCCCATTCTTTATGCTTCTATTTACTCCTCCTCCTTCCTTTACTAATCAAAACATCAGTTAAAAGAAAGTAGGGTAAGAGAAAAAGTGGGGGAGGAGGGGGGAGCTGTACGATAACTACAATCCCATTTGGCAACAAGTTTACTACCATTGGATACAATATATTACTTGCAATAAAAACATAAGGCAATAGTAAAACATTCACAACAAATGTATTTATAACATGTATGTAGGAATAAAACATAAATTACAGGTCATTTTATAATTTTGTCTGTTCTGTTCGGGACAGTGTTACCAGATATTTTGTCTCAAACATGAACCGTAGGTGTAAACTTATTCTTGTGGCTGACTGTACATTAAGAGTCAAAGGACGTAACCTGAACTATCAAAATTTAAGCTTGAACTAGACAGCCACATCACACGGAAGGTTGATAACTACCCGGTAGTCTATGGATAGTAATTAAGCCTTTACATTATTATGTAGTGCTTCAGATTGGGCAATCTTACAATGCAGTGTTAATAACCCAGTGGGTTGCATTAATTACAGTATCATACTGCCAGGTGAAAGCCTAAGTTTCAGCCATCCCAGAAACTCGGGCTTTAAGATGGCTCCTTAAACACCGAAAAATTCATTGTGAACATTCAAGGTTTAAATTATTATTATTATTATTATTATTATTATTATTATCATCATTATTATCATTATTAAACACCTTTTGGAAGAATTGTAGTTTTGATATGCTTGCTACATGGACTACCTGTGGGTGCTGGTGTAGATCAAGATTTAGCTGTGGGTGCTGGTGTACTGTAGATCATGTTTTAGCTGTGGGTGCTGGTGTACATTAAATTTTAGTTGTGGATGCTGGTGTACATCAAGATTTAGCTGTGGTTGCTGGTGTAGATCATGCTTTAGCTGTGAGTCTTGGTGTAGATCAAGTTTTAGCTGTGGGTCTTGGTGTAGATCAAGTTTTTAGCTGTAGGTGTTGATGTAGATCAAGTATTAGCTGTGGGTGTTGGTGTACATCATGTTTTAGCTGCAGGTCTTGGTGTAGATCAAGTTTTAGCTGTGGGTGTTGATGTAGATCAAGTAGCTGTGGATGTTGGTGTACATCATGTTTTAGCTGTGGGTGTTGGTGTACATCATGTTTTAGATGTGAATGTTGGTGTACATCATGTTTTAGCTGTGAATGTTGGTGTACATCATGTTTTAGCTGTGGGTGTTGGTGTACATCATGTTTTAGCTGTGGATGTTGGTGTACATCATGTTTTAGCTGTGGGTGTTGGTGTACATCATGTTTTAGCTGTGGGTGTTGGTGTAGATAATGTTTTAGCTGTGGGTGCTGGTGTAGATCATGTTTTAGCTGTGGGTCTTGGTGTAGATCAAGTTTTAGCTGTGGATGTTGGTGTAGACCAAGTTTTAGTTGTGGGTGTTGGTGTACATCATGTTTTAGCGGTGGGTCTTGGTGTACATCATGTTTTAGCTGTGGGTGCTGATGTAGATCATGTTTTAGCTGTTGGTCTTGGTGTAGATCAAGTTTTAACTGTGGATTTTGGTGTAGACCAAGTTTTAGTTGTGGGTGTTGGTGTACATCATGTTTTAGCTGTGGATGTTGGTGTACATCATGTTTTAGCTGTGGATGCTGGTGTAGATCATGTTTTAGCTGTGGGTGCTGGTGTAGATTGTTTTAGCTGTGGGTGTTGGTGTAAATTATGTCTTAGCTGTGGGTGCTGGTGTAGATCAGGTTTTAGCTGTGGGTGCTGGTGTAGATCATGTTTTAGCTGTGGGTGTTGGTGTAGATTATGTTTTAGCTGTGGGTGTTGGTGTAAATTATGTCTTAGCTGTGGGTGCTGGTGTAGATCATGTTTTAGCTGTGGGTGCTGGTGTTGATTATTTATTGTACTGGTAATTATTGGAATACATACAGTGGTATCCAGGAACAGTACCATACAGACAGTCAGTCAGTCGTTTGTAAGGATAGTCCGAGAATTAAGTGTTTGGAAGCGAAAACTTTTTTACTCGCCGTTAGTGGAGGTCAGAGGTTAGAAGTGCACTTGTCACAGAAACTACCGCACACCTCACGTTTCTTCTGGGTGGTGGACCATATTGATCTCACAGGCTTCAGTTTCCTTTCATGCCTGTCCCCACATCTCACGGTTTACTATGTGTGTAGCTATACATTGGAGATACAGTACATGCTTTGTCTATATTATTTAGTGCTATTCAAGGTTTTTTTTAACTAAGCCAGATACTGTAGTTCTTATTTTATATTACAAGTGTTGGTTATGGTTAATAATACAGTTTGAGTGCACCTGACAAGCCAACTGGCAATACCTACTGTCAAGGTACTGACTGAATCAGCATATTTCACAGTTAGAATTCCAGTCTGTATTATGACAGTACTGTACGTCATTTTTTGCCGCCTGGAGATCTCCCTGAGGTGCTAGCCACTTCTGGGTTTAATGGACCTTAATACTGGAATATATAATAGTTTCTTATGAGGCAGTAATAGATGCTTGGTGTTCCACATAAGAACTTAGACCAACCAACCATTCAGGGGGTTCTGTTAGACCAACCGACCATTCAGGGGGTTCTGTTAGACCAACCGACCATTCAGTTCTGTTAGTCTTGTTATCAGATAAGGGTGTTCTACTTGATTAATTTGATCTTTTGGCCTATTTCCCAAACCAGAATTATGACCCTCCATAGTGTGTGCTCAATGAGTAGGAATTGTTTTTATGTATGGTATCTCTCATTGATGAAAAATGAGTTGTTTGCTTGTTGCACCTCAAACGTAAATTCTCTTACCTTTCAGATAAATAATTAATACTGTATCTATGATACTGTCTGCCTAAATTGATAGCAAGAAAACGTACCTGTATATTGATTTGGGTTTCTTAAGGTGTGTGCAGTGTTGGTTTGTGAAAGATTCTTCACCATTAGAGACATTCATGACGAGTGTCCTGTGTTTGATCTTTGCTGCTCTTAGGCTGCTTTGATCTCAAGTTATCTGCAGCTTGTGGATCTTGGAGAGTAATTTTATTTGAGAGGTCAGTGTTCTGTCTTTCTGGATTTTATTTGAAGGGTGTCTTGTTTGTTCTCCAAGTGAATGCTCTTGGGAACAGAATCAGCTTCTCAAATCAGCCTAGTGGAGGTAGGAACCCATTTATTTTTTTATTTTTTTATATATTACAGTATATAACTTGAGACCCTTCTCAGCCAGATAGGAATTTGTGACTTCTTGCGAAGGAGTCTTTCTCAGGGGAACTGTTTCTGAGCCCCAGCAACACATGTAGACTGATTACACCTTGGCAGTTTCCTAGTAATGATGTAGACACAACTGGTTGTCTTTTGAAGAAATGTTTTCCATTATTTAGGAGCTTTAGGTTTATATATACAGTATATAGTACAGTATACTTCTGTACCGTATACTGTATGTACAGTATGCAGTAGGGTACATACAATATTGTTTACCAGTACCCTACTGTGTATGACTGTATGTACTGTACAGTATTCTGAGTATCTCGATGACTTTTGTGTTTCAGTGAATGGAATTTTATATCTTTTATTATCATTAAGCTGTATATTTTTATTTATTTTATTTTTGTATTGGATGAACAGCAGTGGAAAGAGTCATATGTCCTGTATAACTGGGTGATATACGGTATGTGGGGTACAGTACAATACTGTATACAATATTTTGTGTCGTGTTAATAAGGAATGTGATTGTGAGGGTGATGAGGTACTAAGTGACCAGGATAATGAGTGTTGATAGTATGTGGATGGATGGGTTGATGTGTTGCTTATTGCACTACAGTACAGTATTACAAAAATATTAGGCGAAAATATTTTGGAACATTTATAAAGCTTCCCCAATTTTTACTGATAAGCAATGATTTGTACTAGAAAATGAACTAAAGGTCCCTGCAGGTCATTTTCATACAAGTGGACTACTGGTCTGTGTGTAGCAGGGCTTGAACATCTCTGTGAGGAAACATTATGGTAATTACTGTACACATGCATATACTGTAGAAGTACTGTTTATATCACTGGACCAAGATAAGCTTAATCCCTTGTGTACACACTGAACTGAATAAAATTGTCTAACATTAACTAAATAGAATATTAAAAGTGACATCCTGATAGTGAAGGGGTTAAGCCTCATCACAGTGACTTTCATTTTGTGGCCGATCAAAACCAGACCAGACTAAGAAGTTAACAAAAAAATAAATAAAAGTAATGAATATCAAACCCTAAAATGAATGAATCCGATGTATGTACTGTACTTGATTTTGTCTGTTAAATTGAATTGATGAATGTAAAGTATTTTGTAGATTTGTGTTTTGCAAAGTTGCAGTGGTTACTAATTAAAATGTAGTAACATCATTGCATGTTTAAGCAGTGGGTCAATTATCACACCCATTATACATACAAACAGTCGCCCTGAAAAACATTGAGGGAAATGGAATCAGTTTCTGTCACATTTTCACACAGGAAGATCAAGTATCAGACTGGAATGGTCACTATGAAATTATCATGTAGAAAATATCAACCAATTGAATGCAGAATGGTCAAAGTCTTCAAATTTTGTCTCGCTAATAAACAGTTCAAGGTGTCAGCAAATTTAAGCCAAGATGGGTGCCAGCAGTCATGAAAGGGCAGAACACTCAATTTACATCTCTTAAACATACAAGGTTGCAATTGATGGATAGAGGTCAGGATTGTGGTATTGTAGCTACTGTTGTAATTAAATGGTTGTGATATGACCTGAAAGATTGGTTAGTGGGGTTTCATTGCCTGTGGTCTCACTTCTCATATAATTGATAAACTGCACAGGCATTATCATTAAAGAGATATGTACCTGATATCCTGCTCTAATAACCTTAGCAGTGTAATGTACAATACCGGTATGCACTGTACGGTACTTAATTATCAGTTTTATTACCACTAACTTGATGTACAGAGGGCCATTGTTGTGTTGCGACTGGAGATGACTTATGTGATGGGTACTCCTCTGCTTTCCATTCATAAACACTGATTAGAAAACTTCACCCAGCACTTAGTCATCCAAGTTAGATGTATTATATGTGTTTGGAGCCAGTATTTAAGAGTGTGGTGGATTTAATGTTTGGTGCTTGATTAGTATTCAATATGTGTATTTTTTATAAATTGTAATGAACTAATTATGGATAATATTAAAGTTTGGTTCAGGTGTTGATCTCCTTGATAAATAAGGTGTTGTACTTTTTTTTTAAGGCAACATTTTTGGCTCAAGGTCATCAAATCAGGAAAATAAATCCTGTGTTGTGTTGGTATAAAAATGGCTAAAAATGTTGATCATTTTAATAATTTTGTGACTATTTTGTTTTTAGTAATTCATGAAAAACCTTGTTTTGGTTGACTAATTTTGTTTCCCTTTTGACAGATTATGGATGGTGTATCAAGTAGTGTGTGAACCATCCTCAAAGTATCTGTGGTGCATCCAAGTGTCATGGCCCCTGGATGGTAGCCCAAGCCTTTAGACCCCACAGTTCCTCTGGCGCAGACTGAGCCGACCCGCCACACTCTAGTGCCACCCTCAGCACGCACCAAAATTGCGCCATGTCGGCAAGCGTGCGCACCACTCTTCAAACGGTGCCTGAGGCCTTGCCAGCTGACCATGTCACCAAGTCGAAGGTAAGTACTGTGCTCTATGAGTGGCGAAATTATTGTGTTGTATTGTGTTAACCAGTACTGTGTTAGGAAATATTGCAACTATGGTATGGTATATTAATTTCGTATGGGATTCTGAGTGCTTGTCTTTATGATACTGTATAGGGGAACTGTTGCAGGTATTATAGAGGGTTTTTTTTATAACCCATCTTTGGAAAAAGCAACTGACTATAGCCAGCAAGTTTAGGGCTATGAATCCTCCATCCCTAGGGCCCTAACTTTTGTGATTGGGATATAAAAATTTAATAGATTTGAAAAGGTATGAAGGTATCCTAAAAAGGCAGAAAACAGGAGAGTTGTGCTGTCGAGCACAAACATTGTCCTGATCCAGTTTTGTAATCGACATTGGCTGCAAAGGGATGTTACTGTGATCACCACTTTAGATCCAGTCACACTGCCACACAAACTGGAGCTGCTCACCACCACCTCTGACTATACATATAACTGTGTTTGTTTTCACGCGTTTACATACAGTACTGTTGTCTGACGCCATGCAATCTATGGCGTTAGTTTTGTATATACAGTACAATGCTTCTATTGTATTGTATTGCAAAAAAGTTTACTTTGCATGATGGCCCAAATTAGTGAATCAGTGTGGCATACAGTACCAGCTTATCTTGGTGCTGTGGCCATATTCTTTTTCAGTGCATAGATCAGCTAATCTTTCACAGTAGAATTGTATGTCAGCTGTAGGAGGTCTGGCCTGAGGAAAATAAGAAGATATTTCAAGTACCCTGGGAGGAATATCTGGTGTGGAATGTAAGGAAAGCTTTACTCTGAAAATTTACACTTCATATACTATCTTAGGAGTCATCAGATTTGCCTATACAGTACAGTAATATGTACTTTTGGGGTTTTTGCATGCTCCTTTGTGTTTGGTGGTGAGCATGTTAAAATTCTTCTGGGCATTTAGAAGCCAACTCTCTGGAACTAGATTATTTATTCATTGGGGAGTAGTTTAATAATTTTCATTGTGATTCATTTCACATAAGCCTGATTTACCTGTCGGCACCACAATGAGGCAATATGTAGCTACACTCCTTATGGGGGATCTGAGGGGTGGATGCTTTAATTGATAACAAGAATTAAATCACCATATTGGGTTTAAATATATTTCACAACATGCTTAACTCTGAATGTCCACACTACTCACAACAAGAAGGAAGAATTATGTTAGGTGTGTGAATGCCTCTGCAAGGACTAAGGGTTCATCCCATGTTGAGCTTTGTATATTAATGAGTCTCAGGACCAACCTACAACACTGACTGAAAACGACAGGGTACTTTTACTTACTGCAGGTACTTGTGGCTGAGAGTGAAAGTGGCTTGTCATATAGTCATCTGCTATTGTGCAGATTTCATTTAAAATTAAACTTGGTCCTTTATCTAGTTATCCTTAAGGAGAAAAGGGGCAGGGAACAGGGTGGAATTTGACAACAGAAGATGAGAATCTTAAAGTGAGTGGTGTGGTAGAATGATTGATTTTAAAGGACTTGGACATTTCAAGGTTTCATGCGGGTGTGGGTTAAGGTGGAAGAAAGCCTCCTGATAGCCTGGCCTTTAATGAGAAGAATTTAGAGATGTGGGATTATGTGTCTAGAATGTTAAGTACAGTAGTACGTACACATAATGCATCTTTCATGGCTGAGTAGTTGTAGGGAAGACATTTCCATGTACTAAAACGGGTTAAAGGTTACCATCATTTAGCATACAAGATGGGACTTAAAGAAGGTTCTATGTTAGACCTTTATTGAATTAAAAGCTTTATGTCATGTTCCTACTTCCAAACATTTCAGAATTTTCTAGCTTTCACTCAAGGGAAGTCTTACTGTCAGTTAAAGGTACAGTATTTCTCTGAGAGTTGAAGGAGACACTGAGAGGCTTAGCTAGGTATTAGGGATATTGTGCCAATGTTGAGGAGTTTTATACATTGTATATTTTAGGGCCATCACTAATGCCCATCAACCCCTTGGGTATGAGGGGTCTCTGTGCTGGATAAAATCATCTGGCATTAACCCAATAAAATATGAAAAGAGGCATCCAGTACTCTAAGGTGAATACCATTTAATGAGCAAAAAGAAGAAAATGTTCTTAGACAAGGTTTCCATTGGTTAAATCAAGAGTGACACCTGAAAAGATTTGGTTAGGCTTATTTCAGTTGACTATTTTTTTCTTAGGGTGATCTGCTCTTTCTTATCTACAACACTGTGGAGAAATAATGGGAAAATGGGTCTTTGCAGCTCTGATATGGAGATAGGCACTTTTTTATTTATAAAAGTAAATTGAAGAAAGAGTTTGTCCCTTAAGAGCGGTACTTTACTGGGATGGGATGATCCCATTTACAGGGTCCTTGGGTTACTGCTGTGGAGTAAAGTAGATTTTTTCTTTGTTTTTAATTTACCAAAACCTTAGGGAGAGATTAATGATTTGGACAGATACTTTGTACACAAGATAGGATTTCCATTCCTTTGATGATGGAACATTGGGCATCTTGGTTCACTTCTTGGTCGAGTTTGCATATTAGCTTGAAAAGAAATGCTTGTTCTGATATAGTTTCTCCATTACATAGGAGATAAGCTTTGAGGAAGAATCCATATTAATGGTTACAGGTCAGCAGTTGCAGGTGTTTCAGGATTTATCAAGTTCTTTACCCTTATTGGCAACTTGAGAAATATTCTTCTTGGTGTTGGAGTTCTATGTAATTAGTTGGTAAGCCTAGTGTTTGAGTGGATGCTTTGTTGTGTAAAGGATCAATGTCCTCCAAGTGAAGGTTATTTCCAGTCTCTTAATCTTCAGTGTCTTGTCAGAGTTTGTCTGGTGATGGAGTTGTTTGTGTTCCTCAGCAAACACTATCTTCCAGTGTTCACATCATCTTCTCCACAGGATGGTTCATTGGGGGTGGATGCCTTTTTCATTATTCTTACTATGATGATCTTTTTTCCTATGGTTCATGTGTTATCAAAGCTTGGGCAGGTATTAGGTAAGTCTGATGGGTCATCATTGACTCACTGGGGTTTGGTTTCACCATTTAATTTATTTCTATTCCAATCACTTCAGGAATGGTGTGGTTTGTATGTCAGTATTCCATTTTACTGAATGGGGTCTGATCACAAGATACAATTGAGTGGTTAGCATTACAGCCCTGGTCAGTGGCAGGATAAAATTCTTAACCCATGTGAGTTAATGAGTTTTGTCACAAGATACAATTGAGTGGTTCGCATTACAGCCCTGGTCAGTGGCAGGATAAAATTCTTAACCCATGTGAGTTAATGAGTTTTGTCACAAGATACAATTGAGTGGTTAGCATTACAGCCCTGGTCAGTGGCAGGATAAAATTCTTAACCCATGTGAGTTAATGAGTTTTGGAATTAGTGCTGTTTGGACTTGGTGCCTTTGAATTTCATGATTGGGGTGAATTTCAGGTTTATCAACTTGGGTGCAGCCAACAAATATAGACCTCAGGAATGATGTGTCTTTGTTAGATGTTTCATCTGAGAGTTTCAGTGACCCAGTCTTTCAGAGACAATCTGAGTAGCTGCCTCTTTTGTTGTTACTGTAGTTCCTGGCTCAACAGGAGGGCAGAGGCCAGTTGGATACAGAACTGTACTTACCTTCTGTTGTAAGGGTCACTGGTTCAATCCTGTGGCACTCCCAGTCAACTCAGCTTTAAATGGATACTTAACTCTACAGGTGGGAAGTGAAAGCTGTTGAATGCAATGCCAGCCAAGTAGCCTCCTTACATGCTGTAGGGTTAATATAGAGTGTGCTGTATCCTCTCTGTCTCATATGGTCAGTCATGTATATGGGACCCACTTTCACAAGGATAACATTTCAGGACTGCATAGCAATGGAGATCTTATGGTTTGTTCCTCTGTCTCACTCTAAAACAGCCTGTACTATAGATTGGTTTAACAGGATTGTTTCCATTGGGGTTGCAAACTGAGCTTAGCACTTTGAGCTTTATTCAATTTAAGATCCCTGTCATGTAAGTTGGGGTGCTGACTTAGATTCCAACACTGTTCTGAAATAAAATCATGTCAGTTTAATAAATGTTTTGACTGGAATAAGTGAGTGTCTTTGTATCTGATAATATATAGACAGGTATACAGTAATAGAAATGAAATGAAAGATTATTTAGTTATGAGAAGCTTATCTCTGTCAGCAAGTTACATAAGAATTAAAAGTGTTAATCCTTAATAACTGGCCCCCACCCTCATGTGTGCTAGTATGCAAACCAAAACTGGCTTCATGGAGGCCTTCAGGTTCATGAAGAAATAAAATGGGCATAATGTTGCTCATGGTGTTACAATAAATAAAGCACTATAGAAACTAAATATGTTCTTGTTTATCCCTAGCTCTCTCATTTGTTTAACATACAATCTCATAGACTTTGCCATGGACTCTTCTAAGTCATTGAGTCCTAAGTACTGTACTGAGACTTTATCCCAAATGTTTAATATTAAGCTATGTGAACCATAGCTTCGTAAGCGCCACCCCGGCCAAAACCGTTGTCTTTATCCCACCTATTGCGTCACAATTTCAAGGCCGATTTTGTGGTGCTGGCGTGGGGTGTGCTCTCGCTCGTCTGCTCCGCCTGCTGAGACGCTCCAACAGTAGCATTCGTTGAAGGATGTCTAGGGAACCACGTGGCTAATCGGACAATGAGAGCACGTGTCATGCCTTTCCTGCCAATCATTATTATGGTGATCACTATAATCTCTTTGGACGTTTTCAGTACTGATTAGTATTACTTGATGTACTGTACATGAGTATCCTACAGTATATCAAAATATTAAAATTTCATCAAAATCTAATGCTTCTAAAGTGCTAAGATTATGATCTTATTCATGATTACTAATTCCCCTGTAATCATGACAGGATTGTTATTATCTGAGTATGGTCTTAAGTAGCACAGCAGTTATGCATAAAAGAATCGTATATGTTTAGTGTATAATCTCAGTGAAAGTGTATTCATAGAAAGCTATTTTTTAGCTTACAGTACAGTACTGCAGATATATTACTACAACAATTAGGACTTGGAAAGTCTTAAGCTTGGTCTATTGTTGTCCTCCAACTTAAGGTTTTAAGGAGGGAACTTATAAATTTATTAAACATAAAGTTAACTGTATTCTCAAAGCCATAAAACATTAAAGAAGGAAACGAAATCTTGGTTATCAACAGCAGTCCCTTTAAGTTTCCTGAGCAAGATGATAGTTTAAGCCACTACATCTTCCTGCTACACTGAAGCTAAACTGCAGCATCATTATATTCCTTTGTAACACTACCTTACACCTAAACTTTTGTCTATTTTTTCCTACATCGCAGCCCATTTACATTGACGTTTGTTTTCCGACCCACAGGTATCGCTTGAGGCTGCCACTTACATGTTCTGATGAATGTCTTTCCACCATTGTAGAGTATTTGTAGGGTAACTGATAGCTGTTAAATTTCTGAAGGTGAATTACTACTGGCAGTGACATTTGGTATCATTATATGGTTCATGGTTCCTCTTGGTTATTTGAAGTGGGATGGGAAACGTGAGTCTGTATCTTTAATGCATGTAGGACAGGGTACTGTATTATGTGGGTAGGACTGGAAGGGTTAAAGAAGAGAATTAAGTTTTAGGTGAAACATGTTCTTGGTGGTAAACATACTGTGTCTCATGCTACATGATGTATGAACTTGGTATCTTACACTCTCGCTGGTCACAAACATTCAAAGTGGTAGAGTATATACTAGTAGAAGTAATGTTAACTATAAGAGCTGTGAATTATGAGTCGAATAGTTTGACACCAAAGACTCTTATGATTTTACACTGCTAAGTTTATATTACGGGATACTGTAGACAGGTAGTTGCAAATGCATAACCTGAAAAATGTAAACGGTAATGGTATTGTCTTCTTTCTTAAGTTATGCTTGGGATCGTGAATGCACCTTGGCTGATATTGTACCTCCAACTCAAAGTTAATATATTTAGATCTACCTATACATACATGACAGCTGCAGCCTGCCTGAGCTCTCCATATGTGAACTGTTCTGTTTTCATAAAAAGTGGCTGCCAAAACAATCAGAAGACAAGTTTATCTCATATCTGATCTTAACAAGTTTTCTTGAGGTGTTACCCTCCTCAGCTACCTGGCTAACCCGAGGATTTATGTCATAAGAAATAAAATAACTCCAGGTATTAATTTGTGTACTCCTGGATGTTGTACAGACCCAGAATGTTGCATGCATTTTCTGACCTACAGAAATCCTGGCAAAGAACCGAGTTATTGGAAGTGAAGGTTTAGTGGTGGGACCCGAAAGTAGTGTAATACATCCTTGTAAAATGACCATTCTTGAGAGAGTTTGGAATAAGTGTTATGAAAGAAAAAAATTCTCCCGGTTTCCTTATTTACAACAGCCTTTAGGAGGAGGATGTTCTCTTGGTTTAAAATGATTTATGCAAATGTGATGCATCTCTGCTCCTCATACCAAGTGGCTGTCACCCATGACTTGTCTTGTGTACTTCATTTGAAAATCAATTCATAGTTTTTACATGTCAATATTCTGAACAGGAGAGACTTACCAATTATTAAAGAATTTTTACAACATCAAAATCATTGAGTGTTTGGAAAATCAATGAAAGTAGTGGTGTTAATATGAAGATTTAGAAGAAAAAATACCTAAAACCACATCTTTATCTCATTCTCATCCAATAAAATGATGATTCACAGTTGCTATACTCTGGGCTGCGACGACAACAACAACAAAGGGTTGTAGAAGGGGCAGATTTCACAGCTTTTTTATATGGATACAGTATGGGCATAAAGAATCTCATAATAATAGCCAGACTAAGAAGGTTAGATAAAAATTCCACAGAGTTGCCACATCTTACAAGTATAACTGCAGGTGGCTGTACATATAATATCACAAAAAAATATTCTACCACTGTGGCTCATTGATCTCCTTGGGAACTCTCCTCCTGAAGTGGCTACGACAGAAAAGCCTCCTGACTGCCTTATCTCAGGGTTCACTGTAGCAGGCTCTTGACGGCTCAAAGGGAAGTTTACACAAGTATTTGGGCCATCTTGTGAGGTCTGAAGGAAAAAGTAAAAACTAAAGATTTGGAAATAAATAGAAATCTACTTGTAAAGTGGCCCTATTGTCCTGTAGGTGAACCAGTAACCATGATGACAGAAGGTGAGCATTGTGTTTACTTTGTCGGCACAATGTTACTGTTCACTAAATGTAGTCTACTTCATTCTTTTTATGCCTCCTCAAGATGATTCCATTATACATTGTCAGTGCTGGAAAATGTAATTCAAAAACATACTATAGTGTCAGAGTGCTGGTACTGTTATTAGAATTGTGCATGGTCTTGGTCCTGTGACCTTACAATTTATATCTGCACTACATATATCACATGCACCTCTAGTAGTTCATTTCAGGTACAGTATCTGAATTTTAAAACTGGACTGCTTGAAGGACTCTGCTATCTGACAGCCATTTTTATACATGTTTGAGTTTTCCCTTTTAATCTTTCTCAAAGGATACAAACACCTTCTCCATTGTGCTGTTCTATCCTTTATTTCTCCCACCTTTGCCACTTAACTTATGCAGTGTAGATACTGGCCTGGTAATATTTTTTTTTTTAGACTTTCTTCTGTATTATTTAGTGTGGTACAGCAAAGGCTAATACATTACTGTACTTTATTATCTCTCTTTTTAAACTGTCTTATTATTCTTTCTCTCAGTATGCCGTCGACAAGAACAGCCGCTTCGCTTTTGAACTAGAACTTAACTCCTCACTTCCTCCATTGCCTAGTATTGTTCTCGCTTCAAAAGCGCCTCAGCCAGGAGATTGTTCATGATTCTTGTCTAACTCTTACTCCATAATCACAACCACCCCTTTGTTTACCCTATTTCGATCTTTAAAGTGTGAAATACAAGTATGCCTCATAAACCAGATACCTGTAATCATGAATTTAGTTATACCTTTGCTTGCTCTTAGCTTGTTATTACACTATTCACATGTATTGTAATAGTATCTGATGTATGTACCCATTCGCCTGTTTCCGAGCCCCTGCTCATCGTGTATCATAGATTTGTCTAATTCCTCGCTCTCGGATGTAAGTCTTCTAATCACATGTCGTGGTGTGTGCAGTAGTGTAATTCAGCCATTGTTCACCGTCTATAGAACTGTAATGTACCTGCAATTCCCTAGTCGTATCAGGGTACTGTTCTCTATACTCTTTCATCCTGTTATCCAGTACCTTACCAAATTTCCAGGTTTTTTTTTTTTGTCGCATCTCTGACCATTACCATTCGCTCATGTTTTGATTAGGTTAGGGTGTTTAATCATTATGGTAAATAAGCAAGGAGGGGGCTAATCTTTGTGATTCAACTTATATCTACTGTACAGGGTATTATTTATCCACTCTTCGAAAGTCTCTTCTCTAAAAATATACAGTACTGTGTTATCAGGACGTTTCCTCCTTGATGTGACTCCCTCAGACACATCCTTCGCAAGGGGATTAAGGACAACACGACCATGTAAATTTAAACATTATATACCTGCTCAGTTCTTCCTTTATCATCATTTCCCCTTTAGGCATGGCTATCTTTCTCACCCTCCCACCTTGTTTCAGAATAATATCTGGTTCCTCATATTCCTCACTCTTGATAAACTTAACTCATAACCTCTGTACAGTCAAGGGTTTTTACTTAGTATGTCATTAATTAGATTTATTTATTTATTTTACTTTTTCGCCCTACACTGTTCATCAGTCGTGTTTGTTGCAGCTGATTCTTGCTTATGACTCAACCTAACCTAATCTAACCTAACTTAACCTAACCTGTGATTGCCTGGGCCTTATATCCTCACCAGAATCCCACGATGCTCAGCACATGTTTATGGTAATGCCTTACATTGCCCTCCAGTCAGTCAATCAGGTGTTGTACTGGTTCCTTCCCTACATATTTCTCATCCTTCACAGTTTATATCTAGGGAATTAACCAGCACCATTTTCAAGGGGTTGCTCCTAAGAGTTGGAAGATATGGTAGTAGGTTTTTCCATTAATTGTTTATTTATTTTTTTATTTATTTATTTCAAGTGTAAGGCTACTCTGTGTGTGTGTGTGTGTGTGTGTTTGATTATATACCTGTACAATGTGACATACAAGGATGAAGATATCGAATGATGAAAATGTAGACAGGACTGGCAGGTGGGTTGAAACATAATTCTTGTGGTTTGGTCACCTGCTGCTGTCGGTGTGGTGCCCGACTAGTGTTGCTTCTGATGCTGGCTTGTTTGTCTTCTCTCTTAAGGTTATTAGGTTAGGTTAAGTGAAAGAAGTATATACAGTACAGTAGGAAGGAAGGGAAATATTGGAAGATGGTGAATGAATGTATTGTGTTTCATTGTTTAAGTTTGAAAGCTATGAATAATTACAATACCCAGCATGCATAGGGAGGGAGAGTTAGCTAGTGTGCTTGAGCCATTTCCCTTATTATTATTTGTAATTGTTTAATATTATAGAGAAGACTTTAATTAAGAGTTAACTACAGGGTATTCAAGGTTGGATTTCTCAATCGATTTTTTTAGAAATTCCAAAAAGTTTATATATGTACTGTGCAATTTTGGGATGGACAAAGTACAGTAAATAGATTTGGAGTTTTTCAGTGATTCATGTTGGAAGAAATTGGTTTCGTCGAGTATTTCAGTAATATTCCGGGATGAAGGCCTCTGGTACTGCACATATTATATTCATTTGACAAGATTAATGGCTCAAACCGGTTTTGAATTTTTATTGGCGAACTTCGCCTTGCTGTTGGAGAGTGTATTATGAAGATGTCTTGATTAGTTACATACTATTCAAGAAGTTGGCTATTCTGTAGTACTAGGTAATATAAATGACTCTGAATGTACGTTTCTCAGGTGTTAATAGTATACTGTACTGTAGTTGTTTTATAATGTGATAGAGGTAATAGGATTTGGTTTTGTTCAGTTAGTTGTGACTTGAGCGTTGTATGTGGGGAGAGGATTATGGTGTTTGTGTGGGGAGAGGGTGTGAGGGGAGGGTGTGAGGGGAGAGGGTGGGAGGGGAGGGAAGAGGTGGTGTGAGGGAGGGGAAGAGTGTGGTGCGTGTGAGGGTAGGGAAGAGTGTGGTGTAGGGGAGAGGGTGGGAGGGGGGAGAGTGTGGTGGGAGGGGAGGAGGAGGAGAGGGATGGTGTGACAGGAGAGGGAGGGAGATGGTGTGACAGGAGAGGGAGGGAGGAGGATTGTGTCTGACGGAAGAAGGGAGGAAGAGGGATTGTGTGGACGGAGGGGGGAGAGGGGATTGTGTGTGTGACAGGAGAGGAGGAGGAAGAGGGATTGTGACGTGGAGGGGAAGGAAGAGGGATTGTGACGGGAGGGGGGGGGGAAGAGGGATTGTGTGTGTGACGGGAGGAGGGGAAGGAGGAGGGTGTGGTGGCAGGTGAAGAAGACCTGTCGCCTGAGGCAGGAAAAAACACACCGTGATAGGGGTCGGTTATAACGGTGGGAGGGGGGGTCTGGATATCAACCGGCGTTTTGCCTCGCATGTACGTTCGCTGCTACCGAGGTTACGGCTGGTTGTAGGGTGACGTTGGTGGCTGGTTGGTTGGATGCTGTGGTGATTAGTTGTTCTGATGGTGGTGGTGATGACGACTTGTGTTGGTTGTTGTGATGGTGATTGTAAGCTGCCTGAATGAGTACTTATTCTGTATCTCTTTTGACATATATGTTGTGGTAGTGGTAGTTGTAATAATAGTGGTGATGATAGTAGTGAAAGGTACACACACACACACATTCTCTCACGGTACAAACCAAACTATTCGGTAAAATCCGCTTTCTTTTTATTTTACGTTTTCGCGACAAAGCGCATTTATTTACAACACGGGAGCTTAAAGTGTACGAACGGGTATCGATGGCATGGTGTATGTTAGGTTAGTATGGGTTGTCGATGGTTTGTGTAGGTTAAGTTTGGTGTGGCATTTTTTAGTCATATTTTCATCATATTTATTCATTTATTTTATCAATATTTTTGTTCGCTATAAATACTACGAATTGTTTTGTTTCATTTAGCATCGTAAGAAATCGGGTTTGGTGAGAGTCCGTTCCTCTGGGTTTCCATCAACGTAGGCAAATTGATACGATTCAAATTGAAGCGATTTTTATTTTTATTTCATATTTTGTGTTTTGATAATTTGGAGACATTTGCCCATTGAACATAGAGTATATTTATTTTTCGGGATAGTAATATTGTACTTTTATTGTTATTATTATTTTGTATTATTGGTTTTATTTATTTATTTTTTATTATTATCATTTCCTCCTATATTTTAATGTTTTTATATTATTATTATTATTATTATCATTATTACACATATTGTTATTGTTTTCGTGTCTCCGTGAATGAGGTTGTGGTCAGGGTTGTTTCTTTATGATTCGCAATTTCCACCACTCAACAGCGTTCGATCAATTAGTTCCTTGTTAGTACAGGATGAAGCCAGAGTACAGTACCCGAACCAGAATGCATTACCTAGAGGAAACCAGAGTACAGTACCCAGAGGAAACCAGAGTACAGTAGGACCAGACCAGAGTACAGTACCAGGGACCAGTACCCAGAGGAAACCAGAGTACAGTACCCAGAAGAAACCAGACCTGAGTACAGTACCTGGGAAACCAGCTGTATCTAGTTAAGAGTCACTCTGGATAGCATTCTTCTCACGGCAGACGTGGCTGGGGATTGAACCCGAGACACTGTAGTGAGAGGTAAGTGGCTGCTACTCCTCGATGGTGTGTGTGTGTGTGTGTGTGTGTGTGTGTGTGTGTGTGTGTGTGTGTGTGTGTGTGTGTGTGAGACTCCACCCTACCGCATCATACACACAGTCATGCTGGTGTTCCCTCAGTAACTCACAAACACGCCAAGTCTTGGGTGTTCTTCCCTCAACCTCTCAGTGTTCTTGTTCTCTCACTCCTCAACCTCTGTGTGTTCTTGTTGTCTCACTCCTCACCCTCTCAGTGTTCTTCTTCCCTCAACCTCTCAGTGTTCTTGTTCTCTCACCCACCACAGTCCAAGATAACACTGCAGTAAAACTCACAAGGATAAACGGGTCTATTGTAGTTAAAGACGTTATCACCACCCCGACACACTTTATTTAATCCTTCCCCACCAGTGACTTACCCTCCTTCCCCACTCAGTGACTTAATCCCCCTTCCCACCAGTGACAACCCCTTCCCCACTAGACTTAACCCTTCCCCACCAGTGATTTAACCTCCCTTCCCCACCAGTGACTTAACCCCCTTCCCCACTCAGTGACTTAACTCCCTTCCCCACCAGTGATTTAACCCCGTCCCCACTCAGTGACTTAACTCCCTTCCCACTAGTGACTTAATCCCTTCCCCACTTGTGACTTAATCCCCCTTCCCCACCAGTGACTTAATCCCCTTCCCCACTAGTGACTTAAACCCCTTCCCACTCAGTGACTTAATCCCCTCCCCACTGGTACCTAATCCCCTTCCCCACTAGTGACTCTAACCCCTTCCCACTTGTGACTTAACCCTCTTCCCCACCAGTGACTTAATCCCCTTCCCCACTAGTGACTTAATCCCCCTTCCCCACTAGTGACTTAATCCCCCCTTCCCCACTAGTGACTTAATCCCCCTCACCCACCCTTTGATTTAGCTTAATTTTCGTGTGCGTTTGTGTGGGAGACATTTGACTGTG
The DNA here is from genome assembly GCF_018991925.1 of Homarus americanus. Taxonomy (NCBI): domain Eukaryota; kingdom Metazoa; phylum Arthropoda; class Malacostraca; order Decapoda; family Nephropidae; genus Homarus; species Homarus americanus. The sequence goes on from NW_024748109.1 coordinate 8,395,397, forward strand.
TGTGTGTGTGTGTTCGTATGCGTGCGTGCTCTTGTGTCTGGGTGCGTGTGTGTGTTTGGGCTTGTGTCTGTATCTATGTGTGTGTGTGTGTGGGGGGGGGGAGGGGCTTGTGTCTGTCTGGATGTGTGTCTGTGTCTGTCTGGGCTTGTGTCTGTATCTGTCTGGGTTTGTGTCTGTCTGTCTGTTTAAAGTTGACTGACTCTTCAAAGTTTAGCTGGTCGGGTTCGCTGGCTGAGGCGGGTAATAGGCATATATCGCTCGACAGACTGCCAAGCTAAACGACACAGACCTTCTTTGTAGTAGTCCACAGTATTGATCACTTTGGGATGTGTATAGTAAACATTGGCAAAGGCGAGACGAACAGGGGATGCAAATTAATGAGGTGTATAGTGGAATCTTAGTTGAGGAAGTGCGGTAATAATTGCAGGAAAGGAAAATGCAATTAATGGTGTTTGTTATAAAATTTTAATATTATCAGATCGGGAGAAGACGTGTGTGTGTGTGTGTGTGTGGTATGTAGGACGGGGGGGGGCAAACAAGGGCATCGATTAGGTGTATTAAGCTCCTGGTGACCTAGTTTTTGACCTGGTTTTTCAGACAGACACTAGTTACTACCTGGATCGTGACCTGTGTGTTTGGATCACATTGTATTATTTTTTTTTTCAATGGTGGTTATGAAGCCAACTGGAACCATCCATACATGTATCTGCCAACGGGATGAATTAATATTTGTGTGTGTACTGTTTACGAGTGAGTGGTTTAGGGGCTCTCTCGTCCCCCACCTTCCCACCTACACCCCATCCCACCACCTCCACCCCACCCCATCCTACAACCTCCACCCCATGCCACTCACTCCACACCTCACCCCATCCCACCACCTCACCCCCAACCCACCTCACCTCACTTCCAACACCACCTCACCCCTTCCAACACCACCTCACCCCTTCCAACACCCGAAGCTTCACATAAAAAGAAACAATTATTCGGTACTGTGAAACGCATCGTAGCTGTCATTGTATATACGTTCTTCTATATTTGTAACTTGTCCGAACATGCTATTGTGTATTGACTTGATTAATACGTGCCGGCAGACATGTATGAACCAAACACAACCTAACCCCTTTGGTTTGGTTTGTTAAGGGTGCAAGTGTCGTTGTGGTCTATAAACAATGTATATCTATCAGTATGTATGTATTTATGTATGTATTTCTAGTTCTTCTATCGTATAGTGTATTTCTATTCGTCTGTATGTATGTCTACCTCATCTCTGGTGGTAGGAGAGGTGGACACGTGTTGCACGGTTTTTTTTTTTTGTAGAGAAAGGAGGGTGAAAGAAGATTAGAGGTGGGGGAAGGAAGCTAGAGTTCGGAAATTGAGGAAATTTAGGAGTAGGTAAGAGAGGGCGGGCTGACCGCTAATGGTGTGTTAGGGTTGTGTCATGGGTTAGTTATTGTCTGTCGGTACAGGCCCTAGACATCCTACCCTGTCCCATATATTGGTGTTTTGGGGGCCTTATTTCATATTCCGCCGACCCTACTGGCGGATGCTGGTCTAGGGAGGTTGCCTATTGCCTGGCCATATAGATCGGGGGTGGTAATGGACCTTTTGAGATTTGGTAATTTTTTGGGAACCATGTGTGGTTGTTGTCGTTATCTGGTGGGAGTCTTTGAAGGAGTTCTTACTCTGATTGTTCTATCTTTTGCCAGACTGTTGGCCAGGGTGTGCAGCTGCTGGTTGATGAGTTTTATTCTCAGGTCTCTATGTATCTCAGCTGTGGTTCTGGTGAAGGGGTATCTTTCACCTGTGACGAATCTTAGGGCTTCATTTTGGACCACCTGTAATTTTAATATTTGAGTGGTGCTTATAGTATGAAGAGGTATTGCTGGGTAAGTTAATATCGGAATGATAAATGATGTCATCAGGCGGAGTTTTATTTACTCAGGAAGCGCTTTAAAGCAGTATAGTTTTCTCAGCTCTCTTCTTGCATTTTTCGTCCTGGTGTGGACATGATGGGAGTAACCTGTCGTGGATATATGCAGGCCCAGGAGGGTGCTTCTGCTTTTGTATTCTATCTGGTGAGGTAGTTGCCTGGGGGGGGGGCTTCTTTCTCTCACCCTCCTCCCTCCTCCTCTCCTTCCTTCCTCCTCTTCCTCTCCCTCTCCCTCCTCCCCTCCCTCACTCTCCCTACCTACTTCTCCCTACCTACTTCTCCCTCCATCCCCCTACCTACCTGTTCCTGCCTACCTCTCCCTTCCCTACCTGCCTCCCCCTCCCTTCCCTACCTGCCTCCCCCTGCCCTGTTCCTCCATTGTTCAGGATGCACCCGGCTCCTCCCCGTTCACGCCCCTCCCTGACGCTTCTCTCACTCTCATCCTTTCCATCCCCCCGCCCCATCCCACCCCACTACCCCTCTCCCCATCCCATCCTATCCCCCACTCCATCCTATCCCCTATCCATCACCACCACTCTTTATAAATTGCTCCCGGCACATAATGCGTGTAGGTGTGAACGGTGTGATAGGCCTATCTAGTGACACACACACAGGGGGAGAGGTTGTGTGTCTTGTCAGTCGGGTCGTTTTCACCTCTGTAGGCCTAATTACGGGAAGGGTTTTGTTGTCGGGCGGTGGGTGTTGTGTGAGTAGTAGTAATGTGTGTGTGTGTGTGTGTGTGTGTGTGTGTGTGTGTGTGTGTGTTGTTTTGCCTGTGTTTTGGGTTGTGTGTGTATGTATGTGTGTCATTATCAGGGTGTGAGTGGTTATGGCGGGTGATACATACATATATCTCACGAGTGCACACGCCGACAAACTTGACCTCTCGCATCCGGTGAGTTTCTTGTATGTGTAAGGGACTCCCGGGCTGTGTTGTGTTGTTTTGGTTAGGTTAGGTTAGATCACGTGAAGTTTAAGACAAACTCTCCCCTCCCCTCCCTCTCTGCTTATTTCACATGATAATTAAAACACCTTAACGTTACCTAGAGAGGGTAAGGTTACGTTCGTGGTAGGTTTGGTTAGGTTACGTTTGTGTTAGTGGTGGTGTTAGGTTAGTGTTGGGTTAGCTTTGTGTTGGGTTAGGTTAGTGTTACATTAGGTTAGTTTTACATTAGGTTAGATATCTTTGTAGACCACACACTATAGTAGCACCTATATTCACTTGTTCCAAATGGACCCATAACAACATATACCTGTACCGTACGTGAAGTATTTGAAGTGCGGTACAGTACAGAACAAAGAAACATTTCCTATAAAAGACAAAACAAATTTCTAAGTAATTTGCATGAGTAATAATAATAATAATAAGAATGTTAATGATAGTAATAATGATGATGGTGATAAAAACGTTCTCTCTCCACACTAGACACCGTTTGAGAGACATCCTGTACAGTAGTTGTTTACACATCCTCTGTTTACGAACACCACTCTCCTAGCGAACAAAAGAGTCACATACCCCCCAACCTGATGAATAAACACTAACCTAAACTAACCAAACTCCAACCTAACCTAAACTAGCCTGACCTAACCTAACGTCAACCTAACCTGACCTAAACTAACCTAACTCCAACCTAACCTAAACTAGCCTGACCTAACCTAACGTCAACCTAACCTGACCTAAACTAACCTAACTCCAACCTAACCTAAACTAGCCTGACCTAAACTAACCTAACTCCAACCTAACCTAAACTAGCCTGACCTAACCTAACGTCAACCTAACCTGACCTAAACTAACCTAACTCCAACCTAACCTAAACTAGCCTGACCTAACCTAACGTCAACCTAACCTGACCTAAACTAACCTAACTCCAACCTAACCTAAACTAGCCTGACCCAACCCAACGTCAACCCAACCTTGACCTAAACCAACCTTAACTCCAACTCCAACTTAAACCAGCTCCGACCTAACCTAACGTCACCTAAACTAACCAAACTCCAACCTAACCTAAACTAGCCTGACCTAACCTAACGTCAACCTAACCTGACCTAAACTAACCTAACTCCAACCTAACCTAAACTAGCCTGACCTAACCTAACGTCAACCTAACCTGACCTAAACTAACCTAACTCCAACCTAACCTAAACTAGCCTGACCTAAACTAACCAAACTCCAACCTAACCTAAACTAGCCTGACCTAACCTAACGTCAACCTAACCTGACCTAAACTAACCTAACTCCAACCTAACCTAAACTAGCCTGACCTAACCTAACGTCAACCTAACCTGACCTAAACTAACCTAACTCCAACCTAACCTAAACTAACTAAAACCTAACCTAACCTAAGTATACTGTATATATATATATGTTAATACTGTACCACAGGAAGACTAGACATCATTTTCAGGACAGTGTTTTTCTCGTGACAAGTCTTTAATCTCTGGGACATAGTTTCATATGACAAGTCTTATTGGCATGTCTTATACTGTGGGATGAATTTGTTGTGTTATGTACGGGAACAAGATGTGAGTTATAGGTCAGGTGTTGTGTTCCTTTCCATTCCCTTCACTACCTGGGGGGGGGGAATTAATCAGGAATTAAAGTGAGACAGGTTTGGTCAGACAAATTTAGTTGAATTAGAGACAGGGGTAATTTTTGGTTAATTTTAAAAGTGAAATAAACTTGATTAAGTTAGGGATAGTTAATCATACGGTGAAATCAACTTGGCGGCGGGGGGGGGGGGTTAATCTTTACGTGTTCCGTTCGGTTAGATTAGAGTAAAACGCCCAGGACCTTTTTTGGAGGTGTTGTCCACGGCGGCGCCTCATGTCATCAGGTTAGACTTGGGTTGAGCAGTGTATTGTTGCGCCACACCACAAGCCACGCCACTTGCGGCATTGATGGTGCCAGCTGAAGAAAGACCCCCTAGTATTTTTCTTATTATTTTATTTTATTTTTATTGCTGTTGGGAGAGACTTTTACCACACACGGAAGGAGGAAGTCACGCGGTCGCCATGTTTAATACCAAGGTCGTTCATGTCCAGTTTTGAGGTGTGTTGGGTTAGAGGTGTGTTGAGTAGTGGTGTGATGGTATTGTATGACGCACATCCTGTTGAGGAGAGGCCAGGCTAGTGAGAGACCAGGGGGGAAGGAGAGGGAGGAAAGAGGCAAGGATGGGTGGATAAGGAGGGAGACCGAGAGAATCCTCCGGTGGAAGGAGGGATAAAGGAGGAGAACGGGAGAAAAAGCGATGAGAGAGAGAGAGAGACTGACTGACTGACTGACTGACTGACTTACTTACTTTCTGACTTTACTTTGTTATTGTCACCCCATTTTGTTACCTCTCTCTCTCTCTCAACACGCCGTGACCTCCTCCCCTTCCCTGTCTCCTAGTTCTCGTGCTCTCACTTCCCTCAATTTCTTCCGCCTCTATCGTTCTTCCCTCTCCGTCCTCTCTTCCTCTTCATCTCTTCCACCTTCCTCCTCTTCCACCCTCTCTTCTTCTTTTTCCTCCCTCCTCTCTCTTCCTCCCTCCTCCCTCTTCCTCCCTATCCTCTCTCTCTTCCTCCCTATCCTCTCTCTGCCTCCCTATCCTCTCCTTTCTCCTTCTCTTTTTATGCCTTGTTTGCCTATTCCCCTTTTCGTCTTGTTCCCTTTTCTTTCTACCAGCTTTACTTTCCTCCCCCCCTCTCACTTCCCTCACCCTTTCCTCTCACTTCCCTCACCCTTTCCTTCCTCGCTTCCCTCACCCTTCCCCTCTCACTTCCCCTCACCCTTCCTCTCACTTCCCTCACCCTTCCCTCCCTCACCTCCTCATCCTTTCCTTCTCACTCTCCCTCTCACTTCCTCATCCTTTCTTCTCACCCCTCACCCTCCTCATCCTTTCCTTCGCTTCCCTCAATTCCTTCCTTCTCTCGCTTCCCTCATCCTTTCCTTCTCACTTCCTCACTTCCCCTCATCCTTTCCTTCTGCCTTTCCTCTCACTCTCATCCTTCTTCCTCACTTCCTCACCCTTTCCTTTCTGCTTCCCCATCCTTTCCTTCTCACTTCCCTCTCACTTCCTCATCCTTCTCACTTTCACCCCTTTCCTTCGCTCTCCTCATCCTTTCCTTCTCACTCTCCCTCTCACTTCCCTCACTTCTTCCTCATCCTTTCCTTCTGCTTTCCTCATCCTTCCCTCCTCACTTCCTCACCCTTCCCTCATCCTTTCCTTCTCGCTTCCCCACCCTTCCCTCTCACTTCCCCCATTCTTTCCCTCCATTCCCTCATCCTTTCCTTCCCACTTCCCTCATCCCTTTCCTTCTCACTTCCCTCATCCTTCCTTCCGCTTCCCCTATCCTTTCCTTCTCTCACTTCCCCCCTCACTTCACCCTTCCCCCTCATCCCTTTCCTTCTCGCTTCCCCATCCTTTCCTCTTCTCACTTCCTCTCACTCCCCTCAACCCTTCCCTCATCATTTCCTTCTCGCTTCCCCTCATCCTTTCCTCTTCTCACCTCCTACCTCTCATCCTTTCCTTCACCTCCCTCACCCTCTTCCTTTCCTCGCTTCCCTCATCCTTTCCTTCTCTCACTTCCCTCTCACTTCCTCATTCTTTCCTCTCACTTCCCTCAATTCTTCTTTCCGCTCTCACCCTTCCCCTCTCACCTCCTCACCCTTCCTCATCCTTTCCTTTCTCGCTTCCTCACCTCTTTCCTCACCCTTCTTCCTCTCACTTCCTCATTCTTCCCTCTCACTCGCTTCCTCACCCTTTCCTCTCACTTCCTCATCCTTTCCTCTCCACTTCCTCATCCTTTCCTTTCTCGTTTCCTCATTCTTTCCTTCTCGCTTCCCTCATTCTTTCCTTCTCACTTCCCTCACCCCTTTCCTTTCTTCTCACTTCCCTCACCTCTTCCTTTCTTTCACTCTCCCCTGCATTCTTTCCTTCTCACTTCCCTCATCCTTCCCTCATCCTTCCTTCTCACTTCCCTCACCCTTCCCTCCTCACTTCCTCATCCTTCCTTCCTCACTTCCTCATCCTTCCTCTTCTCACTCTCACCCTCCCCTCCTCACTTCCTCATCCTTTCCTTCTCACTTCCCTCACCCTTCCCTCCTCACTCCCTCTCCCCACCCTTCACCTCTCCTTACCCTTCTCTCTCACCTCCCTCCTCACCTCCCCCACACTTCCCCACCTCCTTACCCTTCTCTATTCCTTTACTCCTTTCCCCATTCCTCTCACCCAACTTACCCTCCTTCCTCTTTCAGTAGTGTTATACCCCACAGCGTATCCTAGGCGAGGGCATATTGATTTGCACCTGTCCGTCCGTCTGTCTGTCTGTACGTTCACCCGTTCTTCTGTCTGTACCACCCCAAACTTGTTACTGTAGCCAAAATTCCCGTGTAGAGCAGTTCAGCTTATTTGTAGGTTTCTGAATCACCTGTAGAATGTTCTTCCTTCCTTCCAGCTTATTACATGTGAGGATTCGCCTACAGGTGAAATAAGCTTGTGTGTGTGTGATGCAGATACAGTAACACACACACACACACACACACACACACACACACACACACACACACAACAGAGTATTTTATCTTCATATCATCCATTCTGTTTATGATAGAAGATGGTGGTGATAAAGACATGGTAGATAGAAGATGGTGGTAGTGACGGTAGAAGATAGGGATGGTGGTGATAAAGAATGATGCAACTTGGCGGGAGGATGAATCATATGATGAGTGATACAGATGGTGATAGACTCTCTGGTTATCTCTCGTTATTGGTGAGGTGAGGTCAGGTCAGGTCTGAGGTAGTCTACTCCACCACCACCACCTCGACACAACCACCCAGAGGCAATCACAGCTGTAGATGGTTGGGCGGGCGGCGTTGGGTTCGTTCAAGTGTGTTTGTGTGTCTGTTTTAGTTTCCCTCCTTACCTCCTCCCTCCTCAACTCCTGCTTTTGAAGTTATTGATTCTGTGGCTCTTACGTGACAGGCAGAGATGCTGTCATGACACACGCCACGCGAGTCTGGGGGGGAGGAAGTATTTTTAGCTGACAGACATCACTGTTTTGAACTTAGGGTGTGTGTGTGTGTGTGTGTGTGTGTGTGTGTGTGTGTGTGTGTGTGTGTGTGTGTGTGTGTGTGTGTGTGTGTGTGTGTGTGTGTGTGTGTGTGTGTGTGTGTGTGTGTGTGTGTGTGTGTGTGTCTCTGTGTCTGTGTCTGTGTGTGTGTGTGTGTGTGTGTGTGTTCCCTAGGATATACTGCATTATGATGTGGATATGATGACTCGGTGTTGGGTGGCGTGGTTAGAATAATACGACAGTTGGTGTTGTTCCTGTGACGTGATGTTGTGTTTGCCGTGGTGGTGCTCCTCTGTATACACGGTGGGCTGCCTCTGCTGTGGCCTAACATTGGTCAGTCACGTCAACGCTCACCTCCTGCACGATGCTGTACTCCCCCCCCTACTGTTACTAACTGTCGTCTCTTGTTGCAAACCGCTTTCAGCCTTGTTTGATATGCATCTTGAGTAGTTAAAAGGCACCTGAGTTAAAAAAAATGATTCTGCAGATAGGGAAGTGATGGTTGTTGGGTGATGGTGGTGTAAGAAGTGGAGCTCGTGGTGTGTTGGGCAAGGTGGTAGATTAGCCAGGTGAAGAGCGTGAGTGTGCAAGACGATGCCTCGGGAGCGATGTGTGTGTGTGTGTGTGTGTACTTCCGGGTGTTCGCCTCCTTGGCCACCTTCAGTTGGTGCGTGACGATCCTTTTCTATTCTAACAAGTATTACGACGTCGGTGATGAGGGAGTCCCACCAGAGATAACGAAACACTGGGTTACCCTATTTGGAGGAGGAGTGACGGAATGTTAACACTTTACTGGTGAGGGCGAGAGAGAGGTGTTGGTAGTGTGACACGCCAGAGAACCTCAACCACTCAGTCCTCGTGTGAAGCGTTGAGAAATACTTTTAAGGGAAGCGGCACCACCACAATACACAGTGACAGCATTTAATCATAAGGGTATTTGTGTTGGTTGATAGGGAAGGGCGGCACCAGCAGGAGGAGGTGGTGGTGGGGAGGTGGGGTGGGGTGGGGTGGGGTGTACACTTGTTCTGTCACGTAGGTAGGTTAAGGTGATGTCTCCCAAGTGATTTAATCTGTTGTGGTCTTATATTTCAAAGCATCGTTTTGGTTGTCATCTCGGGGTATTATTTGCGCGGGCGGGCGGACGGTGGGTGGGTGGGTGGGCGGGCTGTATTGTCCCCGCCCACCACGCCTTCATGTGGAGGTTGTTGTATGCCATTATGTAGTTGTAGCGGTGTGTCGTGTGCCGCACTGTCTGACTGACTGGGACTTTTACACACCACCAACTCGTAGCCTCCCCCCATCCAGCACGCCCACTCGCCCTGGATACAGCTACCATGTGTCCTAGCCAGCCATATTGAGTGGTAAATTTGGTCCATTTCTACACATTTTTCGTATTTTCGTGGTAGTTTGTAGAGTCACTCCGATATAAGTGGTGGAAATTACACGTCACCTTTTGGACCTGTGGTTTGGCTACCTGAGGGGAAGGGAAGGAGGAGTTGGGAACCAGTGTTGTGGCAGGCGTAGGTACGACTCCTATAGAATATGACGTATTTTCTATATAGTAATGAGGAAGATAGAGTTTCACTAAACGGTAAGACAAATTTAGATAAAACAAGACGTAAATGGATGAAAAAAAAACATATTTCTAGTAACTGATAAGATAATGTTTTATATGACAAACGAACTTAATAGGGGTCAAGTCTTCCCTAACTAACATTATTGTGATTATTTTATTTATTATTATTTTATTAAATTTTCGATGGTGCAGTAGTTTGTAATCCAAGAAGCACATTTCTGAAACCGCTGGACCGATCTTAATGGGACGTTGGACTGAAGAACTGACTATCTATCTTGTAGTGTATTAAATTCCGTAACAAGTCAAGGTCACACTGGAAGGTCGGAAGGTCAGGAAAACTACGTGGGGGAATCGTCTGGAGAAAAAAAAATTTTGCCAGATTTACGTGTTAATGTATTTAAATTGTCAAATCGATCTTTCTTTTTTATTTTGTTTACATCAAGAATGTGCTGTTGTCGAGCTGTAGAGCTGACTGGTGAGAATAACTGGATCTCTCTCTCTCTCTCTCTCTCTGTGTGTCTCTCTCTCTCTCTCTCTCTCCTTACATTGTTGAGATTGGCAAGGTTAGAAAAACAAATGTGAAATGCCTTGATAGATAGTGATTAATGTAGGTCAGAATAGGTTAGCACTAGGGTGTTTAATCATCAGGTGAAAGAGAGAGAGAGAGAGAGAGAGGGGAGTGTATATAGGGAAGGTGTTGGCTGCCCTGGGTGTTGTTGTTAGGCCTTCTGGAAGGGTATAGGGTACAGGTTCAAAACAAGGAAAGATGCGACACACACAGACACACGGGGTTCTGAGAGTATAAATGCACCGTGTGACAGATGGCAGCTGCTGTGGCGGGTCTCTACACACTTTATTAAGTAGTGTGTCAGTCAGGCTGTAAACACGGGTATTGGCAGCCATCTTTGCTATTATTATTATTGTTGTTATTTTTTTTCTCACTTGGTGGTTCTAATTATTGCCTTTTGAGATGATGGTGAACGTGTGTGTGTGTGTGTGTGTGTGCGTGCGTGTGTGCGCGCGTGTAGCGGTGTGTGCGTAACGGTGTGTGTGTGTGGACCAGTTAGTTCATGTAGCAGTAGTGTCCAGGTGATGGGGTGACTGTATGGCCGGGTTTTTGTTCGAAATTAGGATGGTAACGGTAAGCTTAAACACAGAGAGCGTTTATGCTGAGGTTAGGGATAAAGCTGGTAACGATTGGTAAGCGTAGATAAACACAAACGTTTATTTTCGAGGTAACGTTAGGTAAGTTTGATAGCGTTAACACTGCAATTGAGTACTAGATGGTAGAGGAATGGTAGTGTATGGGGGTGCTGGTAGGTAGCTGAAGAGAGGTTTGGGGGGATCTGAGAGCTGGCCACTGTAGGGAGGGAGGGAACTAGGTAGGTGGTGATAGCGTCTAATAATAGGAGGTCAGTGTGGTTGTCGGGAGGTTCAGGAGGTGGGGTTGTAGCTTCCAGAACTCACTAGATAGAGGTTTTAGTATGGCGTTGAGGGCGTGAGGTGGTTATGTGGCCTTGTTGTTGTTGACGCTTAGGAGCACCTGAAGATTAATACCCCCCCACGAGGTGATTATACCTTAAGATTAAAAACATCCTATCTCTGCTTGGGAGGTTAGGTTGGGTTAGGTTATCGTCGGGGTGGTTAATCTTCAGGTGATCCTTTGCGTCACAGTTTATGTTCATGTGAGAGTGACTTAGATGGTATACTGTATAAATAGTGTGTGTGTGTGTGTGTGTTAGTTGTGGTCAGGAAATACCACCACCACCCTTCCCTTACCTGTTGGTTCGATATTCTTATATTTTAGATTGAAAACAAACACACACACACACACACACACACACACACACACACACTGCGCGCCGGTCAAAGTAATTTATAAAACTGGAACACTATGCAGAAGGTCGTGTTGTGGCGAGTCATATTGTAGCTTGATACACTCAGAGGTAAGGTACAGTCTCCTTCACTTGTGCGTTTACAGGGGGTCGCCAGGTTTTGTCCAGTGTGGGCAGCCGTGTGTTTGCTTACATAGGACAGACGGAAATTCACAATAACAAACATAATATGGAATCAAAGTAAAAACAATATTAAAACAAATATCTCAATGATTCGTGGAATGGTAATACGACGAGCCCCCTGTAGTGAAGGGAACTGTACCTGGGTATAATAACTAGAGGCTGTTAGCTTTGCCTTCCTGTATATGGGTAGAGTCGTCCCTCATTACCTTCATATATCAGTGCTTTGGGTATATTAAGTTCTGTCCATTGTCCAGTGCTTTGAGTATACTGTATTAAGTTCTGTCCATTGTCCAGTGCTCTGAGTATACTGTATTAAGTTCTGTCCATTGTCGAACAGAATCGGCTTTGATAGTATATGCAAGGGTGAGTGTATTCCTTTGTGTGTATGTATGTATATGTATGTAGAAGTAACAAAGTGAGTGTGTGCATGTATATATGTATGTATTTATGTATATGTATGTATAAGTAAATAAGGTCTTACTGGGAGTTGAATGCTTTTAGCTGTTAACTCACTACATAACACCTTGAAGGGTTATTATAAACATTAGTGTGACTGACTGAGTATGTATAAAATGCTAATCCACCTTTACTTCTTTTTATTCCAGGTAAGGTCACGAAGTAATGGAGGCAGACAACAAGGGGTAAGTATTTGTCGTTTTGTTGTGGAGGAATGATAACCGTGGGAAATATTAATAATGTCCGTGTGTGCTGTCATGACTTCCGGGTTTGGGTTGCTTACGGACTACTAGAAGGGGGAGGGGGGTGTTGGTTTGTGTATGTAGAGTGTTGTTTGTATGTACCACTAGAGGTGTTGGTTTGTGTATGTACTAGTTGTTTGTGTATGTACCACTAGAGTGTGTTGGTTTGTGTATGTACTACTAGAGGGGGTGTGTTGGTTTGTGTACGGACCACGGGGAGGGGGGGGGGTTGATTGGTCGTGTCGGCAACCCGGGCCCCTCATCTTCTCCGGTCGCTACTCTTGCCAGGATAAGGTAAAGTGGTGGCTCTCTTGTCCGAGCACCGATCATGTGAAAGAGCGGAGGGAGCCGTAGGACGTGAAGAAAACCTGCGTGAGGTGATGTGCGTGATCATCTCTGAGGCCGCCGTTGATACTCCTGATTTGTAAGTGATCTCTGCCTGTATCTTACCTGGCAGGACGTCTCCAGCACTCTCGCCTCTCACGCAACACCACACGACGCAACACCGACACCGACTCGTGTAACAGAGATCCTGGTTCGTGTAACACACACACTGGCTCACGTAACAGGTACAGGTTCGTGTAACTCATGTACATGTAGTTAATCCAGATGATATTAAATGTTAATTATTAATCCTTGAGATAAATATACGTACAGTACATAACAGGTGCCACTAAGGGATCAGGTTCACACTTGGCTCCACTCTATCTATTTTTTTGGGGTTAAGTTGTTTCAATATCAATTTCATAACAGCCCACGGCGCGGCTATAGTAGCGGTGACCAGCACTCCTCCAGGGACGACGCGCGAGGCTTGGTGTCAGCGTCAGACCCTGGAGTAGGTGATGTATCTTGGCTGTAGGTAGATGTGTTGACGGTCAATTGTTGGGGGTCAGGAGCACTCACAGTAAACATGGCTAGAGTAACAGTAGAAGACGAAACCTCTAGCGGTAGTGGAAGAAGAAACAGCAGTGAGGAGGTGTGCCGCGGAGAGTAGGTTGGTGGTGGTGGCTGGAGGGAGAGTGCGGTTGAACCTAATACCTGGCTGGCTCACACGTCACTCACCTCCGCCAAGTTAAACAGCATTAGTATAATATTGACGATGATAACCAGGCCTTTGTGTGAGGGTGGGTGGCTAGCTGGCTGGCTCCGTCAGCTGTAAAGACAAGCGACTCCCCGGCCATACCTGTTGTTATCGTCACGCCCTTTAAACTGTTAATCTCTTAATATTTTCTGCCGTCCTCCCCTTGTGTGGCAGCCTCCAAGAAATGTGTAATGGTACGGCGTCATGCCTCCAGACACGTTGGGAGGGGGATGAGGGGGCACTGCATCAGTTGCTGGTAGCGAAATTTATTCTCTCTTTAACACACCTGATTCTGGATGCTGAGTGGTCCCAGGTGGGTTTGGCAGCAGGTAAACACACACTTGACACTAGTGTTCCCAATGGTCCACACACTTCCTCCAGTGTCATCATCAGTAAACCTAAGCTGCAGTGTGTGGCGGCGGCGGTGGTGACTCACTGGGGGCGTTGTGTCTCAGTTTTCTCATTATGCAGTATATACAGTATAGATATTAATGTATATATGTATGAACACTATATTATATACAGTGTTGATGTATTGTCTGAACATTTTATTATATACATTATAGGTGTTGATGTATATGTATGAACATTTTATTATATACAGTATAGATATTAATGGATATATACGTACGAACACAAACTATAGGTATGGATGTGCAGTATATAGGTATGAACACTTTATCGTACACAGTATAGGTAATGATTTATATATATATATATATATATATATATATATATATATATATATATATATATATATATATATATATATATATTTATATATATATATATGTGCGTATGAACACACTTGTATATAGTACAGGTATTGAACACTTTAATGTTATGGCTGCCACTGCAACTTCCCGTTTCATTTATAGAGTTGAGGGAGAAGAGGAAAAAAATCATGGCTCATTGGCGTTCATGTATTGGGGAAGGGGAAGACCTGACACAGTGTTGATGGTACCTCTCTCTCTCTCTCTCTCTCAAGATTTTTAAGAGATTGTGTGTTTTAAGAGTAATTTTTTCAGTGACCAACTTGGGTTACTTGTGTGTTTTGAAGTGAAGCTCCCCACAGGTTATTTCACCATAAGCTTTAACTAACCCAACCTAACGATAATGTGAGTTGTTAAGGGGGGAGGGACAGGGGGAGGAGGAACCATACACAACGGAGCTCTTCGTAGCTAATGAGGAGAGTGTAATAGGTGTGTGGGGTAGACCCTGGCATACAGTGTCCAGACTTCATTCAGCATTACGTAAGGTTGAACGGCCTCGTGTGCATACATCCTCTTACATTGTGTTTCTGGGGACGATGGCGATTACCTGAAGATTGTTCGCCCCCTTCAGCTTCTTTTCACCTTTAGATTAACGTAACTTAACCTCATAGAATCTAACCTAACCTAACTTAGCCAATTTAAACTTAATCCAATATAACCTAAGCTAACTCCCCAGGTAGCGTTATGGTGGTTAGGTTAAGTTAGGTTAAGGTTGGGATAGAACTGGATGGGTGTGTGTGTGTGTGTGTCTAATCTTCAGGTGATCCGGTTTGATTTCCATTGTACACACCAGGTGGAGTTCCGGTCTGGGTGGGGTGTGATGGTGGTGGTGGTAGAGGGGTTGGTGGTAGTGTGGTGTTGTCACGTCTCTGTAGAGGTGTGGCAGTCATTGTGTTTATGTGAGAGAAGGAAGCACTGGTGTAAGAGGGTGTTGCAGCCTCCTCACCTCTCACCCCCCTGTACTGTACTATGTGATTGTATTATTAAGAGTACCATTAGAAGGACGGGTGTTGTACAGCGGTGGTCAGACAGACACATACACGTCCTAGGGCACCGCCTCCAACTTTTTACCCAGACTGTTCCTCCCAGCTGGTACACAGTGGAGTTGTCGGGTGTCGTCAATTACAGGATTATTGTCATGAAATCTCTGTAATTAATTTCGTGTTTGTGTGTGTTTGTAGCCTTTATGGTGTCATTATTCCGATTTTAAAATAGTTTTTAAAATAATTGTTCTAGATTTAATTACTCTGAAAGGAAATGTTGGAGAGGAAAATGGTTGATGTATTTGGAGGCGAAGTGGCAACTGAGGTTGGTTGGTTCCCGGTGTAGGGCTTGACCGGCCGCGCTGACTCAGTTCCTCGGAGTGCTCGTGGTGGGAAGGTGTGTGTGTGCTTGGGCAGTGGAGAAAATAATATAGATTTTTTTCATATTTTCGTGAATATTACGTTTTGAACTGGATGTGTCAAGAAACTGTATTAGCTACAAGTTGTCATTAGATCTTATATAAATAGATATACTCAGTGTATGAGGTGAAGAGGACTGCTGCTCCATCGTATAATCCCTTCAGTAGTGAATTGTTAAAGTGTTGGGTGTTACCGTGAACATATTGCCAGGCCACCATGAGTAGTTGAGTGTGTCGGCCACCCAACAGCTGACCACATCACCTTGCTGTTGTGGCTTCAGGCTACACTCCTGGCCTTGGGTCATGGACAGGCAAACACCCTATCTAGTCCAGGCTAGAAGGGGGGGACGCCAAATTGAGGAGGACGCCTCCCTCTGTGAGGTGAGGGGGAGATCAAGGTGAGGGGATGTCGAGATGAGGCAGATTCGAGAGTAAAAGAGACGGCTGAGTGTGGGATTCCAGGCTAGGGTGGGGGAGATGGCTTAGTGAGGGCGACGCGGGGGTGAGGAAGACCACGGAGTTAGGGCGATTCAAGGGTGAGGAAGACTGATGAGTAAGGGAGATTCATTGGTGAGGGAGACCGATGAGTCAGGGAGATTCAAGGGTGAGGAAGTGCCCTTTTAGAGAGCGACGTCAGGGTGAGGGGGACTCCTACACGAGGTGGATATCAAGGTGGGGGACCCGGGCGCAGGAAAGGGCAACAGGGTGGTGGTGAAGGGGACGACACCTAACACGATGGCATGGAGGACGTCAAGGTGAGTCAGACGCCAAATGTGAAGGTGACATCAGGGTGAGGAAGACACCAGCTCGGGGGCGAGGAGTGACGTCAGGGCGAGGAACACCAACTTGAGGGGGTGAGGAGGGTGACGTCAGGGTGAGGAAGACACCAGTATGAGTGTAACGTCAGCGCGAGGAAGACGTCAGGGTGACTTCAAGAGTGAGGGCGGCGTCAGGGTGAATAGGGAATGAGGGTGACATCAGAGTGAGGAGGGCGTGAGGGTGATGTCAAGAGGGAAGTTGAGGAGTAAAAGGGACAACACAACAGGGTGCAGGTGACGTCGGGTGTGTTGACTCTGGGGTGTGTATTAGTGTGTTTCTTTAATCCAGTGTGACGTCTTTTATTGTTTGGTAACTCACTCCCTCCTTCGTTCCCTTCCTTCCTTGGTAACTCCCCATCCCTTGGTATCTTGGTAACTCCCATCCTGCATTGGTAACTCCCTCCTTTGGTATCTTGGTAACTCCCTCCCTTCCTTCTTTGGTAACTCCCTCCCTCCCATCCTGCAATGGTAACTCCCTCCTTCCCTCTCCGCTTCCCCATTAAAAATCTTAATTTCTAAATCAAAGAGTGTTGGTTAAAGAAAAAGATCTCAGTTTATTTTACCTGCAATTTAACTCCTAATATTAAATTTAACCTAACTTAAACCTCCCTCCCCCAAAGGTAGTGTGAGGGTGGCTAATCTTCACTTGAATTAAGCTTAATATAACCGTAGATTAATATTAACGTGACCTAAATCTTATCAAACCTAATTTACCCTAACCCCCCACCTTTCACCTAGTGTTAGGGTGGCTAAGCTTCAGGTGAACTAATCAGGAGGAGGGTGGGGTGGGCGGTGGAAATATTTAAAGGTGACTCGTGCTCTTGGATATCTTAAGAGAAATGTTATGGCCGCAGCTGATTTCGTGTTTACATAATACAGTATATCAGCTGATAGAAGAAAAGGCGGTAAACAAACCGATATTATACCTGATTGTATAACCTTCAGACTGTGGTACTCATAAACACACACACCTGAGAGAGGGTGTTGGGTGGGGGGGGGATCACCTGGAGATTAGGACCCCCCTCCCCCTCCCTCTCTTCTTCCACGCTTATTTCACCTGATGCTTAAAAACACCCTAACGCTACCTGAGGGTTTTAGGTTTGGTTTAAGGTATTTTAATCAGAGGTTTTAGTTCATATTGGTAATGGTTTATTTCCTTCGACCGTGTGTGATTTTTATTGATTGATTACTGTCAGTGTAGTGGAGGAAATCTGAAATCTGACGGAGGAAATCTAAAATCTGACGGGGGAAATCTAAAATCTGACGGGGGAAATCTGGTGCCACAAGTCTAGGTTATCTGGGATATCTGTTCTTGCTATCATTATTCTCTCGTGTTGGTAGCATTAATCTGAGTGTCTGTAAACAAATCTGATTTTCATGATATCGTAACTTACAGCTGCAGGTTATTTAAGGAACTTATTTTTTTCGAACGTTTTTTTTTACGCGAACCTTCTTCTTCTTCTTATCTTCTTTTCTTCTTCTTACGTTTTTTTTTTTTTACGCGAAACATTAGTACTAAAACCACATTGAGTCTTGAATGTGGTGGCTGTGCTTCATGAGGGTTTGGCGAGGCTGAGTTATGAAAGCTAAGAGAAACAGTGAAGTGTCAACAGATGGGGAGTTTTCTCAGAAGGTGTGTGTGTGTATATTCAGGATTAGTTTGTTGGATTTTTAATGGCGAAACTTGTGGGTACTGTCATATCTTCACTACTTAAACACACACACACACACACACGTACACACACACACGTACACACACACACGTACACACACACACGTTAGCAGGTAAACATAATGTATGTCGTTTGTTAGTTGTGATATCTGAAGACAATGCTCTATTGTGGACTAGTTGGGTGACAGAGGCTTTCCCTTCCTAGTTCCTAGTTTTGATAATTTGGGTAAATACCTTCAACCCCTAGCTAGTTATAAACCCACGCCACACCCACCTGTTATGAACCCGTACCCACCTGAAGTTATGAACCCAAACCTACACCCACCCACCATGGACCCCCACCTTGCTGTAGAATAACCATCTAAACTACTGTAGAAACATGGGTTACTCGCCATAAAGGATATATATATGTACAGCTACATCACTCCCAATATACCGGTGCTGTAGTTTGAGTTTATTGACTTTGTTGGTGACGTTATATACTGTAGTGAGTAGATCATTCACTGCAGTGTAGACTTGTGTGCCCTCATCCTCCTGTCACGTGTCTAGAGGCGTGGATAAAGGTTGGTCCTGTATTATATATGGATTCTGTATATACCCGTGAGATTGTCGTTTTCTCAATATATAATCCCCTTTTTCGATATATAATCCTTTAATTCAATCTGTAATCCCTTTTTCGATATATGATCTTTTTTTTTAAGTTCTTCGTCTCTTACAGCACTGGGGAAGTCTTGGCGCTTTTGTTGTTTGGAAAATATTGACACTTGTGGAGACGGAGGTGTATCCCTGATCAGGCAGAGTGACGCTTGTTTACATTTGGAGAGAGAGAGAGAGAGAGAAGATTTATGATAGGAAATGTTTGACAGTCTGCTGAGTGCCAAGGCGACGTACACACACACACACACACACACACACACACACACATACACACACATACACACATTCTAGTCCACTTCGGGTGTATCCTTTTAATTCCTCTTAGGTGTTGCTACATAGACCAAGGTCACTCATAGTGTGTTGACCTTCCTTGCATTAAGCTTACTTCACCACAGACTCGCTTACCTTTATTCACGCAACTGTTTGAATGTTTCTTGATGTAGTGGAGGAAACAGAAAGGGCGTCTAGGAGTACACGTCGGGGACATAGATGTTTGGACTGACGCGCAAATGGTAGGGGGAGTTGAGCACGCTTGGCCGATTTAGAGTCACGCTTGTTGGGGGGGGGGAGGAAAAGGCCCGACATAGGGGTGTTTGGTGTGCGTGTGTGTGAGAGAGAGTCGTAACCAAGCTAGTGCCAGTGTTTGTATTAGTTTGGAATGCTCTGGTGGGTTGACGACTTGTAGTACCCATTAAGAGTGGTGTTGGCATTGGCTGGCGCGGAAGGCCGGGGTGATGACACAACGTCCTGTCATTGGTGGGATGTTGCTCCTCGTAAGCACATGTGCATGACGTCATTGTACTGTCTTCGTGCCAGCTAAAACTCATACATGTTGAGGGGGGGGGGTGAGTTGTGTCTAAATTGGTTATATTCTTCCAAGATAGCCGAGGATGGGGTCAAGGTCACCGGTGATAGATAACCCACCGCTGCTATCATATATAGTTTATAACAACTCCTCGATAATTGACCCTTTAGATGGAGACATGGCTGTTAACTGTGTGTTATCCGGGCTGAGCTGTATCCTCAGACCGTGTATTGTTATTGTTTGTTTTGGCTCTTATTTTAGCGTCTTGGCTTAGAGCGAGCATCGTGCCTTGTGTTTATGATACCACTGAATGTTATTAATGCAGCCTTAAACACTTTATTTAGTTAGATTTGTTTTTGGTGAAGTAGATGTTGAGCCTACTCGATTGTGTACTAAATATATATGTGTAATAATAATAATAATAATAATAATAATAATTAACGGTTTAATGAAAAAATTTTGCAGCCCGAAGGCTGAAAATATACATTGGACATAAATGACTTATTACATACATTGGTGGTTTAACAAAAGCCTTCATTAGAGAAAGGTAAAGGAACATACAGTGAACATACAGATTAATGTAGGTGTTGAACAGCAATCTCGTAGTGTAGTAACTCCCTCCCAGATGGTGTTAGGAGGAACTCACGTGGTGTAGTAGTTCCCTCAGATGGTGTGTGTGTGTGTGTGTGTTACTCGGGAGCTGTCACCTTTAATTGCCGGGTTGATGCGAAAGTTACGGAGGTTGTGTTGTCGTAGACGAGGCTTTAAAGTTTAGATATAAAGGATCACCTGAAGATTAGCCACCCCCAGCTTATTACACCTGAGGATTAACAGACCTAGTGCTAACCTAACCCCCAGGTAGCTTTAGTGTTTTTAGACTTATAATCAAGTGAAACAAAGCAGGGGCGAGGTTTTACACACACACACACACACACACACACACACACACACACACACACACACACACACACACACGCGCGCGCGGTAAGCTGTTTGTCAAGGTGTGTGTGTGTACTAACGCCACCCACTTGTGTTTCGCCATGAGACGCGGCCCACAAGGTGCATTGCGTTATGAATCCAGCTGGCGTAAGAGTGATGTGGGTTAGTTGTGTGTGTGTGTATTCATGAGTGGGAAGGTGAACTTAGACTAGTTGGGGGGGTTCAGGTGAACTTGGACTAGTTAGGGAGGTGCAGGCGAACTTGGACTAGCTGGGGAGATGCAGGTGAGGTAGGACAGGTGAGAGAGTGAGGCAGCAGACGCGGGACGGGCCGGGCTGGACTGGGGCCGGGTGTCGGTGCAGTGGCTGCCTGAGGCGACTTACTCACTGGTCAGGAGGGCTGGACGACCACACTAGGCAACTCACCTGTCCTCGGATCCCGGCGTTATTTTATACCTAACATATTTAATTCCATTGGATGATTCACCTGTGATTATGTAGGAGCACTTTAATAGTGAGTGGCGATGGTGGTTGGGGATTGATAGTGGTTAGGGTTGGAAGCGATGGTGGTTAGAGATGAGAGGCTGGAGATGGTTGTTGGGGATTGGAGGCTGGAGATGGTGGTTGGGGATTGTAGGTTGGAGATGGTGGTTGGATTACTCAAGGTGTTTGTCAGTCTTAAAGATCACACAGAAAATTTCACTTCAGATGCATAGGCTACCATACTAGGCCAAAACTGTGTGTAGTGGTGGGAGTGTAAGGGCGGCTGGGTGTGGTGGTGGTGTAGCCCGGCGTTGGAGGTCTTCTAGGTAGTGGTGTTGATGGTGGTGTCCTCGCTCCACTTGAAGGTGGTGGCCTGTTCCTCTAGGTCTTCCTGTTGAGGCCGCTTCTGTCTGTGATTTTCTCCTCTTCTCGCTCTTCCGTTGCTTCTACTCGTGACAACATTGAGTGTGTGTGTTGACGGTGGTGGCGTTGTGGGTGGTGACGGTACGGTAATACTGTACTGAGTGAGGGAGGAGGGGAAGCGGACAAAGGTTGGTCATGCGCCGGTGAACAAGCGGGCGCCACCAGCAGCAGCAACAGCGGTAACACAGCGTACTGCTCCGCCCTTCCTTCCCACCTCCCACAGTCATGCACTAACAGCGACAGCGGCAGGAAGCATCTCGTTATCCCCCCGACTGGGATACTTCCACAATACTCACAATGGACCACAATATGTCACCCCGCTCACATCTCTTCCCCCTTCAACCCCTCACCCCGCTAACATGTCTCCTCCCCTTCACCCTCTCTCGCCCCGTTCACATCTCCCCATTGACTCGTCCACCTTAACACCCACACACCGTTTACTCCCCAACATCACCCCCCCACACACACACACACACATGTATACGTACATTATTATTTTCACGCTCGGTTTTTACGGGTTATTTATGGATTGATTGAAAATACAGATAGTTGTGTTTTGAACCAGTCTTTGTTAATGACACACACACACACACACACACACACACACACACACACACACACACACACGAAAGAGCTTCTGCGTTTGTCTTTCTTTCCGTGTGTGTGTGTGTGTCAACAGGTAACCAGTTCAGTGTTTCACCGATGTTATTAGGTTGTGGAGAGAGAGAGGGAGGGAGGGGGGTATGAAGAGCGCCCAGCCACCACTGTGTATGTTGAAGGTAGCACGTTTAGGGGGGGTAAATATTTTATCATGAGCGGCTGTTTGTTGACGTGACGGATCAGGACTACTTGACGTGTGCGCCCGCCAACCTTATCTCTCCCTCCCCCCTACCTCCCCTCCCCTCCCCCCGTTCCTCTTTGTATACGTGGCTGGCTGGCTGTTTGGTTGCGTGGGTGGAGGGCGGGGGAGGAAATTTTTTTTTTTAATGAATTTTAATTCTGAATACAGCCTAAAGATATAATTGATTGATTGCTAAAGGTGTTAAACATAAATCTGGTTCTCTCTTTTCCCACTGTCCTCCTCCTCCTCCTCCATCCACCCTCACTTTGCTGTCCACGTACCCAAGGAGTGACGTAATAGTGCATGGTACCCAGATAACCTATTCAGCAATAGGGGAAGAATGTAAATCTGAAAACATATTGTGTGATTTGGACGTTGTGATGAGTTAGTGTGAGTTGGTAATATTTGGCGTGAGTGGTGTGTGTGTGTGGGGGTTGGATCATTCGCCACTGATGGTCCCGGAGGTAACGTGGGAGGAACAGTCAGCTGGAGGCTGAGGGCGTGTAGTGGCCGTATGTGCCTGTATTTACTAGCTGCATTTGTTTATAGGGGCCCCCAGTGAGGTCTGTTGGAGAGTCAGATGCATCTTATTTTTACGTTTTGGCGGGAATTTGCAATATATGGTAGGGGGAGGAGGAAGGATATACAGTACAAGGAGTAAGGAAGGATGGATGTTAGGAACTAGTTATGGTTTAATCTCCCCCATAGATGGCGCTGTACAATGTCGATGTGGGATATGATGCAGTCTCGAAGTAGTGTAATGAGACTTGTGTTTGTGACTAGACCAGGCGATGGAGTACTCTCAAGACGTCGAAGATAAAGGATCAAGTTGTCGCTTGGGTTAGGTTTGGTTAGGTTTCCTAGGACTCCGGAGGAATACACTTATTTGGAAGTGTTTATCGTCCCAGAATTAAGTAAGGTGTGTTGCTCCAGAAACCGATAGATAGAGAAGCCTGTCAGTGATAAGAAGTGGGTCCGTCTGTCTGTCTTGCTTCCCGTTGAGTCCTTCGTCTAACCCCTCGTCTTCATCGTGGGTGTTGTAGTGTAGTGTACTGTACCGGCAGGCCACTTCCGGGCGTGACCCAGAAAGGCTTTCATTCCTATACAGCAGCTTTAACCCCCCACCCCTTTTCCCCCCACTCCATCTTTTGTTCCTTGGTTGGATTAGGGAGGGGTGGAGTGGAGGGGCTACCGTAATACCATTAAGTGTTAATTACCGAGATAAATAATTTTGTTTTGTTATTTCTAAATATAATCATTGGATAGGGTTGTTTATGAGTGAGTGAGGGCGGGGAATGAGATTAATAGATATCTACAAGGACAGAGTGTCAAGTGTGTGTGTGTGTGTGTGTGTGTGTGAGGAGATGGGGTGGGTGTGGGTGGGTACAGTATACATGTACCGGGCTATCGACTTACACAACTAGGTTACAGATAAGGCTGAGAACGTCGTCATATTTTTCAGGGTATAGAGAACTGGGAATGTGTCCAGGTTTACAGCAGAGGTTGATTCTGATCTTGGAACAAGTTTGGGGAGTTGATATCAGGAGCTGCAGATTGTTTACTTGATGTAGAGATAGAAGAGAGAGTGTGTGTGTGTGGGGGGGGGGGGGGGGAGCTGTGTTGGGAGTCTGGGATCAATATTGTGGAGAAGCCAGCTAATGAACTGCAGGAGGAGTCTTCGATACCTGGCTGCCCCTTGGGGATGTCACGGTGATGATGATGATGATGATGATGATGATGGTTAGGATGGGAAGAAATCCACCAAACTTATAATGTCAAGACGAGGAAGGTTGAATTGGTTGTGATGATGGAAAGTTGTGGGTGTTGGGGTGTGGTGGTGGTGGTTGTTGCAAGCATTGGCCACCCAAGGTTTATGGCGGGTGGCAGGAGTGTTTGGGGGCAAAGGAGGGAGAGGTAGGGTGTGTGGAGGGAGGGTTGCGGGATAAAATGTCCGGTGGAGGATATCACGTATACAGAGGAAGGGATTAGCTTTCCTCGTTGATGTCACCACCATACACACACACACACACCATCAACAACACTATACACTTTTGGTTCTTATCTTATTATCTTACTATAGCAAACTGATCCTTGTATGATATTGAGAAAAACTACTTACTTAGACCTCAAACTTTAGGGGGTGGTAATGAGACTCCGAGCCTGTTATTAGTACATGGCATTGATACAATATAATACAGCCTAATGCCATTTGTATTGGGTAGGGCATAGTTAAACCTCAAATGTTTTTTCTGGTTTTATGTGATGAGTTTCAAGTGTTAAAACCTCCTGTCACATGGTCGGCTTTGAAATTTTTCGAATATGCTTGAAAAAAAATGTAGCTTAACTTTTTATTTATATACCGTACAGATAATATAAAAGCCTTTGTGATATAGTGTAGGTTGTTTATAAAGTGCTGCTATAGTGTACTAGGTTGTTTATAAAGTGCTGCTATAGTGTGCTAGGTTGTTTATAAAGTGCTGCTATAGTGTGCTAGGTTGTTTATAAAGTGCTGCTATAGTGTGCTAGGTTGTTTATAAAGTGCTGCTATAGTGTGCTAGGTTGTTTATAAAGTGCTGCTATAGTGTGCTAGGTTGTTTATAAAGTGCTGCTATAGTGTGCTAGGTTGTTTATAAAGTGCTGCTATAGTGTGCTAGGTTGTTTATAAAGTGCTGCTATAGTGTGCTAGGTTGTTTATAAAGTGCTGCTATAGTGTGCTAGGTTGTTTATAAAGTGCTGCACAGTGTGCTAGGTTGTTTTATAAAGTGCTGCTATAATTGCGGTTGTTTATGATGCCTTTATAGTGTTGGAGTTGATTATAAGAATGCTTTATAGTGTGCTGGGTTGTTTTATAAAAAGTGCTGCTATAGTGTTCTAGGTTGAGTATAAGTGCTGCTATAGTGTGCTAGAGATGTTTAAAGTGCTGCTATAATTATTATGGGTTGATTATAAAGTGCTGTTATAGTGTAGGTTGATTATAAGAAGTGCTGCTATAATTGTGCTGGAGTTGTTTGTGGCAAAGTGCTATAATTATTGCTTTGGAGTTGTTTATAAAGTGCTGCTATAGTGTGCTAGGTTGTTTATAAAGTGCTGCTATAGTGTGCTAGGTTGTTTATAAAGTGCTGCTATAGTGTGCTAGGTTGTTTATGAAGTGCTGCTATAGTGTTCTAGGTTGTTTATAAAGTGCTGCTATAGTGTGCTAGGTTGTTTATAAAGTGCTGCTATAGTGTGCTAGGTTGTTTATAAAGTGCTGCTATAGTGTGCTAGGTTGTTTATAAAGTGCTGCTATAGTGTGCTAGGTTGTTTATAAAGTGCTGCTATAGTGTGCTAGGTTGTTTATAAAGTGCTGCTATAGTGTGCTAGGTTGTTTATAAAGTGCTGCTATAGTGTGCTAGGTTGTTTATAAAGTGCTGCTATAGTGTGCTAGGTTGTTTATAAAGTGCTGCTATAGTGTGCTAGGTTGTTTATAAAGTGCTGCTATAGTGTGCTAGGTTTGTTTATAAAAGTGCTGCTATAGTGTGCTAGGTTGTTTATAAAGTGCTGCTGCGGTATGCTAGGATGTTTATAAAGTGCTGCTGTAGTGTGCTAGGTTGTTTATAAAGTGCTGCTATAGTGTGCTAGGTTGTTTTATGAAGTGCTGCTATAGTGTGCTAGGTTGTTTATAAAGTGCTGCTATAGTGTGCTAGGTTGTTTATAAAGTGCTGCTATAGTGTGCTAGGTTGTTTATAAAGTGCTGCTATAGTGTGCTAGGTTGTTTATGAAGTGCTGCTATAGTGTTCTAGGTTGTTTATAAAGTGCTGCTATAGTGTGCTAGGTTGTTTATAAAGTGCTGCTATAGTGTGCTAGGTTGTTTATAAAGTGCTGCTATAGTGTGCTAGGTTGTTTATAAAGTGCTGCTATAGTGTGCTAGGTTGTTTATGAAGTGCTGCTATAGTGTTCTAGGTTGATTATAAAGTATTTTCGTTGGTTATTTGGTATCTTAAGAAGTGTGATGTGCCCTCACCCTGGCTGGAACCTTCAAATATGGTACGTCATGCAATGGAGGAGGAGGAGGGGGGGGGGCAGTGTTGCTCGTCTCATCTGTCAGTGAACGGCTAAACCTACAGAGTAAGGCAATGTTAAGATCCAGGAGAAACGGCTTCTGGGCGAATATCTTCAATTTACAACTAGTAATTAATTAAGCTGGGGTGCTCGATGTCGATGGAGGGAAGCGCCAACCACGTTAATTAAGGTATACAATTCATTAGCGTTTATAGTTGGTGGGGGGGTCGTGGGCTCTGGTGGGAGGAACCGGCCTGGTCACTCACACCGTGTTCACTGCGATTGATCTCTCTCTCTCTCTCTCTCTCATATATATTCTATCGATATCTTGTCTAGCATTGACCAACTTAGTTCACATTTTTTCTTTATCACATTTTATCATCTCTCGCTGTTAGTTCGTGTCTGTGGACTTTTTACATGTGTATTGTCCGCTTTCCCCAGTCAAGTGTAATGGGATGACATGGCTTTTAGAGAGATGGCTGCCGTGTGTGTGTGTGTGTGTGTGTGTGTGTGTGTGTGTGTGTGTGTGTGTGTGTGTGTTTTGTCTGGGGAAGATAATGGTGGGAAGCCATGTGGAGGAGGCAGTAGGAGACGCAACAACACCACCTCGGTCTGGTGTGTGTGTCGGTCGTTTAAATGAAGTTGGATTACCTTAAGATTATTACTACTTCCTCCCGTCTCCTCCTCTCTCCTCTCATAGCTTATTTCAACCTGATGATTACCCCCCGCCCCCCCCCCCACCCCCCCAGTGCTACTACTTGGAGAGAGGGGGGGGGCTCTTGATCTTCAGGTGTTCCATGAAGTGTGTGACCCTCTCTTGTGGAGTTTTTAAACGGGCTGATAGAATTGTCTCAGAAGTTGACGAGTGTGTTGCAAGGGGCCATTGTTGTGGTGAGGGGCGGCGACTGTTCACACATGTGCTTGAGGAGCTGGCCGAGAGGTGTGAGAGAGACACTGGGGGTGGCGGTGTGACTCACGTCTTAACACTCACTAGAGTTACGAAAGTGCTGCCTCCTCTTGTCTGGCTGGGCAAGCTGCCAGACAACGTTAATCATACAGTGCCACAATGTTATTCTCTCCGTGACGTGTAATTTTTTCCCCCTCTCTCTCCTCCCCTCCTCTTCTTCGCTTCCCTCTTAGGCGACTGTGCTGTGGTCAGTGTTCTTTATATGGTGATAGGTTATGTTTGTGTGTGTGTGTTTGTTTGTTTGTTTTGATGGTAATAGTTTATACCTGTTCATATGTGAAGAAAAAAGTTACTTGATGAAAGTTATATTAGCTTTTGTAGATTATATCAGAAAGTAGATATATTACACACGTGACATACAGTACATCAAGAAGGTTAAATGAGACTCGAGATGTATTGCTGTTTGGTAGTACAATATGTAGGTTTTTTCGGGGGTGGTTATTGTCGCATGGCGTTACTTAGCGCAATTCTTCAACTCAGCCAGAATTTACTAGAGCTGAAGTTCTGGAATGTTTACAGGGCACGGTGGTGTGTGTGTGTGTGTGTGTGTGTGTGTGTGTGTGTGTGTGTGTGTGTGTGTGTGTGTGTGTCCTTCAGAAGTTCTTGGGGGAGGGTTGTGCATGATGTGATTAATTTGTAAGCTGCGGGGAGAAAAGGGACGGAGGAGAGTAGAGAAGGAAGTGACAGGAAGGCGATAGAAAAGATAAGAGAAGGAGAGAAAAGAAAAGAGGAGATGAGAGAAGAGAAATTACTAGACCCCTCTTGTTAAACCTGAATGGGGAAGTCATAATGTGAGGGTAGAGAGGAGGAGGAATATCCTGTACCTCAGTCCAGTAGAGCCTCAGGTAAACAAACTACTACTACAACATTCAACTCATTACCACTGGGTGAAACCAACGTAGGAAGAACGGGAATAAGATGACGTTTAAGAGTAGGTGTAAAAGTTCACAGTTAGGAGGGTTAAGAGGAGGAAGAGGAGCATCACCAGCAGTAGGGGTGAGCAAGAGGTGGGTGGGTGGGCGGGTGGGTGGGCGTGAAGGCAGCCAAGTAGCGGTCATAGGAGGTCGTGTTGCAGCAACCGCCTCCTAATCAATACGGCCGCGTGATGACGCCTTTGTCTCGTTCTGTGTTGCAGCAGGTGAACATACGTGTGTGTGTGTGTGTGTGTGTGTGTGTGTTTTGAGGGGTGGGAGATACTGCCCTCATTGATCATCGTATGGAATAATTCTCTGTCACCTTGACTGCTTAGGTGGGGTGTCTTGGCAAATGTGTGGGGACTTCGGTCAGGTTATTGGGCGAGGGGGGATGTGGTGAGGGGCGCTTGACAGGGTGTGGGTGGATGACTAACCAGGACGTGAGTGTAAGAAGTGGACTTGGATCATGCCATGGGTGGTTGTGGGCTGGGGACGTTGCTAAGGGAGTGGGCGTGGGATAATTAGCCTATGGAAGGGGAGACGGAGGGTGTAGGGTGCGTTCTGGTCTAAACTGTCCAGCCTATATAGTGTTATTAGCTGCTCTTATTGGTCACCCATTCACTCGCACTCACACACAGAGAAAACCAAAGAAAGATCCAAATTGTAAATGAAAGAAATATATATCGTTTTTAAATGTAATAAACCCAATTTTGTGTTTAAGTGAGACAGTCTAAAGTCACATCCCAGTCCACAAATTTAATCGCCAGTCAGTGTTGTTTATTGAGTAATTTCCTCTACACACCTGTACATACCTGAAGATGGAACACTGTCATAACTCGCCTCAGTGACACAACTAGCTTAAACTGTACTCACCGCTGTCAGTGCCATAAAAGAGTGTGCTCACTATAATCCTCATTTAGAATCAGATGCGATATTTTTTTAATGTATTTTGTATTCATCCTGATCTCAAGTCTCGTCGAAGTGAGGATTTAGAATACAGTAATAGTTAAGGCGCTGTAACCTGACCTGTATTTCGTGGTTGGAGTGGAAAAGTTATACGTTTTTGTATCCTTGTCCTTTGAGGGAAGTCACGTGGGTCGCCGTCCCTCAAGCTCGCGGGCACAGATGGGGGTCGGTCTCATACTGTTGGTTAGGGATTATCTTCCTTTCTAACCTGTGCCATGTCCATAAGCCATCACCATACCTCGCCTCCGTTCCCGAAATTGATTTTTTTTAGGTTTACTATTGTTCCCAGTCTAAGCCTTTTTTTTTTCTCTCCTCGTCCGGGTGACTTTGTACTGTTTGCGCTATCATTGATTATGTCCTAGAGAGAGAGAGAGAGAGAGAGAGACACACGTTCCCTCTATTGTACGCGTGTGGGAGACAGTGTGCTGCCCCTCGTGAGATACTCTCTACAACGCCTTTACTTTGTCTCTTCACCAGGGTTAGGGAAAGTAGGTCATAGTTATACCTTCCGCCGTTATTGTTCATTCTTTATCCTTACAATGGAGAGGGGGAACGGGGTGGAGAGGGGCGGTAGGAGAAGAAAATTAGGGCTCTGTTGAATGAAGCTTCGTGGAGGGGGGGGGGTAGGTAATCCTCCGGTGATCTTTTATTCTAACCTAACGAGCAGGTAAATAATTAATTGTGTGTAGGCTTCCACTGTGTAAAGTTCCCGCGTAATCATATGGTTTATTATTGTTGGATGAGGTAGAGGGGGGACGAATTTGTGTGTGTGTGTGGTATACTCTTACAATGATGATGATGTAAGGTAATGTGACCCACCAATCACGTCACTACACAAGACACACCTTTGCTATAGGTAAACACCGTTCATTATTACACAGAAAACAGGTAAAAAAAAAAACCACACCAGGTTCACCTCGGATACCAAATTGGTCTGATAAGGTTAGGTTAGGTAAGGTTATATTAATGCTGTATATCACCTCACCCACCTTCGTCTGGTTGATTCACACACATTGGACAACGCCCAGATAAAGTAACCACCCACACCAACACAGCTTTAGTGCCAATGGTGTTCCTCTAGAATAAGTTTGTTAAAATTCTCTCGTTTTTAAGGTAGGGGAGTGAGTCGGTAGCCATGCTGGTGTAATGTGTTGGTGTGGGGGGAATAATGGTATATGGATTGGCGAAGTCTTAGGTGTGGAAGTTATGGTGGGTTGGTGTGGAAGTTATGGTGTGTTGGTGTGGAAGTTATGGTGTGTGGGTGTGGGGAAGTTATGGTGTGTTGGTGTGAAAGTTATGGTGTGTTGGTGTGGAAGTTATGGTGTGTGGGTGTGGAAGTTATGGTGTGTTGGTGTGGAAGTTTAGGTGCGGAAAAATAATAGGGTGATGGGGTGGTGGTGAGGGCAAGGTATATAACAGGCACAGGTTTGGGAGCTTGGGTGATAGGGGGGGGGAAGACTTCAAGATAAGGCTCGGACTAACTCGTTACACAGTATACCTTTTATTACCTGATAACACGGCCATGAGTCACCTGTGTGTGCTGCTGATTAAAAAAAACTCAGCCAACTTGTATCATCCGTCGTTGCCATGGCTCGCCCCGCCCTGCCGCTTTTACACACACACACACACACACACACACACACACACACACGATAACGGTTTGGGTTGTTTTCGTTTTGTCGAGGTGGTGACCAGAATTCAAAGGGAAGGAGTGGGGGGGCGGCGGCGTGGGTTACATTTCCCTTCCTCCATCCCTCCATCTTCCTCCTTTTCCTCTTCTCTTCCTCCCTCCCTCCCTTCTTTTCCTCCTCCTCCTCCTCCTCCTCCTCCTCCTCCTCCTCCTCTTTCTTTCCTCCCTCCCTCCCTCTCTCTTATCATTCAGGAGGTGTTCTTGGCAGGTAATATACTCCCCAATAATGTTACGAAAATGAGGTCTCATGAGGATATTATCAGTGGCAGTACTCAGGGCGTGATTGATTAATGGTCATGAGTGAGGGGCCACTGGGCAATCACGTATCCAGGTGGAGGGAGAGAAGGAAGGAGGGGGAGGAGGGAGGCAGGCAGAAGGGCACCAGTGAGGAAGTTACGTTAAGGCTGGCGTATCCTCATTAACTACTAAAGAGGAGGAGGAGGGGAGGGAGGTCGTGCACCATCTGGACGTAGTCGTGTTGCCGTCTCATGTGATGACGACTTGGTGTGACCCCCCCCCCCTCCTCCTCCCTTGTACGGTGGCAGAGTGGTTCTCATACTGGAATGGATCTTCACCTTTTGTTCCATGGTTCGAACCCACACCCCTCCGCTCACCACCCCATTGAGTAGGGAATAACTTTAACCTTAAAACATGGTGTCTACTGGAAGATGATTAATGTTTCCCCACCTTTTAACACCAGAATGGATGTAAAACACAGCTTGGTGTTTCTGGCGACCTATCGTCTAGTGTCGTGGGGTGAGGCGGGGAGGGAGGATGGGCTTATTGGGGGATTAAGTGATATTAGGGTGAGGGTAATGTTTGGAGGAGGTGCTGAGGTGTGGCTGACGGTGATGGGGCGAGGGTGTGTTGTGTGTGTGTGTGTGTGTGTGGTTAGGTGATGTGGTTGCACCTGGTGTTGTTATAACGGCTAGTTGGTCCACCTGGGAGTCCTGCTCACTCTTGGTCACCTGGTCTGTCTGTTTCACGCTATTGCCTATTCCACGCACAATAAGACTACGCCACCAACTCACGCTTCACCTCTCTCCTCTCTCTTTCCACGCCTCTTTCTCCCGTTGTCGCCAATTTTCAACTCTGAGTCCCCATCCACCCCACCCCCACCCCAATTCATCCACCTCCCCACCCAGGTATTATTGTCTCACCTCCTCGCTTTCGAAAAAGACGTGCATGCTTTCAGTCCTCTTTTTCGCCTCCTTCCTGCCCCGCCCTCACCAGGTGTTGTGATGTAAGAAGGGCGACCCCGTGCAGAGGCTCCGGGCTGGTCATTGTTGTGAAGTGGCGAAACAAGTTGTAGCGTGTTCGTGTGTGTGAGTCATAACCTCGTCTGCCGGGTCGTTGGTCGTCTCGCTGTGGTTCAAGTTCAGAATCGCCTCCCTTCCTGAACCCAACTCCCCTTACCGTAATGCTATAGGTCTTTGGTACTGATAAGATTATGCCCTTATTCTCCCCCCTTTTTTTTTGGGGGGGGGGGGCAAGTTTACATTGTTACTGAAAGGGAAATACTTGTACAATTCAATGATTCCTTGCAAGGTTATCTGGTGTGTGTGTTGTGACGGCAGGTTGGTCGGTGGGTAGCAGCTTGACACGGTGTATATTGCATGGGATCGTAGAGGGTGGCTGGCGGTGACTTGGAGGAGTGGGGAGGCAAGGTCTGTATCGTGGGTGGTTACGGTGTGTGGCTCTCAGCGGTGATGGTGGGTTGCGGTGGATGAGAGTCGTCGGTGAGGGTGGTGGTAGGGAGGGGAGGGGTAGTGTTACGATGACTCACTGTGTGGAGGATGACGATGGTGATGGCCGGGGAGGGAGGGAGGACGTTCAACTCTGTGGCAGGCTCAGTGTTGAGGTGATCAGCCCTCCCCGACGCCGCCCACACCGCTACACGCAACAGCTGCACCCGCGTCAACACCTCTTTTTGATACTGTGTGTTCAACTTTCACAATGGCTTTCACACTGTATGTAATTTGACTACTCCAGTGGGGCGGAAATGTGCAGTGTTGAGGAGAGAAAAAGATCTTGAAGTTAGAACACCAAAATTATGAATGATTGTTGTTGTTGCTACTCGCTCTGGTTTTATCGTTTATCACACACACACACACATACACGCACATTGATCTTTTTCGTTACGTCATAAAGGGTTGTTAGAAAGGTCATATTATAGACTTGGAAGTAAAGGAGGTGAAAAAAAAGGGCGTTTGAAGGTCAGGTATTAATTCATTATAGACCTCAAGGTAAACCTGTCTGCTTTATCTATAACAAAATTGGAATGAAAAGACAATGCAAATCAAGACTATGAGAGAGACTAATTCTCTTCAGATTCAGGTTGACTGGATTGTTATTGCGGGAGGGGAGAGGGTTACGGATGGGGGGGGTTGCGTCGCATTTTCCCGGTCACCACCACCTCTCGTCTCAGTCATCCGCTGGTCGCACCCAAAATTTCAATGCAACACTTTTTTTTTCTTCGTCTTCAGTCCCCCCCCCCCACAACCCACCCTTTTTGTGTAGGAGTGTATGCGTCTTCCTGGAATAGCGTTGTGTAAAGTGGTGCCTCAAGGGGGAAAGATGGAAAGGCATATTCATTTGTTTGGTTAAGTTTGAGTTGGGTTTGGTTGGTTAGGTTAGGTTGGGGTGGGATGGGTTCGGGTTAGGTTTGAGAGACATACAAGAACTCCTTTGTCAAATTGTGGAGAATATTGTCATGGCCTGTTTTTTTTTTTTTTACCTCTTCGTTATCCTCGGTGAATAAACACTATGTACCTGTACCCCAAAAATGACACCGGGAAACAGTCATCCGGGTGAAAGAATGTAGAATCTTATTTCCTGGGCGTGGCGGGGAGTGAGATGATGATGTGTCGGGTATACATCTAGATCATTCTATAGACCGTGTTGGGTGTCGGCTGTGAGGGGGGGGGGGTGATGGTTAAGGCTGGTGTGCTCCCTACACGGATTATACACTTATTAAGGTAATGGACGTGTGTTCACTACAGCGCCCTCCCTCACTTACCATTTAACTCTCTATTAATTATTTCTCTTCCAGGCGATGAGTTGAATCAGAAACTCCACTTTTACTGTGATATTTAGTGTTAAGTGCATTGTGAGCATCTATCAAAAGTCATTGGTAACATAAAACAATAATATGTGATGTGTGTTGGTGTGCGTTGTGAAGTGTTAACAAGACGAGTGGAAACTGTTAGTTACTCTACTGTGTCCGTGACCGAGTGTGTGATGGTGGCAGGATCAACGTTGGCATCCTATTATTGAGTTGCGGGGAACAAGCCAAGAAAGCGAGGGCTTGTCAGGGTGTGTTAGCCGCGACAGACAGTGTCTGGTGGAGCACACGCAGTCGTGCCTTGCGAGGCGGTGTGTGTCGTCGCCGCACCACCTGCCACGTGCCAGCTGGCCGCTTTTTTGCAAGCTAGTCTTACCAGGTGTGGTGGTGTGCTGTGAGCGCTGATGCTGGCCGCCGCTCGGGGTCCCCCAGGCCCCACGCCCACACCGCCCACTATGCCAGAGCCACGCCCACATTCTCACAAGATCCACCTCCAACACGGACCCGCACGCTTCCACAAGCCTTGGTACAACCCGCCATGGGTAAGTCACTGTTGTTTACCCTGTGAGCCTCAAGGTGGCGCATGTAAGGTGTGACCACATACCTCCTCTCTCTATATTGTCCTCCGCCTGTTTTATATATTCATCCACCTTTTATTATTTGTTATACTTCTCTGCCTTCTGTTCGCAGCGTCCAACCTTACTTTATCTGCTCTTCCTCACTCAGCAGTTGTTATATCTCGTGGTGAGGGGGCGTGTGTGTGTGCGCCTGGGTGTGTGCGCCTGGCCAGCGGGGTTAACTGCCGTGACTGATGTGCGTGAACGTAGGTAATACTGCACTAGTGGCCACCATTCATACTTAAAGCAGCACCACCACCTCGCCCCGTCTGCCACACCACACTACCCCATCAGTCAACCACACCACATTACACCTCACCACAGTCCACACTACACCACAACCACACCTCCACACCACAACCACATCTCACATCACATCCGTCCACCACATCACACCCGTCCACCACAACCACACCACACCACACACCACACCTGTCCCCTTCCTTAATTGCTTCCTTTTGATGTCCTCCAGTCCGCTGTCTTGTATAATGCCCTGTGCTCTGACGCCCTAAGTGTGTGCAGCTGGCGGTAGTTGCTTTAACCATAAGGCTGCAACTACCACCACTCACTCCTAGATTACTGCCTTCAGGTGTTCTGCTGCATAATTGTGTACATACTCAATCATAAATACATACATACATACATACCAGTACTGTACATACACATACATACATACATACATACATACATACATACATACCAGTACTGTACATACATACATATATACAGACATACATACCAGTACTGTACATACACACATACATAAATACATATATACATACATGCCTACGTACATACATACATACTCAGACAGACAGTAAAACATTTATTATTAATCATGAAAGTATGAATACTGTAGTGTGTTTCACAGTAATTAACTAACCATCGAGTCGTTTAATGTCTTTACCAATCTCTATATATTTTCTCCTCTGCCTCTTATTTTATTATTATTATTTTACAGGTGTTTATAAGCGTGTGTTTATCACCTTTTTATTGATTTTTGTTTTGTTGTATTTTTTTCTTCGTCTCTCTCTCTCTCTCTCTCATCAATGAGTTATTAAGATTTATCATTGTTTTCAGTATGTGTGTGTGTGTGTGTGTGTGTGTGTGTGTGTGTGTGTGTGTGTGTGTGTGTGTGTTATACGCTGGGCTTTCTGCATTCACTTCCCGTTTCGGTCTTCCTGTCCTATATATTAACAATAGCACCTATGTAACCCCTGTGCCTTAGGAGAGAGAGAGAGAGAGATGCTCACCCTGGCCTACTGATGGTCCCACGCTGGTACTCACCTACCTACTTAACCTACCTCTGTCTCACACGCTCCTTACCACTCACTCTTCACTTCTATCCAGCCTTTCCCCTCCATTTCCTACCTTTCTTACTCCGCCCAGGTCACACACACACACACACACACACACTGCCCTCGCTTCGCCTTATGCTAAACACAAGTATCTCTATATTATTTAAAGGGCTGTATTATCCTTAGCTAGCCAGGTATCTCAAAGCGTGATGCAATTATCTGACTCACCCGAAAAGTGCCGTTCTGTGTGTGTGTGTGTGTGTGTGTGTGTGTGTGTGTGTGTGTGTGTGTGTGTGACCCCCCAAACCCCTCGTTCTTCAACACCAAGCTCCACCGTTACGTTATCTGTTATACCTCATAAATTCACTTTTATTTTTTTTAACTCCTTGGGAATAGAGTAATTTTTTCTACATGTAAATCGAGAACTGTGAAGTGGTTTTATTTATTTGTTTTTTTTTTCTCTGATTTTTTTGGAAACTGTTTACATCCATACGTCATAAAACTTTGTAGCCAATGAGAAAGTTTTAATAGTTTTTTCTCAATCACGGAAGTATAGATGTGTAAGAGGAATAGTAATGTTATAGGCTGGTAGTAATAGTTTAGGCACAGCAAGAGCAGCTAGGAGAGTGAAGGTGTGGTGTAATGTTTGTTAGTGTTAAAAAGGTCCAGTTAACGTTATACGTGGCCGACCGTAACAGCTTTATGGGATGGGGGAGGGGGAGGAGGAAGAGCACGTAGTAGGCTAGGCAGGCGGGGCTGAGTAGTGGCTGCCGCAGTACTAATGATCACGTCCCTGGGTACACATGTTCCCTCCAATGACATATATAATACAGTAGATAACTCTTGCTTTACTCTGTGTGTGTGTGTGTGTGTGTGTGGACTCCTAGTAGATACCCTCTTATGTAAAATAATTAGACAAAATAGCCAGACAAAACACATGGGGGGAGTTGTTCAGAGAGAGAGAGAGAGAGAGGGACAGGTGAATCCAGGTAGACATTGTTAGCGTTCAGTGTCCTTTAATACTAGTGTCACCTGTATATCATTATAATATATATACGGTATTGTTGACGTGACCTACATGAATCGGTCGCCCCCCAAGATCACCTGCGCGTTTATATGTAAATGCAAAATAATAATAATGGCCAGGTGTGTGTGTGTGTGTGGGGATTGGGGGATTTGTAGGTCACGTCAACAATGCAAATCACCTGGTAGATAGTCTTGTTTGTTGTTTGTGTGCTTCTATGAGGACTCGCTGTAACGAAGGTGGCTGTACTGGTGTTGTGGTGTTGTGGAGATACTGGTGTTGTGGTGGCGGTATAGAGTTGCTCGTGGTGGTGCTGGTTGTACGTACGTGTGTGTGTTTTGTTTTTGTGTGTGTGCGTGCGTGCGTATGTCTGGTTGTCTGTCTGTTTATATATATGTGTGTGTGTGTGTGGTCCAAAGCCTTGCGTTACAGGCAAATGCAACATAAACACGAAAGAACCACCCGCGACGTAGCAATGCCTGTTGACAGACAGTGGTGAAACTTAATACAACTCGTCACGGTGACCCTGTTGGACCAGTCTGTGGGGAAGAGGGAGGGCAATAACGACTCACTGTTTTAAGTAACCTCATCAACACACGACTATTTCTAACCTTGTGTAAGAGGAATGAGGCTGTGTTAAGAAGAGTGAGAGGCTGTGTAAGAGGAGTGAGGTTGTGTTAAGAAGAGTGAGAGGCTGTGTAAGAGGAGTGAGGCTGTGTTAAGAAGAGTGGGGGGCTGTGTAAGAGGAGTGAGGCTGTGTTAAGAAGAGGAGAGGCTGAAGAGGAATGAGGCTGTGTTAAGAAGAGTGAGAGGCTGTAAGAGGAGTGAGGCAGAAGAGTGAGGCTGTGTTAAGAGTGAGTGAAGAAGCTGTAAGAGGAGTGAGGCTGTGTTAAAGAGTGAGAGGCTGTGTAAGAGGAGTGAGGCTGTGTTAAGAAGAGTGAGAGGCTGTGTAAGAGGAGTGAGGCTGTGTTAAGAAGCGTGGGGGGCTGTGTAAGAGGAGTGAGGCTGTGTTAAGAAGAGTGAGGCTGTGTTAAGAAGAGTGAGAGGCTGTGTAAGAGGAGTGAGGCTGTGTTAAGAAGAGTGAGGCTGTGTTAGTAGTGAGGCTGTGTAAGAGGAGTGAGGCTGTGTTAAGAAGAGTGAGAGGCTGTGTAAGAGGAGTGAGGCTGTGTTAAGAAGAGTGAGAGGCTGTGTAAGAGGAGTGAGGCTGTGTTAAGAAGAGTGAGAGGCTTTTGGAATGAGAGAGAGAGAGAGTAGAATCAGAGGAGAAGGATATCGCCGGTAGGAAGGGGATTGGGGGGGGATCACTTAATAACCGGAAATGGTGGTGAGACAAAAAGCATTCTCGTGATGGGTCCTTCCCGCCTTAATTACTCCATCATCCACACACACACACACACACACACACACACACACACATTTCCGCTTCGACTTCACTTCACTGTATGCAATTTAGAATGTCGTTTTACTTGACCCCCCCACAAAAATGCAGTTAAATTCAGTATCATTATTTTATGTTTTTGTTTTATGTTTGTTTTGTGTGATGAGTTTTGTAAACGTTTCAGTGTAGTGTTGGTTAGGTTGGCGGTGTGGAGACTTGATGATAGTGAAGGTTGGGGGTGAGGTGTTGGTGTGAGGTGAAGACGTATTTTAGAGCCACTGAAAATAAAAATAAATAAAAGATGCTCATTGGAGGGGGAAGTATTGCATTAAAATTTTGTTTCATCACAGTGTGTGTGTGTGAGGGGGAGCCCCCCCTCACACAGCTTCAGTGAGGTCGTGGATGTTTCTTGCTCACGCTATGGGGGAAGAACACGTATAATCTTGTTGATCTGTTTGCCTTGGAGTTTCCTCGATTTTCCCAGCATGTTTTATATACTTGGAGTAACTTGCTGTGGAGATGCAAGTGTTTATGAGAATGTAGTGTGTGTGTGTGTGTGTGTGTGTGTGTGTGTGTGAAGCTGGTGAAGGCTACACAAGTCTACACAGTCCCCCCCAATCGCTCTCTCCTGCTTGGGCAACTTCCTGCTTGTTCCTACTCTCTCCCTTTCACCCTGAGTCTCTCTCTCTTATCTTTGGCGCTGCGGGTGGTGAAGCAGAGAGGGTGATAGCTGCGATAAGGCGATACGCTGGTCGCTCTTGCTTCATGCTGATAAGGGTGTTATGTCATCATCCAATAGTGTGGTGTGACGAGAACTACTGTAGGTGTGGACCGGGAGGTGGAGACTTGAGTGAGGGAGGACGAGGTCACCACTGCTTAGCACACACACACGCACGCACACACACACACACACGCACACACACACGCACACACACACGCTCACACACGCACACACACGCTCACACACGCACACAGCCAACCTTCAGAACTTTGTCAATGTCCTCGTGTTGTCCGTCGCCTTTGTAACTATGCTGAGTAAGACACAATTTATGAGGCCAGTACATTAGAAAGCTTAGTTAGGTTAGAATAAACTTGTTGTTGATGGAGCACAAATTTGGACCGTGTTAAGGCGTTGTCTCTGCAGGTAATTGATTGTGACGTGAATGTAAACATGGGTAGGAACAAATGTAGCCGGGCTCATGTTGGGGCAGCTGTGAAATATGCCAAGTATTTAAAGTGGGGCAGGGTGCCAAAGATGCCTCTTACTGTGTGCCAGGTGAGGAAAGTGTAGTAGTAGTAGTAGTAGTATGAGACATAAGATATATATATTCGGTACATGTCACCTGCTGTATCTTGCCATCTTGATATTGTTCTCAGCACCGGTTGTAGTGGTGGTGGTAGTAGTGAGCAGTCATTTCTTAAAACCAGTTCCCTCATGTGTCAGATTAAGTTGTATTTGATCATCTCAGTACAGTATATACTCACTCCTCCAGCTAGGGAATTGTGTCACGAGTATACAACAACGCTTCTCTCATGTTATGTTAAGGATCTCTCATCTCTCTCTCTTCCCCGGGCAGCCTAGGAACACCACCAGCTGGGAATGGGTAACCTAATTTGATAGTTGTGAAGGCGATCGAATGCAGTGCCGGGGGGAGGGGGAGGGTGCTTAGTTGTAAAGAGTGTTCGATACATTTTTCCCTCCTTCCAACACATTACCAGTCTTGCGTTCCAGTTCTTGTGATTCACCGGATGTTTCACTTAAATCTGGTAGAGCCTGTTGTGGATGATGAACGGCGGCGGTGAAGCGGATTATTGGTGGTGGTGGTAGAGTGTTGTCGACCAATGGTGATAAAAACACGGTTGATGTAATACCATAGAGAGGAAGGCGATGTTTACAGGAGCACCACCACCACCATTAATACTGGCAGGTGTAAGGGGCGCCTCCCTCACCTTTAAACACGTTACAGAGGGCGCTTCCTATATAATCTATACTGTGGTGCCTGCGAGTAAATCTGAATAAAACGGTCGCTTCCTTCACATTATAATAAGATACACCCACCGGCCATTCTCTCTCTCTCTCTCTCTCTCTCTCTCTCTGTGTGTGTGTAGTTGAGTGCGAATTGTTTTTTTCTTTTGAGTTAAATTATATTTGTTTACTTTACTTTAAATTAATTATACTTAGTTTAGTTATTTAGGCTAACTCCTGAAACTCGTTACCTCACCTCACCACCGGCTCGTTACCTCACCTCCGGCTCCTCACATCACTATCGGCTTCCTCCCCCACTTGATGTTAAAAGCACTCGTAAGGCTGGCTCGCCGGCTTGACCTGTAGTCCTGGCCAAGATATAGCACGAATTACCTTTGATGAGTAACATGTTAATTTTTATTCTATGTAAATTTCAATGTTAGTTATTGTGTATCAGTGAAGTGAGGTATGGAGATGAGGTGAGGTGGTGATGTGAGGTGAGGTATGGAGATGAGGTGAGGTGGTGGTGGGGGGGTACAACAGTAAGATGGTATAGTATATATATATATAATTTTTTTTATTTTTTTATTTACTTATTTATTTATTTATTTATTTATTATTTGTTGTGTTTATACCCGCTTACCACTTTTTTTTTTGGTTATTGAGTCTTACACAATATCTACTACTGCCTCTTAGTGATTTTGATCGGTTATTTTAGCGAAAGTGGAAATAAACTACCGAACAGGAATGGATTATTAAGCAGGGACTCCTATTTTAGCACAGGAAAAAAATTTACTTTGTTCAGCTGTATAAAAAAAATAAATCACAATATCCGCCTGGCTTATTTTAAAGGTTATTGCGATAGCGGATGTGTGTTGGTCGCTGCTCGTATCTGATTAGACCACAAAAGTCATTGGTGAAGCATTTTTGTTTGTTTGTTTGTTTGTGGTTATTTATTTATGGTGTGTAGGGCATCGTTTCTTCCCCACACCTTCCCACCTGTCTCCTCCCCAGCACACCTTCCCGCCTGTCTCCTCCCCAGCACGCCTCCTCTCTACATCAGTGTCGGGAAGTGTAATCAGAGGTTTGGGTCGTTGTGTTGACCTTATTAATGACTGGAGGATGTGGTGGTGGAGGTGGTGAAGGAGGCCAGCCAGTCAGCCAGCCAGCTAGCAAGCCAGTCAGTCAGTCAGGGTGAAGGTGGACCACTCAGGTTCTGCTACCACCTAGTATCTTGACCCTCACACACCGCGCCCTGGTCCACCCACGCCCTGGTCCACTCATGTCCACTTTCATACATTAACCCCCACGCCTACTGCTGGATAACCACTTAACACACACACACACTCTTCACAGTGGATTTCATGTCACACAGCAGACACGACTACTGTTGACGTGAAGGATACCTACAGGAGGACACACAGGAGGAGGTTAGGTTAGGTTAAGTTAAGTAGAGACGTATCCTAAACAAAGGCAGTGTCACGCAATACTAAGAGTCCAGGATGTATTGTTTTGAGAGAGAAGGTGGGGGAGGGGGGAGGTGGTAATGTAGGAGGTAGGTGATTGTAGTGTAGGCGAAGGTAGTCTGCTGGGGGACTCTCCTAACCTGCCTCTACAGCTCTTGGGAAACCTGCTGCTCCTCCTGTTCTCCAGTCTCACCACATCACTACACCATAACCTTGGTTGAGCTTGGTCTGGTCTGGTCTCTCCTGTTGTTCCTCGCCTGACCCTGGTGTGTGTTTGGGGAGGGGGGGGGGGACTCTTATGACTCAGGTGTCATTTCCCCCAAGCTACTACCCCTCCCCTCTCCTCCCACCCCCTTCCTCACCCTCCATCTCGATTCCTCCACCATTCTCAAATACCACCTCCACCATACTTACATTTAGTCCTTCACCATACCATCACAGGTTCACACATCCTGCACTGGAGTCGTTATGTGAAGTTGGTTGGTGTATATAATAATAATTAACGGTTTATTGAAAGAGCTTGGCAGCCAGTTTTTATTCTGGTGTACATATTACGTGGCATATTGTGGTTCCTGTCAGGTATAGTTTGTCAGGTTTTCGTGTTGTATTTGTGTGGAGGGTTGGTGGGACCTGGTTGGTAGGGTCTGGTTGGCAAGCAAGCGTGTTGGTGGTGTGGTAGGGAGCGCGTGTGAACTCTACCTCCAGATGCACAGGTTAAAGATGTGTTGGCGAGGTTGACCCGGCCAGGGCCTGCGCCGACCCACTCAGGGCAGACAGGAGTCCCTAGAGAGAGGCTAACTTGCTCTCCTGAAGGTAAGGATTTCCTCCTTGTAAGTTTCGGCTGGTGCTTCTATAGTAGTAAAGTGCAGAGCTATAAGCAGCCCTCCTCTTCCGCCTCCCGTCGTGAAGTACAGAACTACCCAGCCCTCCTCCTGTCGTGAAGTACAGAACTACCCAGCCCTCCTCCTGTCGTGAAGTACAGAACTACCCAGAAGTACAGAACTACCCAGCCCTCCTCCTGTCGTGAAGTACAGAACTACCCAGCCTTCCTCCCGTCGTGAAGTACAGAACTACCCAGCCCTCCTCCCGTCGTGAAGTACAGAACTACCCAGCCCTCCTCCCGTCGTGAAGTACAGAACTACCCAGCCCTCCTCCCGTCGTGAAGTACAGAACTACCCAGCCTTCCTCCTGTCGTGAAGTACAGAACTACCCAGCCCTCCTCTCTACCTTCATAATACTCCTGTTCTACCATTACTGTAGGTCCTTCCTGAGGGTGGTGGTGTGTGTGGGCGGACGGGCGGGTGGGAGACGAACCTCATGACCCTACCTCGTACATATCGACTGCAGGAGGCGGAGGCGGGTGGTGGCTGCGTGCCTGCTGGGGGAGAGAAAGGGGCAGGCGGGAGTGAGGAAGAATAAGAGAAGGAGAATCGACAGCTACAAAAAAATCGACTTGTGGCGACACCCATACATGACTCGAGATTACCTCATGTTACTACCAATGCAACCCGGATAGACATCACTCTAGGGGCATCATCATTCTGGTATTTACGGTGAGAGGGCATACCTAAAACACCTCACTGCATCACTAGGGGCATCATCCTGGTATTTACGTTGTGGAGCATACCTAAGAACTCTAAGGTCGTCACAGCATCACTTGGGGCATAATCCTAGTCTTTGCGGTGGGGAGGCATACCTAAAACACCACAGCATCATTAGGGGCATAATCCTAGTTATTACGGTGTGGGGGGGGGCATACCTAAAACACCCCAGGTATACTTGATCACACAGGTACTTGATGCTGTATCGGATAACTTACTTTAAAGAAGACTTACGACGGGGTTATGTAGGTTCTGCCACCACCGCGCACACTCCACTCACTGCCTGGAGGAGATCTCGTGTAGATTAGGAACCCCGGCTTATTTCACCTGATAATTAAACATCTAACCTGACGTAAAATAACCTATTCTGACCTATATTGATATCTCTCTCTCTCTCTCTCTCTCAACATCACGGTCTACAGTTTAATCAGCAGGTGAAATAAAGCCCTGGGTTCCTTATCACCACCACCACCCTCTTTCTGGGATCCTCTCGGGAGTGATGTTATCCTCGAGGCTCCACCTAAGCAGTCGGAGTTATTTGAGAGAAATAAGCAGTAACAGGAAATTAAGGACGGGCGGATGGACGGACAGACAGGGTAAGAAAAAGGCGGATTATTAAACTTTACCTACATAACCAACGTAGGTCATTTAAATAATAAAACTCGTTTGGAACTTTTCGTTGCGTTCCGCCAAACTTATTTCCTTAAACAGACAGACAGACAAACAGGTCACAAAACACTGTATATGCCATTATACTTCTGATAGAAAATGATAAGGTTTTATAAGTCAATTCTTTTGGTCCTCTGGGATTTGTAAGCATCAAATATTTTAGTCGATAAATGAGTAAAAAATAAAATAGTTAAATGATTCGTGGGTTAACTGCGTGGTTCGTGAGGGATGAGGAGAGAGAGAGAGGGAGAGGGTACAGTACTTGTGTTATGAAAGGGGTCTCTGTTTACCGGTGAGTGTGAGTGGTGGTGGTGTGTAGTGTAGTGTGGCGGGGTGTGGTGTAGTGTAGTGTGGCGGGG
This sequence comes from Homarus americanus, assembly GCF_018991925.1. Taxonomy (NCBI): domain Eukaryota; kingdom Metazoa; phylum Arthropoda; class Malacostraca; order Decapoda; family Nephropidae; genus Homarus; species Homarus americanus. The sequence continues at coordinate 8,439,584 of NW_024748109.1, forward strand.
TGTAGTTTGGGTGGTGTAGTGTGGCAAACGTGGTGTGGTGGGCCGCGCCATTCTGTGCTACATGGTGGTAACTTAACATACAATACAACCCAGGCAGGCGGCGGGACCTTCACCCCGGAAGTTGTGAGGTGAGGTAACACGATCAAACCCCCATCCAGAAATAACGTGAAAGGATGTGGCGCGGTGGCCGAGTGGATAACGGGTATTTGTCTACTGTCCTAAGAGTTCCAGTAACTACTTTTACTGTTGGGGAAGTGAAAGTAGTCGAGTATAGTGTCGTCCACGTTGGGGGGGGGGGCTGCTTGGTTAGGTTAGATGTGCTGTTTCCCGACTGCCCCCAGAACGCATCGTCAGACATACAGTACAGGACCCTATTTCACACTGAGAAAGTACTCCAGAACATAACCCGTAAATAAGATAATGTAACCAGGATATAACAGTGATGTGCTCTTGTGTGGTGCGAGTAAAACACTGAATAAGGGGGGGGGGAGTTATTACACTGCACACATCCAACGTGAAGCAGAACCGTGACAGTGATTAAGGTTCTAGCAATAGTTCTTGTGTTCTGCAGTTAGACACCAGATAACTTTCAGGTTTGTGAGGATGACTCGACATTGTTTGGTCGAAATTTTACGATGAATTCTTCCTAGTCGTAAAGAAAAGTGTTTTGTCGATATCTAAAAAAATATGAATGTAATGCAGTTTTAATATATTCACGATTATCATCATCCCCTGCAATAACTGAATATGACCGTGTGTTTGTTTGGTGGGATCCATCTGTTACCTGAACGTCACTATTGTGTTTATTTGTGGTCAACTCCATTCACGTTACTAACATTTTTTTTAAGCAGGTTGAGGATGTAGATCAGTGGTTCTCAACCTTGTTTGCCCCATGCACCCCTTTCACCATATGTCAGAATGTCATTCCCCCCTCCTTTCCAAGATTGTCTGCCTCAAAAAGTGCATTCCAAATAATATGCATATAATACTGAAAATCCTTTATTTTTTTTTCCATATTAGTATCAGTTCTCCAGAAAACCTGAGGGGGGAAATTCCCCTGGTTGAGAACCCCTGATGTAGACTATATAGGTGGGGGGCTTTAGGTGACCCGCGAGCCACCAGAGAGGCACTCAGGCCTGTCTTAAGAACCCTCTTCCCTCCAGCCGCCCTTGATCTTAATCTTTTCCGCTGAGCTGTAAACACAACATTGACGACCTACCTTCCTCCTCCCCTCCATTGTCCTTCCCATCTTCTCTGCTCTCCTCACCACCTGTCTTCCTCCCCACCCCACCACCTGTCTTCCTTCCTCTCGCCTCATCCTCTTACCTGCTTCTCTCCCCCTGATCACTAATACCCAGTGTTTTAACCCCTTCTTGCCTGTACTAATCCGCCTTGTGAGGACACGGTAACCTTACCAAATATATTAGTGTTAGGTCTGTTTAGGTCAGGTCAGGTTAGTTTAGTTCAGGTTAGGTCAGATTTGGTTAACATTGTGGTGTTAAAACTGTTTTCCTCACACACACACCATATATTTGAATTTCATATTACACAGTGGCTGCATCCTCTTAGTTGTCCCCTGCCGCTTTCATCTGCGGGGTAGGATTACATTCCATCTGTGTGTCTTCCGTCTATCTGTCTGTCTTTTCGTCTCTGTCTGTCCTTAATATTCTGTAACGGCTTATTTCTCTCTAACTTACTGGTGACGTTTTGAATCAAATTTGGTAGTGTGTCTGTCTGTCTGTCTGAGTTATTGCACCGCTCGTTATGATGGCCACGATCCACTTAACACTTAAGGTTTCGTCCCACTTACTGTACACACACACACACAGACACACACACGAGTTTTATGAGTGAGGTCATTCATCCCCCCTCTCTCTCTCTCTCTCCGCTCCACTGTACCCACCATGGTTACTTTTAAGTGCGTGCGTGCGTTCGTCTGTGTCCTTCCCACTCGTCCTTCTCACCTCTTCCACCTCCCCTCCGTCCTTCTCCACCTCTTCCACCCCTTCCCTCTGGTCCTCCCGCCTGCCACTCTCTCTTCACACACGCACGTAATCAAGTTGTTTCTTGGAGGACTTGACAAACGCCCACCTCCTCCACACTACACTTTGTCCTTCCCACCTGACCTCACCTCAGCATCTCACCCCACTTCCTCCACACCTTACGTCACTCTCCTCCACACCTTACGTCACTCTCCTCCACACCTCACATTACCTCCGCACCTCACCTCCGCATCACACTTCATCTATGAACAATTTGGGGAACGAGTTTGACGATAAGTTGCCCTTGTGTTGCTTTTCAAGGGCATGTGGGTATTGACTATCGATAAACTAAAGGAGGGGGAAGGAAGACATCGTGTTCGACTGACCCTGTTTATCATGGGAGTGACACTGGTTCGATACCCTCCTTATCTTGTTGATGCTGACGGGGATAGTTTGACTACGGGATAGATTTTTGTCGTCATTTGGCTGTTGTTAATTGCCTATCTCAAACTGTTACTGTATTTGTTGTCAAAATGTTTACTGTTAGTCTCTCTTAAATTCCTGTGCTGGCTGTGTTGTGTTGTTCCCCTCCACACCAAGGCCCTGAAAAGTGCCCGTCTGGTGTACCTCTGTTGCTGTATTTATCCCAAGTTTATTTCTTACCTAAGCTTGAATAGGCCTATGTTATGTTACGGACGTGTTTTTAAATTTTATCTTGGTTTTGACTGTGTTTATAGCTCTTTAGTGGAATGTGCTTGCGTCTCGGGACTGTTATCTCTGAAACTGGAGGCTATTGTCTCGAGCGATCTGGTGTCAGCGAGCGAAATCGTCGGTAAAATCTCGGAGGAAGCTGCCTCTACCTTGATGCTATTAACAGTAGGAGTCATTCATGGTTGATAAAGGGCCGAGTGGCGACGACCCATTGGTGGTTTATTATGGTAGCGGGGGGCGGGACGGGGCGCGGCTACACCACCACCTCTACGCATGGGCCGTCTCACTTTAATCTGGGAATGGTGGCCTTGTACACAGGCAGCGGGAGTAGTGAGTAGCGGGTCAGGTGACAGAGAGCACTCCTGGGTTGTTGGCCTTACCTAGGTATTTATGTTATTACACTGGGACGGGTAAAGTACACCTATAGTGTTGGCTCATTATTCAGCTGGTTAAGGTAGAGACGGGTGGCTCCCGTGCTGCACAGGTGGGTGCTGTGCTCTACCACCTGATCGCGCCCATCGATCGATCACGTCGCACTGCGCCAAGTCTGTGGATCGTGTTGCGCCGATGTTCAGTGCTGTGCTTGGTTAGGTTGGGCGCACCGCGATCAGTTATTGTCGTGCGACGCGTTTGGTCGACATGGTAGGTAGACGAGTTAACTTAGAAACTAGATAGAAGACGGGATGACAGCAGGTAATGTGGAGGGGTTGGTGAGGAGGAGAAGGTTTTGTAGATGAATAAAGATGTATGATCTGGGCCACCAAACAAGACCCACACTCTAGGACGGGTGTTTAGAGCAGTTGACAGCACCAGCAGCACTGTGACTCCTGCTTGTGTGTCGTGACCTTCATCATTGTCCTGGAGAAATTTGTTTTCTTTGCTTCGTATCTCTCTCCTGTCCTCCGTATACTAAGGTACTCAACAATAACGCCTGCCAGTGTGTCGTGTCGTGTCGTAGGTAGACGGGTCGTGGGAGGTTTCTTGCGTTAAGGTGATGGTATGACTATTGAACTATTTCCTCTCTCAGCGCTCTCAACTCCCTTTTCGTTCATATCCACTGTTTTTACATCAGTTAATTGTCTACCCGCCTTTGTTGCCGTCCTCTGTTGGTGAATTGTTTTGCTTCCCCCTCGCGTGTTACATTTCCAACCCTTTTTGTCTCTCTCTCTCTCTCTCTCTCTCACACACACACACACAGTGCCACTAAACCTTTAAAATATTTTAGTGATTTTAAGTGAGGATGATGTAAAGTGTAGAGATGGGGGTTGGTTGGCTTGGTTGGTTGGTTGGTTGGTTGGTCGGTCGGTCGGTTGGTTGGCTTGTTGGGCTGTTGGTTGGGTTAGGTCAGGTTAGGTTAGTAGTTCAGCAGTATGAGGCAGCAGTGATACCCTTACACAACCCCTGTTGCCAAGAGTACCAACACCCAACAAGCATTTTGGCTCCGCTCCAGATTCTTTGGGCTACTTAAACATTGGTGACCTTTTATTTCTTTGTTTTTATTTATTTTTTTATTATTTATTTATTGAGATATTATTTTTATTTATTTATTAATTTACTTTTATATATTTTTTCTAATTTATTTATTTATTGAGATTATTTTATTTATTTATCAATTTATTTTTATATATTAATTTAATTTATATTCAATTATTTATTATTTATTTATTTTTATTTTATTTATTTATATATTTATCGTTTGACTCGAAAGTGGTTCTTATAAAACCCATTTGGGACGATTGTTAGAAAGATATTTTGTCAATCTTACCTTAACCTAACGTAACCTAAACTAATCCAGCCCAACGTAATCCAGCCCAACGTAATCCAACCTAATCTAACCTAACCTAATCCAGCCTAGCCTAACTTTTAAATTTCGTCATATTACAACGGCAGAACTTACAGAGGATTTATTCACCAGATATTCTACGCTTTAAGCTTTCAGTCGGTGTAAGCTTAGAGAGATTAAATTATATGACGTTTAAGCATATCAAGTTTATTTATATATCTGGTTATTGTCACAGTAAATGATGATAGAAGATTTATAAATAACTTAAGAGCCCAAGGGAAATAATGTGAATGAAACGATCGTGGAAATGGAGGTGGGTGGGGTGGGCTGGTTGTGGTAGGGGTGTGGTGGTTGAAGGGTGTTGATGGTGGTAGGGGTGTGGTGGTTGTAGCGTGTTGATGGTGGTGGTAGGGGGGTCATGGTGGTACGGTGGTAGGGTGGTGATGGTGGTAGGGTGGTGATGGTGGTAGGGTGGTGGTGATGATGGTGGCAGTGGGTGGTGATATGGTAAGGGTCATGGTGGGAGGATGGTGATGGTGGTCGTGACAGCATCTCTCCGCCGTGTTTCAGTGTTTCAACTCACTCGCTTGTAAACACTAGTATTTCCCATGGTATTAAAACCTCCTTTGCTTTACAGGCATTGAATGCACTCGTTCTTTTGTGGTTTATAATGCAATGTCTCTCTCTGTTTATGATTTAAGTGATGTTTGTGTTGTTTTAATGAATGAGGAAGTAAAAAAGAACACGTAAAGTAATTAAGCCAATAAAGGTTACATGTGTGTGTGTGTAATTATTGTCTAATACTTTTTTAATCTATTTTGGTGGTTTGACAATTTGTGTGTGTGTGTGTTTGATAATTTTAGTTCTGGTTTACGGTTTCAATATATTTCTCAGATTTTTTTGAAATTTGTATTATAATTTGTACATACAGTATGTAATTTATCTTAGTTTGTGTATATATATATTTATAATTTACCTGTGTTTTTTGGGTGTTTTAATTTATGTATATATATAATTTAGATGTGTTTTTCTGTGATTTATTTTGTTTGTATATATATATATGAAGTGTCAAATTATTACCAGCAGTTATTTGATCCACCTCCTCCTTACATTTGTTTTACAGGTGAGTGACAGCAAGGCGTCGAGCAAGGCCACCGAGAAGGGGCATCGAGTTAGGGTGAGGAATTCTTTCTTTTTTTACTTACCTGTTGTACTTGTTACCTGTCTACTTATTACCTGTGTTCTTATTACCTGTGTCCGCTAATTAATTCCCCTGTGTGTGTGTGTCGCACCTCTTGTCACTTTGTCACACCCGCTTCTTATAGTCACCATATATCTCTCTCTCTCTCTCTCTCTCTCTCTCTCTCTCTCTCTCTCTCTCTCTCAGGTGTGGACACTAGAGCCACCTCGAGTGATTCTCTCTAGCCTCAAGGTATTTAGAGCGGGGCGGCAGAAGAGGCCTCCAAGACCTTTATTTCAGTTGTTGACATTGTGTGGAAGTGGGGGGTGGAGAGGGCCACGAGAGGGAACTGTCGAGTGGGGGGAGATAAATATAAAGGGCTGTTGAAGGTGGGAGTGAAGATGAGAGGGCCCCTTATATAATGGTGTCGGGGAGACTTGTAACACGAGTCCAAAACGCTGAAAATATACAGTTACATAATTGGGGAATGGGTGACTTGATTGACAAATAATATACAGGTAACATGAGTGATACAAATATGATATATAATAATTAGGTGTGTAGGTCATAATACATACAGAGCATTTCAACATAGTGACTGCATAAAGGTAGGATTGGCTAGGGGTGAACACACTGGTTGATTACGTGTTGTTCACCAGTGTGTTCACTCCCAGTCAATCTTACCTTTTTGCATTGTTACCATGTTGAAATGCCCCGTATGTATTATGACACACACACACACACACACACAAGTAAATGATGACTCGATATATATAAATAACATGATCCAAAAAATTTATTCTTATTGAAGCTCCAAACGAGGTTCATGTGACGTCACCCTCACATGGGATACCTGAGTCCTGTGGCCGGGTCCTAGTCAGGTGGCCGGCCGGGTCCTGTCAGGTGGCCGGCCGGGTCCTCTCAGGTGGCCGGCCGGGTCCTCTCAGGTGGCCGGCCGGGTCCTAGTCAGGTGGCCGGCCGGGTCCTAGTCAGGTGGCCGGCCGGGTCCTAGTCAGGTGGCCGGCCGGGTCCTCTCAGGTGGCCGGCCGGGTCCTAGTCAGGTGGCCGGCCGGGTCCTCTCAGGTGGCCGGGTCTTAGTCAAGTGACCAGGTCTTCTTGTCGTGTGTCATAACATAAACCCCAGTAAACTATATCTATTTAGGTTAAGTTAGATTAGTAATGATGCTATTTTTTTAGATTTAGTCTGTATTATTATCATCCTAGTGTACATGACTGGGAAAATAAGGTGTGTGTGTGTGTGCGTGCGTGCGTGTGTGTGTGGGGCTTCTTAGCTTGTACGCTGATGAGGGTTTTGAAATCTGTACGGGAGAGAGAGAGAGTTCATAACCAGTATACAGTACTTGTTAATCCGCAACGGTACACTGTGGTGGTGGTGGCGACTTTCCCTGTCTTAACTCTCACTCTTCACACCACACCGCTACCACACCGCCTCACCACACCACACCGCCTCACCACACCACACACACTCTACCTGGTGTGACCATCCCTACCTGGTGTACTGTTGAGTCTCACCTGGCATTGGGGGGGGGGATAGCAGATAGTGACAGGAGTTTTGACACACTGTTGATTCAGTCGTCGATAACCACCCAAGATTGATTCCTGTAATGACAACAAACCCACCCTCGTTAATGTGGTTACCTGTAGTAGTCATGACAGCCATTGTCACTACAGGAGGAGGAGCCGCTGGTGTTGTTGTCGCCATCATTACTACTGCCGGAGTAGCGAGAGTAAGGAGGGTCGTTTTGGCAAGCTCCTCCCGCCACCTGCGTTTGTATTCCCGTATGTTAGCGCAAGTCTCTCTCTCTCTCTCTCTCTCTCTCTCTCTCTCTCTCTCTCTCTCTCGTGTGTGTGTTTTAACCTGTTAACGGTATATCCTCCTCGCCCTCATCACCGCTGCTGAACTCTTGTGGCGGTCAGAACACTCTCTCGTCAGTTACTCAGAACCGTATTTGGGAGAACTGCATCACCAATTTTCAGCAGATGTCTCCCTCTCAATAGCTAAAACTCCATCAGTGATAATAACGCATACAACGTAAAAGGGGAGACTTATTTCCGGGTTATGTTGACGTAAGAGAGGTGACAGCGGCGTATGTTTTCACTAGTTGGAAAGAATCTTATGTACTGTGGGTGTTGGGGCGACAGGAGGGAGGGAGGTTGCAGCCCACATACGAGAGTAGAGGCGTCACTTTCCCCCAGCGCCGGTAGAAAAACCTGACCCGCCTTTGCCTGCTGTGTTAGCTTTCTCTCTCAGACTCAGCCGTGCCCTCCCTGCCCACGTCCTGCTTCGCCTCTTGCCCGGTACACCCAGTAACCCACTGCCGGGGCCTCCACCACACCTCACTTTTAATATCGGTTACCGTTAGTGTGTCGCGCCAGTGTTATCGGACGTGTACTGTACTGCACTGGCCTCTTGGCGCATTTGTGAGCTGCTGCCTTCTTGTTGTTAAGGTGGTGATTCTATTGGTCAGTTGTACTTGGATCATTGGATAGTTTTGGTCGTGATAAAACGCTGAAAAGTAGTGGTACTCTCTCTCTCTCTCTCTCTCTCTCGTAAAAAAACAACAACAATTGAAGTTGTTTTGAAATCTCCCTCCAATAATGAGATTTGTTTTACTACAGCTTCCGCGTTTTGTGTTGCAATTTGTCTCTGCAGCTCAACCTGTTACCTTGGCCACTGATGTTATGTTGGTTTTGTGAGCTGTTGTTTCCCCTTCCTCCTCCTTCCCTCTTTCCTCTCTTCTTTTCTTTTTTTCTCCTCTTTCCTCTCTTCCTTCTCCTCTCTTCCCCCTTTCCTCCTCACTCCCTCCCTTCCTCCTCACTCCCGTCCTCCCTCTCCTGTCACCTGTACTGGGCACTACCTGTTGCTGTCACCTGTTCCGCCAGCTTTCACGCCAAAGTGGTATTAGAGAGCGCTGTTAGATAGGCAATACAGTAAGAGTCAGTGGCATCACCTGAAGATTAGCTCCCCCTTCCCCCCCAGCTTATTACACCTGAAGATTAACCACCCTAACGGTACCTTGGGGGGAGGGGGGGTAATTTAGGATGGGTTGGGTTAATTTAGGTTAGGTTAGGTTGAGTTTTCTTTGGTTTGGTCAAGTCTAATTAGGTTAGGTTATTTTCGGTTAGGTTAGATTAGTTTAGGTAAGGCTAGGTTATTTGAGGTTAGGTTAGGTTAGATTGGGTTAGGTTAGTATGGGAGTAGAAGTCGGGAGTGTGTTGGCGCCTGCACGTCTCCAAAACATAGATACAGTATAATTTATTTTTGTTGGTGGTATTTTGAACCGGGATGGTGATAAGATTAGTAATTCCTCTGTGTTTGAATGTGTGTGCGCGTGCGTGCGTATGCGTGCGCGTGTGTGTTTGAGCGCGTGCGTGCGTGGCTGAGTATTAATACAAGGAAAGTGCTACTACCTACCTGCCTCCCACTGGCTGACTCACACGCTAACTTTCCTCTCATCTCTGTTGTCTCTCCTGCTGGTGCTGCTCCTACTGGTGCTTCTCCTGTTGGTGCTTCTCCTGCTGGTGCTCCTCCTGCTGGTGCTGCTCCTGCTGGTGCTTCTCTTGTTGGTGCTGCTCCTGCTGGTGCTTCTCCTGCTGATGCTCCTCCTGCTGATGCTCCTCCTGCTGGTGGTGAAATCAGGTTCTCTCTCTCTTTGTTCCACTCGGGTGTTGATAGAGAGTTGTTTGGTGGAGTGTCGTGGTTTGATGGTTTGTCGTGGTTTGGTGGTTTGTCGTGGTTACTGTGAGTTATTTCATCATAAGATTAACCTAACCAAGCCCTTCCCCCTAGGTAAAAAATTCATTAGGGTGTGGAGCTAATCTTCAGGTGATCCTCACAGAAATTCACTCCCATGCTAACGACCTAATTGCCTGGTTTACTTGTCTCATTATAATTCCAGGTCACTTGGTATGAGCACGCGTGTGTTTACCTGTCGTCTCAACCTGTCATCTTTACATATCGTTTTTACCTAGCGCCTCTACCTGTCGTCTTTTCTTGTCGTCTTTACCTATCGCCTCTACCTGTCGTCTTTACCTGTCGTCTTTACCTATCGCCTTTACCTGTCGTCTCTACCTGTCGTCTCTTCCTGTCATCTCTACCTATCTCCTCTACCTATCTCCTCTACCTGGCTTCTCTACCTGGCGTCTTTACCCGTCGCCTCTACCTGTCGTCTTTACTTGTCGTCTTTACCTATAGCCTTTACCTGTCGTCTCTACCTGTCATCTCCACCTGTCATCTCTACCTATCGCCTCTACCTGGCGTCTTTACCCGTCGTCTCTACCTGGCGTCTCTACCTGCCTGATTAAGCGACCTTGGTTTCCCAGGTGACGGCACAAGCCCTAAGTCACCCAGGTTGTGTTGGCTGTTGAAGGTGTCGGGGGTGGGGTAGGTTATGTTATTGCTGTATGTTTGTTGGTAACTAGTCCAGAGGTGTGGGTGTGATTAGACTGACAGACAGACACAGATAGATAGAGAGATAAGTATACATAGGCAGTGCATCATGTATCAATTACCAATAGGTCTTTTGTTGTCACTGGATGTATGGAAAGGAGGAGGGAAAGAACACAGGGGATAGAAAGAGAGGAGGAGGGAGGAGGTAGGTAAGTAGGTAGGTAGGTGTGAGAGGCGCGTCAATAATGCTGCTGCGCCTCCCTCTGTTGCCTACACAAATGTCACCCCCAAGATAGGAGGAAGGCGGGCGGTCGGTGCTCTCTCTCTCTCTCTCTCTCTCTCTCTCTCTCTCTCTCATATCTCTTTGACCTCTCTCATCTCTTTGACCTCTCTCACTCATGGAGGTAATTTTCCCTCGTGTCTCCTCCATTACCGGCCGAGAGATCCCTCTTGACTCTGACTCCCAAGTGATTAGTGGAGGGGGGTGTTTGATGCTGGGATTAGTAGGGGCTAGTAGATGCTGAGATTAGGGGTGTTTGATACTGGGATTATGGCTCAAAACACACATCCCATCATTTTTCATCAGCTTTGCAATAATGTTCGTCTGTCTTGCTGCTGGAGGTCACTTTTACCACCAACATATCATCCCACCCCCCACCTCAGACGAGACACTATCAAGCCACGTCATCTATGCAGTATATATGAGGCGAGGAAGGGAGGGGCTGTGGCAACATATTGTACACCTGGGAGGACTAATGTCGATAGTTAGTTAGTATGTATGTTTTGTTTTTTTATCTAGATAAGGTTAGCAGGTGTGTAGATGGGACCTGAAGGGCAAAGGTTAGGGTTAGGTCAGGTATGTAGCTGTGACCTGAAGGGCAAAGGTTAGGGTCACTCATAACTTGTGATTCTGAAAGTGAAGTGTATCACTGAAACATGAAAAATACATTGTTTAAACTTGCTTGGGAGTGGGGTTGTGATTGGCTGAGGAGAGGGGTTGTGAGTGGCTTAGGAGAGGGGTTGTGAGTGGCTTAGGAGAGGGGTTGTAACTATCTTGGTGAGAACGTATTGTACTTAAGAAGGATGGAATAGTCGGGGTGCAGGGGAAGGATGGAACAGGAGTGGTGGGGAAGGATGGAACAGGAGTGGTGGGGAAGGATGGAACAGGAGTGGTGGGGAAGGATGGAACAGTCGGAGTGGGGAAGGGATGGAACAGTCGGAGTGGTGGGGGAAGGATGGAACAGTCGGAGTGGTGGGGAAGGATGGAACAGTCGGAGTGGTGGGGAAGGATGGAACAGTTGAGTGGGGGCGATGGAACAGTCGGAGTGGTGGGGAAGGATGGAACAGGAGTGGTGGTGGTGGGAAGGATGGAACAGGAGGTGGGTGGGGAAGGGGATGGAACAGGAGTGTGGGGAAGGATGGAACAGTCAGAGTGGTGGAAAGGATGGAACAGTCTGGGTAGGGAAGGATGGAACAGTCGGAGTGGTGGGGAAGGATGGAAACAGTCGGGGGTGCAGGGGAAGGGATGAACAGGAGGGTGGGGGAAGGATGGAACAGTCGGAGTGGTGGGGAAGGATGGAACAGTCGGGGTGCAGGGGAAAGATGAACAGGAGTGGAATCACATCACCACTTGTTGCACAGGACCGAGGTGTGACGTCACTTGGAACGCGTTTTTCAAGGTTTTTAAGAGTGGCTGGGACGATGTTGGGGGGAGGGGGGAGACACTAACAGACAGACATAAAGACAGATAAGAGACAGACAGAAACATACGACAACCGACAGACAGGCAAAAATATTTCTTAACGAGTTCGGTTTCCCATCTACATAACGTTGACTTCGTATTAAATGGATCCTGCTATTGTTGGATCATCTTACCTGCAGACCAAAGAATGTCTTGTTCATTTGGTAGTGAATCTCTCTCTCTCTCTCTCTCTCTCTCTCTCTCTCTCTCTCTCTCTCTCTCTCTCTCTCTCTCTCTCTCTCTCTCCTCTGTCCTCTCTCTCTCTCTCTCTCTCTCTCTCTCTCTCTCTCTCTCTCTCTCTCTCTCTCTCTCTACCCTCTTTCTCTCTCTCTCTCTCTCTCTCTCTCTCTCTCTCTCTCTCTCTCTCTCTCTCTCCTCTCTCTCTCTCTCTCTGTCTCTCTCTCTCTCTCTCTGTCTCTCTCTCTCTCTCTCTCTCTCTCTCTCTCTCTCTCTCTCTCTCTCTCTCTCTCTCTCTCTCTCTCTCTCTCTCTCTCTCTCTCTCTCTCTCTCTCTCTTTCTCTCTCTCTCTCTCTCTCTCTCTCTCTCTCTCTCTCTCTCTCTCTCTCTCTCTCTCTCTCTCTCGTTCGTTCGTTCGTTCGTTCGTTTATGTCAGCGTTATGCAGGTATTTGGGCACTAGGTGTGTGTGTGTTTGGAAGGAGAAAGTGTGCTCGCAGGCAACTGTGGCCTCACCTTTACACTAGATCTCTCTCTCTCTCTCTCTCTCTCTCTCTCTCTGTTGAACTCTGTTACCCTGGCCGGCTGAGATGTCGCTTGATCTTTGCTCTTTCCTGTTGACAATCTGCTGATGTTAGCGGCTTCCTGTCGATTACACACACACACACACACACGATGATATCTGCCACTTCCTACTCGAGTTTATCTCTTCCTCCTTCTCCCTCTGCTCTTGAAGTTGTTCTGCTATATATATATATATATATATATATATATATACTGTTAATGAATGTGATCTATTCCTTTGTGTGAACCTTTGCCCTGCGTGGCAGTGAGAAGTGATACCACCCTCAGTGTCAAGACCTGACTGAATTACTCAGAATAGGCAAACTGTACTCCAAGCTTTGTCAATTAATTTGTTAAACTAAAACTAAACTGTTCTGCTTACTAGTTAAAACAGTATAGGTATAGTTGGGGCAGCCCAGTTGGCCCACAAGTACCCTATCTTACTCTACCCTACCCTACCCTACCCTACCCTACCCTACCCTACCCTGCCCTGCCCTACCCTAACCCTCACCTAACCTAACCTAACTCACTAACTTGCCCTCACCTACCCCTCCTCACCTAACCTAACCTAACCCCTCCACCTAACCCTAACCTAACCTCACCCCTACCCTACCCTACCCTACCCTACCCTACCCTACCTTCGTTAATTGTGTTACCTAAATCCGCTGGCCGTTTCCTTACGCACATCTGCCGGAGCGATCACCTGTTGAACACTACTGAACAAATTGTTGAGCCAGCAGACAGGGCCTTTCAGTGCCGTAGTGTGACCCTGTTGTAGTCCAGTGTTTTTGTTTGTTTGGTTTAAAGGGTGAACCTAGTGTTGCGTATATATTGATCTGAGTGTTGCGTATATAGTGATCTGAGTGTTGCGTATATAGTGATCTGGGTGTTGCGTATATAGTGATCTGGGTGTTGCGTATATAGTGATCTGGGTGTTGCGTATATAGTGATCTGAGTGTTGCGTATATATTGATCTGAGTGTTGCGTATATAGTGATCTGAGTGTTGCGTATATAGTGATCTGGGTGTTGCGTATATAGTGATCTGGGTGTTGCGTATATAGTGATCTGGGTGTTGCGTATATAGTGATCTGGGTGTTGCGTATATAGTGATCTGGGTGTTGCGTATATAGTGATCTGGGTGTTGCGTATATAGTGATCTGGGTGTTGCGTATCTTGTTACAGCCGGTCATACAGATGCACAGCACCGAATTACAGCCGAGATGAACTGAGTTCCAGTGCCGAGTTACAGCCGTGACCGACATACGTAGATACAGTACAGGAATTTCCCCGCACGTTCCAGAACTTGGGGGGGGCATGGCATAGGTGGATGGTGGGTGTTGGATCAATGGGATGGATGGTTGGTTGATTGTTTTTATGGATGGTGGGCGGGTGGCCGGTTTATGGATCAATAATTGGACGGATGAGTGGATGAATATATAGATGGGCCGATGGATGTTAGGGGTGGTGAATTATTGGGGGGTGTGTAGCCTCAGCCATACAAGTAATGCAATGTTGGCAGGTGTGTCCCCTCAGCCCTCGCCCACCTGCTGTCAACCCTTCATTGTGGTGGTGGGGGGAGGTGACGTCCATAAGTAAATGCCAGTATGTATAGGTGAGGGGTGGGGTGGGAGCTTTTGTAGTTGTTGGTAGGTGGAAGGTGGACATTGGTAGAAGAGGGTGTCCAGTGGTAAGAGGGGTGGGGGGGGTGCTAAGTTCAAAAAGTTTAATTGGATTGGGCCGTTATTAGCTGTTGTGTTAGGCATGCTAGAGATGAGAGACCCCTATAGGTATACAATTCCTAGTGCCTCCTCCTCCTCCTCCTCTCATCATCACCAGTGTAGGAAGCTGCACTCTCTCGTAGAAGCATAGTTTAGAAGCCTTTACTCCCCACCCTCCCTAATAAGCCATCCCATCCTATCCCCCTTTTCACTTCAACTTGGAACGATGACACACACACACACACATACACACACACACACACACACACACACACACACACACACACACACACACACAGGTAAGTTAGTTTTCGGGATTTGGAATACATTTGAGCGGCTGTTTGACCTTTAATAACCTTTTAAAGAGTGACCACAACGTTAAGAGGAAAATGTCACGGTCATTTTTGCAGGGTTAAAAACAATGCCAAGTTATTATTATACTTTGTTATAATTGGAACGTAATATTTTATATTTTAAATGTTTATTGTTTGTCAGTAAGTGTGTCTGTGTGTGTATTATGGGGGGAGGAGAAGACGAATGAGGAGGAGGAGAAGAAGAAGAAGGAAAGGAGAGTGGCAGTAAGAGCGAACACACACACGTTATATAAGGATGAAGTATAGCTGTGGTATGTGTCATCTTATCCACGGTACCACCACGACCACAGCCAGCTGAGTGTTGGGTAATGTGACCGTGAGCTGTGTGTGTGTGTGTGTGTCCCTCCCTTCTTCTACCTCCCCCCCCCCTCCTTCCTTCCCTCCCTGGCTCCCTCCTTTCCACCCTTTAGGGACACTGACCCACCTCCCTCCCTCCCTTCCTCGACTACTACAGCCTTCCCCACTAGCCATATCTTCGCCACCATTTTATTACCTTAATATTAATTATCCTAATACATAAGTAGCTATCTTAATTTACTATGGTGGTCGAGGTGGGTGGTTTTATTCCTTCTATTAAGTTCTGTAATTGTTATTGTAGGTATGACAGGACTTGTTTTTATGCAGTTGTTGTTATTGATTATGTAGGGGTGGTTGTTGTTGTTAGTCGGTAGCTATTGTGTTAACGTTAGGGATTGTTGTTATTGTTGTAGGTTTTGGGGTACTGTTTTTTATTCGGATGGTTGTTGTTGGTAGTTGGTAGTTATTGTGTGTTTACTTTAGGTGGTTGCAGTTAGTTATTTTTTTGTAATACGTGATGTAGGTATTGTAGTTCTTGTTGTATTTCCTATAGAGGTATGGTAGGAACTTGTTGCTCTCTCTCCTCTCTCTCTCTCTCTCTCTCTCGGGTAAGGGAGGGGAGGAGTGAGTGTATGTATGCATGTAGGGGTGACGGATGGGTAATGTATGTGTGTGTGTGTGTAGGGGTGAGGGGAGGAGTTTGCGGGTGTATACTGGTACTGTACTTCCGTTACGGCAGGTGGTAATGACTGGCGCCTCCTACTTAATTGCCACGATCAGTACACCACCGTGGGAAACTTTGCCTCACTCGTGCTGCTCTGTATGAGAGAGAGAGAAACAATGTGACTATAATAAGCGAGTGTTAGAGTAAGCAGTGTGTTGTGTCTGTCTCTCTCTCTCTCTCTCTCTCTCTCTCTCTCTCTCTCTCTCTCTCTCTCTCTCTCTCTCAGTAGTAAGTGTATCACCAGTCTTGTGGTTTGGTTGGTGGCTGTAATTATACCAAGAGGGAGGATGTAGTCATTTAGTGAGGGGTGCGGGTGAAGGGTTGAGGAGGGGGGGGGGCAGAAGGGGTGACTGCCGCATTGTGACTCATGGGTGGGTGTCGCCTCCTCCTGTGCGTTCCTCAGTCTTACTGCACGTCACTTCCCTTTCCTCCTCCTTTCTCCCATCTCCCATACGCACCCCTCCTGACTGAGCTTGTGGTGGGGAATCTACTAGGTTGTTGTTTAGTGTTCTAGGTGTGTAGAACTTAAGGGAATAAACCGTGAAATACAAAAAGATTTATTGTCTTCCTCTTCCTCCTCCTCCTTATCGCTGTATCAAGTGTTGTCGTCAGTAGTGTTAAGTCCCCAGAATCTCACTCTTGCCTAGCCCCCCCTCCCATACCCCCTACCCACTAACTCAACCCTCCTCCCCCTAACCTAACCCCTCCCTCCCCTAACCTAACCCTCTCACTCCCCCTAACCAAACCCTCCTCCCCTAAACCCTCCTCCCCTAACCAAACCCCTCCCCTCCCCTAGCAAACCCCTCCCCCTAACCAAGCCCCTCCCCTCCCCTAACCAAACCCCTCCCTCCCCCTAACCTAACCTTACTCCCCTCCCCTAACCCCTAACCTCCCCTCCCCCTAACCCCTCCCCCTCCCCTAACCCTAACCCCTCCCTCCCTAACCCCTAACCCCTCCCCTCCCCCAAGGTGTGGCCGCTCAACCTGACCTTGGTCATGCGCCGCTGCAGCCATGGGGTGAGGGGGGGTGAGGGAGGGAGGCAGGCAGGTGGGTGTGCACTTCCGTAATACCTGGTCTTGGTCCTAGCCCTCCACCACACACACACACACACACACACAATCTGCGACTGTTCCTTGTTCCGGTCACCCCACACACACACACACACACTTATTTCTAGTATCTTGTCTGTCTAAACCTGTATCGTTTGTGTTTTATCCGCTAATTATAGGTTCGTTTGATCACGACTTGAATGCTTCCAGTGTGCTTTACGGTCGTTACTTGACTCTTAGCGCGGTTATTAGAGCGCTTGAAAGCATACGTTTACACTAAGGGGCCCCACTGCCCCTCTCTCTCTCTCTCTCTCTCTCTCTCTCTCTCTCTCTCTCTTAGAAACGAAGGGCTTGTATCTCTCACACTTACAACATGATGATTGCAGCAATAATTCGAGAAAAACTACCTGAGATGAAGAATGGTGTAATAATAATAATAATAATAATTAACGGTTTATTGAAAGAGCTTGGCAGCCAGAAGGCTGAAAATATACAGTTACATATTTGGGGAATGGGTTACGAATTACAAATAATGTACAAGTGACATAAGTGACACAAATAAGACATATAGTAACTTAGATGGGGATCAGCTCAAAATACAGTTCATTTCAACATAGTGACAGTGTAGGGAGCAGTGTTTACTGGGAGTGAATACACTGATTTATTACATGTTATTGATAATTTTTACAATGGTTGGGACTGGGCTGTTCTTATAGCGATCAGTTCGTGCACATATGGGCTGGATGCGGTTGTGGTGTCGAACAGCAATTCTCGGACAAGGGATCTCAGGTGGTAGTAGGAGCCGGTGTCGGGGATGGTGTAGAAGCTTCTTACCAAATTTGCAGATGAGGTCGTGGTGATGGTCAGTGAGAGTCGAAAGGGTCAGTGTGTTGAGCGCTCCTTGATATGTGGAGTAGGAAGGGGAGAGAATAATCTTGCATGCCCTCTTTTGCACTTTTTCTAGGTGTTTACGTTGTGTGGCATTTAGGGAGGAAGACCAGGTGGGGGAGGCATAGGTGAGCTTGAGAAGTGTATGAATGTTGTGTAAACACTGAGGGAGCTCAGGTGCAGGAACTCGAGGACTTGAGTCAACGGAGGGAGGTGGGGGCAAACTGGAGGGATTTGACAACTTCACTGACGTGTGGTTTCCAATTTGGTTTGTTGTCTATGGTGACGCCGAGGAGCTTCGTGGAATCTACAACCTGGAGTGTGTTCGGACCTAGGGTAATGGAAGGAGGTGGGACAATGTCGGAGGAGAGGTTGATGTGCATAACCATTGTCTTGGTATGGTTGATGGTGACATGGTTGTTGGTGGCCCAGTTTTGGAGACTGTTCAATAAATCCTGAAGGGCGGTATAGTTGGGAGCGGAATTGTTGACGCTGATCCCAATGGTGGAGTCGTCGACATATTTCCAGCGAGCAGGGGCTTCTCTTAGGGCATCATTGATGAGCATAAGGCAGCAGAGTGGTCCCATCTTGGTGCCTTGGGGGACGCCACAGGTGAGTGACTGAAAGGTGGAGACAGCCCCTCGGAAGCGTACAGCTTGGCGTCGGTCACTGAGGAAGTCTGTAAGCCATGGTATGAGACTTCTCCGAAGCCCGAGGTCAATAGCTTTGTTTATGATTATATTGTGGTCGACTAGGTCGAATGCTTTAGTGAAATCAATGAAGGCGGCAGCTACAGACGTTTTTCGTTTCTCGAGATGGCGGTATATGTAATCGAGAAAGCTGACAAGACAGTGAGTGGTGGAGGAAGTTTTCATGTTGCCAAATTGCTGAGGGTCTACGACTCCTGCAATATCAGCATAAGCCCAGTCAAACACAAAACTTTCACAGATTAGGCTGGGTATTGGGGTGATTGCAATAGGTCGTAGCTGATTTAAGGATTGTGGGCTGGTCGACTTGGGCACTTGTGATACATAAGAGGTCTTCCAGTCAGCTGGGCATCTGGCTTGACTGAGAGAAGCATTGATGATGGAGCAGAGGGGTTTAGCAAGCTCCGGGGAGAACTCCTTGAATAGTTTCATTGGTAAGTCAATGGGGGTGGTAGAGCGTTTTAATTTTAGTTTGTCCAGGCGTTTTGCTACGTCAAATTCCTCTACTAAGTCAGTGGGAAGGGGGCTGGTAGGTAAGCAGGGAGAGTGGTTGTGTCAAGCCGTGGGAGCGTCTGGCATATAGTAGCGAAATGGTTATTTGTTTGCTCAGCTGCGTCAACATTAGTGAGGTGGCTAAGGAAGGGGAGGGGGTGTGTCATATTGTTTAGTCCACAGAGTTCTTTAAGCTTACCATACCATTGACTGATGTTGGTCTGCTTCAGGTGTTGTAATTTGGTTGGGTAGTGGGACTTCTTTGCAGTGCGTATTTCGCGGATGACTCTGTTGCGAAGTGACCTGTAGCGGATGTGGTCATTGAGATGAAAGGCTCTGTCTCTCTGTTGCATAAGTCTTTTGATCCGAGGTGTGATCCAGGGCAAGTCAGCTGGGTGAGATCTGACGGACTTCTCGGGAAGAAGTGGTGGTGAGCTTCGGTGGTGGTGTTGGTATAATTTATCCATTTGGTTTCCACGTCATCCACGCTGAGTACTTCAGTCCAGGGATAGTGAACTATCCACTGTCCAAAGAGGCGTACTGCAGAGTCAGTAATCGGCCTGTAGGTCTTGATGTAGGGTCTCTGTACTTGAGTGGGAGTGGCAGCAGGGGACCAGAGCACTGATAAGTGTGTGCTACACCCGACAGGAGGCAGTGGTTGAGGAGGTTGGTACTGGTCCGCTCAGTCAGTTAAGATAAGGTCAAGGGTGTTTTGACCGTGTGTGGGGAAGGTCACAACTTGTGATAGTGATAGCTGGTCCTGGATATCAGTGGTGTCAATTTCATTTAAATCCCCACATAATACTAACTTGGCACATGGGTACCTAACTCTGAGGTGGTCTGAGGTGGTAATGAGATGATTGATAAGAGTGTCTCTGGTGGGTGATCGAGGCGGATGGTATACCACACAGATTATAATGGAAGCAGTGTTGCGTGGGTGTGCCCGCAGCGCGACACGTACCCATAATGCTTCCACATCTGCTGGGACTTGAACATCCAGGCGTGACGGGCGTAGGTCATCTTGACAGAAGAGGGCAACGCCCCCTCCGCGTCTTTGTGGACGAAGGTGATGAAAGAGTTGATATCCTTCAATGTGACACGTTTCAGGTACAATTTGCCAAGTCTCACATATGGCAACCACGCGCGCGGCGGTTGACCTGACTGTAGTTGCCAGCTCGTCGAACTTGTTAGCTAGGGAAGTGACGTTGGATAGCAGTAGAGACGGGAGATCATACCATATCCGTGGAACTTCAGTGTGGTGGTATGGTCTGTCAGGGGTGGGTTTCTCCGGTTTCCTAGTGGAGGTTACGGTTCTAATGGGCTTATGTGCATGACGGCCTTGTCTACGGCTCCGCGCGTGGAATATTTTCAGTGACTTGAGTAGCGCGATAACACTCCCATCAGGATAACCGTTCCCACGCTTTAGATGATACAGAGTGCGTCGGGAGTAAGTGATTGGTGGCCAACGGTTGAAATCTGTTGAGGGCGGACGGAAGTGTTCGTCACTGGCGGCACTTTGAGGGACACTGACACTGGTAGACATCTGTTAATGTTTGTCAGTTGTAAAGACCGTGGACTTTGTCCTCGGTGCTTGGGGTCGCCGACACAGTTTTCACGATATATGTAAACACCGCGGTGGTCCTTGTCACTGGCACTTTAAAGTTGACCGATAAAGTGCCCACTGTCTGACTTTTCCTTGGGGTGCACTATCGAGCACTGTATGGTAATCACTTATTACACTGATGGCTAGAATGTTTTGCCGAGAAAGTTCCTTAAGTGCATTATAGGAACACTGCTCCGTAATCATTCGTTCACTAATCACTAGAATGTTTTGCTGAATCGATCCTGGTGTAGTAAGGCTGGTAGGGCGTTGGGGTATAGCAGGGGGAGTGGGCAGGGCCAAACAGATTCGGCCTGGCTGTGTGTGTGTGTGTGTGTGTGTGTGTGTGTGTGTGGTAGGGAGAGAGGACAATGGTTTGGCCAGTTCGTGAGGCCACAAGATCGCACCACTATTGATGGAGGGCATAACACGGCCCACACCACCTCCACGCTCCAGAGTGGAGCGGGAGGAGAGGATAGGGAGCCACCACCATGCTGACTCACCACCTTATCTCACCCCCCAATTCGCAGCTAACCTCTCCCACCACCACACAAATCCCCCCACCACCACAAATCCCCCCCCTCCCCCCCTCTGCCCCACCTTTCTCTGTAACAGGTACACAAGGTCTGGTAGCCACTGTTACAACACCCTACTCCCCCTCTTCCTCCCCCTCCCTCCTTCTACCCTCTTATCCACCACACAACTTTGGAATCTTATCTTACACACACACACACACACACACCAATGATGTTCCAGGGCTTATTACACCATTACTGCGTCCCACGTCTCTTGCCGGTCACCGCCTATTCCCTTTTTCTTTCTCTTTCTTCTGTTTTCTCTTCTCTTCTCTCACCCATTTCTCCTTTTTCTTCCTCTCCTCATTTTCCCTTTTTTCTTCCTCCTTCTCCTTTGTGCTTCTCTTTTTATTCCTCACCTCCTAGTCCTCCTTTTCCTCCCCCCCCTCCTCCTCCTCCTCTTGGACCAGCACCCCGACGCTTATTGATAAACTCGTCACGGCCACCAGACCACGTGGATAGCTGGTGACTGTACACGTGAAGACTGGTGTGTGTGTGTGTGTGTGTGTGTGTGTGTGTGTGTGTGTGTGTGTGTGTGTGTGTGTGTGTGTGTGTGTGTGTGTGTGTGTGTGTGTGTGTGTGTGTGTGTGTTTATTGATGTGTGTGTGTGTAGAGGCTAGAAGATATTGTTCTCGTGTCTGGCTCCGGAAATGGTAAGGAACGGAGAGAGAGAGAGAGAGAGAGAGAGAGAGAGAGAGAGAGAGATAAGTAGTTTAAAGATAAGACTGAAAAAAAAGATAATCAGGTGTTGAGAGGATTGTGTCTGTCGAAAGAGTGTAACATGGTGTGTGTGTGTGTGTGTCGGTCACTACGCACACTAGGTACTGAGCTCTGGGTGGTTGGAAGGGGACCGTCTCGTTATTATGCTCGTTCTGACGTCACGTTATGGTGGTAATTACGTCACGTCCCTCACCCTCCTGTTTTTTTTTAACACGCACGTACATAAACGGATACGTACATACAAACATAAGTACATATGGTCACACACACATAAGACAAAATATAAAAAACTAGCATCATCTTACCTGCAGACCAAAGAATTTCTTGTTTATTTGGTAGTGTATCTCTCTCTCTCTCTCTCTCTCTCTCTCTCTCTCTCTCTCTCTCTCTCTCTCTCTCTCTCTCTCTCTCTCTCTCTCTCTCTCTCTCTCTCTCTCTCTCTCTCTCTCTCTCTCTCTCTCTCTCTCTCTCTCTCTCTCTCTCTCTCTCTCTCAAACAAAAGAGTTGCACCATCCATCCTACAGACCAAAGGCTTCTTGTATGCGTGAGAGAGAGAGAGAGAGAGCAGTGTTGTAGGCAGAACAAAGGTATTGTTTGTTTGTATGTTGAGTTTTAGCTACCTGGTGTGGGGTAAGACCATTAGGGCGACTCACCTGCTCTCTCACACACACACACACACACACTCACTCACTCACTCATTACACCTGCTCCATACCGCCTCACACAACAGCTGATGCTTCTTTTACCTTACCTGGTCATTCTCCTCTTCTTCATTCTCTTCCTAATCTACCTTCTCCTCCTCCTCCTCCTCCTCCTCCTCCTCCGCTCTGGGCGCGAATCGAACCCGTGACCAGTGACTTGCAAGGAGAAAGCAGTGAGTTATGGAGCCATGAAGACATAGCTATTGTATCTTGTTGCTTTGGGTTTGTTAGTGTGTGAGTGTAATGATAATAATAATGATAATAATAATGATAATAATAATAATAATAATAATAATAATAATAATAATAATAAACGTTTTATTAATAGAGTTGCAGCCGGTAGCTGGAAATATACAAACTTACATTTGATTTAGACATAATGATATGCGTTGAATACATTTACAGGGCTGTACAGTACATAAATCAGGCGTTGCTTATTATTTTAACTATAGATGGGATGGTGTGTGTGTGTGGGGGGTGGGGGAAGTTGGCTCGGGGATGTAAATATGTATGTATGTATGTATGTAATACACACCATGGCTGATACACGTACATCTATGTTCATCAGTGATACGAGTACTGTACACGAACATGACAGAGACCCCCCCCCTCCCTGGCGAGTTGTGGGAAATATCTGGGGGAGGGTCAGGGTTTCAGTCTTGTTGGTGGGGTCAAAAGGGGTCAATGTTGGTTCCTGTGTAATCAATTGACATATGATTATTTTTTAGGTTAAAATCGATGCGTTTGTTTAATGTGATGTGTGAGTGGTGTTGGTGGTGTAAAGATGTAGTGGTGAGGGATGGGTGACGGCGAGGAGAGGTAGGAGGTGAGTGATGAGGCTGGTGGGTGGGAAGGGGGAGCAGGGTGGTTAGTTAGTTGGTTCGTTCACTCTCACTCACTCAAACACACTCACCCCCCCCTCCTTCATCGCCCCTCTTCATAGTCAGTAGCATCACATTGGAGAGGGAAGAAAGTACACCGAGAGGGAAGTACACTGACTGCCTCTCTACCATACATGTACTATCCACTTTGAACTTAAGTCTCATACATACATACATACTACATACTTTCATACATACTGAGAGAAGGAAATACACGTACACACACACACACACACAGAAAGAGAGAGAGAGCGTGTCGGATCAGTAATTGTGTGACTGTGTCCTTCATAATCTGTGTGTGTTTTGTGTGTGGGGAGGGGGGGGGGGGTTAAGCATGTGAGAAGCGTTGTTGCTTTTTTAATAAATATTCCCGAGTTCTTGTTTGTTTATGACGTTGTTTGTGTCCTCCCGGGTGTGGCCAGAACAGAATAATATTGTGGAATTCTATTTAACAAGTTCTACTGGCTGGATGAGAAGTCAGTGTTGGTGATTGATTTTCTGTTGTAAATAATTGTCTGTCTGTCTGTGTGCGTGGAGTTACTGCCTCGCCTCCAAAGTGGGGCATTCAAGAACTTGGTCCCTGTCGTGTGTGTGTGTGTGTGTGTGGTGCACACACACCACAAATGCTGCATTAATATGACTCGCTAAAATAATTAACCTTTTGTCTGTAATTTCGTCCAATATAAATAGAAAACATAAACTGAATTTATGCAATCAATCTCATCCAACCAACCCAAACACTAATCAACCAATCAAAACCAAAATACACGCCAGTTATGTCTTATGATGGTAGTTCTGATGATCTTAATATCGTGTGTGGTGTTAAGACACGGTTATGAGACCCCATGTTGTTAGGCTTCTCGAGGGGATGATGGGGGGTGTTTAGAGGTCATGTGATCCTAGGTGTTGGCACTTGTCCCTACACCTGTAGCTATTGTGTGTGTAGAGAGAGAGAGAGAGACCCATCCTGACCTTACTGTGGTGGCTGGTTTAACACGACAACAAAGGCCTGTCCCTCAATATTGTCAATGCCTATGTGCCTCCCTCCACCCCTACTGTACCTGTCCCACCACACCATATCACCTCCACCCCCACTGTACTTCGTCACGCCCATTACATTCTCAACCCTGAGCCTGGCCGCACTGTTTGTAAACTTTGTGGTCAACCGACTCTCACACCCTCTCTCACTGCATCCTCACTTGCCCTCTGACCTCCTACAGGTCCCCAGCCGTTACCAACACCTCTTGCCACACTTTGCTATAAACAGATAAATTCTACCGGGAATTTTCCCCCCACACACTCATCCTTTTTTCTCTTTATGTAACTTGCTGACAAAACACATGACCCTTCAAGCTTTTACGCCCTTAATGCACGAGTCATAAAGGCAAGCATGAACTCCGCATGCTTCCCAGATGGGAGCTGTAAACGCTTCCGCGCGTCACCTTGCACAGGATGTAAGGGGGTGTCCAATAAACTAGCCTCCTCGTGGGCAATCTAAAAAAATCTATAATCTCAACAAGATGTATAGGGCGAGTGGGGATTAGGCACCCTAGTTTATTTCCCCTTGAGATGGTCGTTCTAACGTTTACCTCACCTTACAAACCCCCAGGTCTCGTTAGGGTATTTAAAGTGAAATTAAGCTGGGGTGCCTAATCTTCGCGTGAATCAATAATAATAATAATAAAACTTTATTCGTTTTCGTAATATTAAAAAAAAATAACATTGCATATAAGAAAAGTAACAAATTCGTATCGTAATCTCAAACTATAACAATTACGAGTTGTTACGACACGTGTAATTTTTTAGCGCATGTAAGTCGACAGATCACCGACTTAGCCGCTTGTAATGCCCTAATCTTGTATACTTTTTCATCTCTATCTGCTGGTGTTTGTTTCATTGTGTGTGTGTGTACGGCTTCCATCTATCCACCCTGTGTTAGGACTCAACCAGCTGACGGATTAATACAGTTTGTGTATATGTGATTTGTTTATTTTGTTTTGGTTTAGAGAAGTCATGGTTAGGTTATGTGTGTGTAAATGAGAAACACTGAAGGGGAAGATGCTACGTAGGGCGGGGCGAGGGTGGGAGCAGTTAGGGGTCATGATCTTGGTGGTTGGGGTATAAGAGGTGTTGGTGGTTGGGGGGGGGTAAGAGGAGAGAAGGTGCGCTCTGTTTTACTCTCGTGGTGGTGATGGTGGAAAGGCTGCCGGCGGACACACACACACACAATCCCCGGAGGACCTACTTGTTCCCCTCTCCTCTCCCATCTGCTACACCCACCTCCTCTCCCTCCTCGTTCTCTTCCTTCTCTCTCACTTCCATTTCCCCTCCTCCTCCTTCACCACCACCTCATCCTCCTAGCGGATGATGATGGCGGCTTTCCTTCCCCCACACTACCACCCACCTGCAGCCCTCATCTCCCACAGGTCCACACGCCCCAACACTCACAATCCAGCTTCCAGGCT
Organism: Homarus americanus; assembly: GCF_018991925.1. Lineage (NCBI taxonomy): Eukaryota > Metazoa > Arthropoda > Malacostraca > Decapoda > Nephropidae > Homarus > Homarus americanus. The sequence goes on from NW_024748109.1 coordinate 8,465,323, forward strand.
CTGATGTTCACTCCCAGCCCACCTACTGTACAGCCAGCCAACCCCTCCCTTGCTGATGCTCACGCCCCGCCCCTACCCTCCCTACCTTTCCTCACCCCTCCCACCTCTCACCCTCCCGGTCTCTTCCTTTTTGAATCCATTTAATCCCTGTCACCTTTTGTCCTTGTATTCACCCCCCCCCCATGTTTTTGTTGTTCTAAACCCTATCATATGTGGTGTCCTGCCTATAAGGAGAGTTGGCAATGAATGGTTGTCAAGGGCAGTTGGTGTCAACGGCCGTCTTGACAGATATTGCAATTCAATATCAGTCCCATTCATTGAAAACTGGCATAACTTCTACGGCAGAAGGGAACTTTATGCTAGGGGTGGGGTGGCAACCCTGGCTGGCTCTCTCGAGAGAGCAGTTCAAAAGGTGTCAAGTCTTTAAACTGCTAGGAGAACATATGAGCACGGGGATGGAGGAGACTGCAGTGGGAGCCGGTAAACAAAGTAAATTTGTTGATGACTCCGCAAAACTACAGGAAGATCTAAAGAAAAAAATTCGAGTGGTCTGAAAAATGGCAGATGAAATTCAATGTGGACAAATGTAAAGTACTCCGTATAGGAGATGTAAACAGGGAAACCAGATGCCAGATGAACAACGATGTTATTGAGAAATCCGACTGCGAGAATAATTTGGAGTAATGATAAGTAGGAATCTTCAGCCAAGTAAACAATGTGTATTTGCTCGAAACAAGGCTAACAAAGTACTTGGGTTCATACAAAGGAGTGTTAGTTACAAGACTAGCGAGGTCATCCTAAGACTATATCTTGCGCTTGTGAGACCTCACTCGGATTACGTAGCTCAATTCTGGTCACCGTATTACAGAATGGATATAGAATCCTTGGAAAGAATTCAGAGGAGAATGACAAGACTAATCCCGGGCATTAGGAACCTTGAGTACAGAGACAGGTTAAAGCATCTTAATTTGCACTACCTCGAGAGACGTAGAGTGAGGGGCGATATGATAGAGGTGTACAAATGGAAGTCAGGGCTGAACAAGGGACATTACAATGGTACTCAAACTATCCAACCAGGAGCGAACTCACAACATTGATTTTAAATTAGACAAATTTAGATTTAGGCGCGAAAGGTAAACATTGGTTTGGAAACAGAGTAGTGGACGAGTGGAAGAAGTTACCAAACATCATCATTAACTCGAATACGCTGGATAGCTTCAAACATAGGTTGGCTGAATATATGAGTAATAGGGGTTGGGTGTAAATGGGACTGCCCAGTATGGACCAATGGGCCCCTGCAGTTTCCTCCATTCTTATGTTCTTCAGCCATCGTTGGGTTAGTTTGTGTTGACGATGTAGGTTGAAGTACGCCTTACAGCCTTCTATATGCGATAATAATAACAATAACAACAACAACAACTGAAAGAATGCGGATAATTATTTTACCGTGACAGCTGTCGGTCGTATCCCTCACGGTTTATTTGCTTGCTCTCCGGCCTCTCTCCCACCACCACGACCATCCTCCTCCTCCTAAACTGGTGGTGGTAGTGGGTGTGAGGTTTGTGTATTGAGAGGTGCCCAGACCACACACACCTGCCTGGCTCCCTAGTGGCTGGTGTCTCAGTGTATTAGTCCTGGGTAACATATGGCCCTGTTACTAATATGTTGACACACACACACACCACACACACACACACACACACACACACACACACACACACTCAGTATATTACGAGTATGTTGAGTTGAGTCCATTATTCCTGAGTGTGATGTTTTATTTTTTTTTGCATCAAGACTCGTTGGGATATTCAGAAGAGCTTGGTATGGTATGTGTTAAGTACCTCTCCTAGCCAGCGCGCGCCAAGATACAGCACACACACACACACACACACACACACACACACACACACACACACGGATGATTTAACCTAAGTGCCCGAGTAAAGGAGTGGCGTTGGTTTTCTTAGTAAGGAGAGTGGAGTAAGCTTTCATCCATCCTCAAGAATCATTAATAAATATTTGAGTGTTTGTGTGGCGGTGAGAGTGTGTGTAAAGTGAAGTAGGAGTGAGTGAGTGATAGATGGAGGGGACGGGACGGGACACGACACAGGGCTTACAGAAACAACAGAATAGTCTCGAGGAACAGTATTATGTATTGTTCAACGCTGGCAAGGGGTTGTGTGGGTAGGGAAGGGTAGCAGCACTCCGACTTAACCATCTTAAATTGCATTACGAGCAGACTCTCCATTTTGCGACCCAGCTTGTCATATTAACGCTGGCTGGCTGTATTTTCCCCCCCTTCTGGTATAATAAAGTTGTATGTTTTCCTTGACATTGAATGAAGACTAATAGCCAAATAAAATTCCATCGTGGGTAGGTTAGGTGATGTAATGAGTGTTGTGGTGTAGGTGGGGACCCGTAATATGGCAGCCTTGAGTAAGCCAGTAAGATGCATGGCCACACCCCCCCGAAGCCCTGCAGGTTGTGTGGTGTGTGGGGCTTGGTGGCATGTACTAGAGCAGGGGGGGTGTAGGTAGGAGGGCTTACTCACCTGTAGGAGCCTTACCCACACACCTGCAGGAGCCTTAACCCTACTCACTTGCAGGAGCTTACCCACACACACACCTGCAGGAGCTTACCCCCACTCACTTGCAGGAGCTTACCCACACACACCTGTAGGAGCCTTACCCACACACACCTGCAGGAGCCTTACCCACACACACCTGCAGGAGCTTACCCTCACCTCACTTGCAGGAGCTTACCCACACACACCTGTAGGAGCCTTTACCCACACACCCGTAGGAGCCTTACCCACACACACCTGCAGGAGCCTTACTCACACACACCTGCAGAGCCTACCCACACACCTGCAGGAACCTACCCACACACACCTGCAGGAGCCTTAACCACACACCCGCAGGACCCTACCCACACACACCCGTAGGAGGCCTACCCACACACACACCTGCAGGACCTCTTACCCACACACACCCGCAGGACCCTTACCCACACACACACACCCGCAGGATCCTTACCCCCCACACACCTGCAAGAGCCTTACCCACACACACCTGCAAGAGCTACCCACACACACCTGCAGGAGCTTACCCACACACACACCTGCTGCAGGAGCCTTACCCACGCACACCTGTGCAGGAGCTTACCCCACACACCTGTAGGAGCCTTACCCACACACACCTGTAGGAGCCTTACCCACACACACCTGTAGGAGCCTTACCCACACACACCTGCAAGAGTCTTACCCCCACACACCTGCAGGAGCCTTGCCCACACAGGTGTTCCTTGAGAATTGCGAGGAGCATCATCTAGTTGTAGGTAGCGCTGGGAATAGGTTAGGTTAGGTTAGGTTGTGCCGAGATGAGAAGATTAAATTTGTAAATAGTGAATGTAATGCGACACACACACACACACACACACACACACACACACACACACACACACACAGTCAATGGGGAGAAGGGGTTAGGTGAGGTTGTCTCAGATTAGTTTAGATTGGGAGGAGTTGGTTGAGGTTAGATTATATTTGAGTTGAGTTAGATTAAGGTGAAATAAGCTGGGGTGTTTAATCTTCAGGTGAATTAAGCTGTGGGTGTTTTAATCTTCAGGTCAAATAAGCTGGGGGTGTTTAATCTTCAGGTGAATTGGGTTAGGGGTGTTTAATCTTCAGGTGAATTAAGCTGGGGGTGTTTAATCTTCCAGGTGAATTGCTGGGGGTGTTTAATCTTCAGGTGAATTGCTGGGGTGTTAAATCTTAAGGTCAAATAAGCTGGGGTGTTTAATCTTTCAGGTGAATTAAGCTGGGTGTTAAATCTTCAGGTCAAATAAGCTTTGGGGTGTTTAATCTCTTGGGGAAATAAGCTGGGCTGGGGTGTTTAATCTTCAGGTGAATTAAGCTGGGGTGTTAAATCTTTTTTTTTTTAATTTTTTTTTAATACACATATACAGTGAAAGGAGGAGAGTGAAATTCTTGTATGGGCGAGTGAGTGCTGGGTAGTGAGAGAGGAACGGCGACTGAGGTGAGCATGTGACCCAGTTTTCCACCCCACCCCACCCGCCAAGGTTGTCATCGTCCACACCTTGTTGACCACCCACCCACCCACCCACCCACTCACCCACTCTATCTCCACTTCCGCCATCTCGTCCTATTCCTTTGATCACGTGAAGATTAACCCCCCCTCCACCCCCCTAAGCTGATGATAAATAACCTCCCCTCCCCTCCCTCCCTCCACTCATTAATCACCCCTACCGTGTGTTTTCTTGACCTGCTTTCGTGTGTACACCATTGAAAGTGAGCTGTTAGTGTCACGTATTAGTGTAAGTGTATATCTCACTGTATGGCTAGTAGGTTAGTATCGTTAGTGAAGGAAGGAGTGGTATACGCGTTCGTCTCGTGTTGTGATTAGCTCAAGATGTCATGGTGTTATCTCAAGACGCCAAGATGATGATGGTGTGTGTGTGTGTGTGTGTGTGTGTGTAAGTAAGTAAGTAAGTAAGTAAGTAAGGTAGGAAATTTCACGTTAACACTAGCACGACCTCTCTCTCTCTCGACATTACACATTTAAACTTTTCTGTAAATAACATAAGTTTACGTCCTTGGCGGAGCTTATTTAATAACGTGTCGGGTTAAATTGACGACGATTTAACACACACACACACACACACACACACACACACACACACACATCAACCAATGATTCAGCCACGTAAATATACTATTAAATGTGACGTCTGATATGTTGTGCGGGAGAGAGGTGAAGAGAATGCTGGCAAACAGATGACATGTGTGTGTACCTCGCCGGCCAGACACACACACACGTCTTGTGAGGCACTTCCTTAGAAAGGTTAAAGTTGACGCTCAGGTCTCGCTGTTTTGCCGCCGTGTCTTGACTCCCCCCTCTCCCTCTCCCCTCCCTCCCCCTCACCAACGCTCTGCTCCTCCGACTGGACTTGATCCACCTTGGCTTCCTGTTGTGTAGGATATTGTCAACTCAACACGGAGTAACTTAACCTAACCTTACTCCTGGAATGACGAACCTTCTGGAACATTTCTTAGTACACTGGAGGAGGAAGAGGAGTTAACGAGGAATTTCCCCACCCCCTCCTCTCACCTTAACCTGTGATGAAAGGGCTGAGCTGCGCAACATAACCCTCAAATTATTCCTGGAGTGACGTGCCCCGCCCCTCCCCCCTCCCCTTGGACTGTGAAGGTTCTACTCTCGGGACAACACCAAACTCACTCACCCCAGGAGTTGAGGATCCACCCAGGACAAGTGACACACACACACACACACACACACACACACACACACCCTGGAGAATCGATAGTGTGGACAAGGCGGGTTTCCTCAGTGCCGGCGCGGGAGGTTGTGGCAGCTGCTGGGGGCTTCCGCTCCTACTGTTGCCTGGCGTCCTTACCGAGGCTGCTGTACCTTGCCTGTCCTTGAATCTCTTTTTATGCCTCGGCGTCTCCCGTAACCAAACCCAAACGGAGAAGGTATATACTTGATCATGTTAACGAATAGCTTACTCAGAAAGGAGGGAAAGGAAAGGGGTGAGAAGCTGGGGACGGGGAATACCTGTAATAACCTCAAGTTGACGCAGGTGAGAAAAATACCCCAGATCACCTGAAGATTAATCCCCACGTAATTCGGGAAATAAAAACCTAATGTACAATAACTCGGTCTGTATATAAGGGTCTTGGAGAGTGTGTGTATGTTAGTAGTAGTAGAAGAAGAGCTGCTCCGGAGCCTGTGTACTTATATAGAGAGGTCCCACATCAGTAGACTAGGCTGAGGAGGCATTTTGTATCCCATATATGGACGTGGGATGAACAGCGTCCAATAACTAACTGGTGGGGGGGGAGGGGTCGTGGGGCACCGGTTTACGATCTACACACTGCTAGTATCCACACACAGATCTCGAACAAGAATAGGACACTCTTGCTGTTTTATTACAAGAATTCCCAAGATCTCTACGAAAATCATTTAAGCCAGTGTGTATAAAAATCGCCCGAAAGGTACTGTATTGGCGGAAGCATTTTTGTTTGACTAAGAGACAGATTACTGGATTATTAAGACTGATTATAGGAGTTATTGGATTATAGTAATGTGTGTGTGTGTGTGTGTGTTTTAAGCTCAGTTACCCTTCCAAGTTGCCAGACGCTCCCTGTGCTTGGCCTGTGAGTATATATGTATGTTTACTTGGTCAGCTGTGGTGTGGCGAGGGGGCGCTCCTGTTCCACCACTCCACACCTCTAGTCCCTGCTCCAACATTAAAGGCAGGGAACATAAAGCTAAAGATAGAGAGGTATAGGTGTGTGTGTGTGTGTGTGTGTGTGTGTGTGTGTGTGCGTGCTCAGAAGAAATGTATGCTCGGTGTCTTGAATGATTTTCATGAAGGTGGTCATGTCACACACACACACACACATACACACACACACACACATTGATTAATTTAACTTTTACATATATTTATTTCGTATGTTCATAATATGTGGTCTTTTGATACCCCTCATTATTCCAAGAGCGTGCTAGGTGCAGTCTGTCTGTTATGTATCTCTCGAATAAATAATTGTCATGGCGTCGTTTTAGTGTAGTTGTTTTGCAGGATATAATTTCAACAGTTTTTTTTTTGTAAGCGCGTAATAAGTTTAAGTCATGTCACCAGTCGATCAATAATTAAAGATATGGGAGGAAGAAATATATGGTGGGGGAGAGGAGGGAGGGTAGGGGGTGATGGGGGAGGAGGGATGGATCAGAGGTGGGTGATGGGGTCGAGGGTGCCCTAGGAAGACTTATGGAGGCGCCTCTAAGTGTCCACATACTACTACGACTACTACCCGCCCTATTAGTTTATAAGACCTTTTAACATGATACCGTAGCTAGCAATGTACATCTTGGTCCAACCTTTCATGTATATTGTTTTAGTCATAGAACTTAATTAGATTTTTAGTATTTTATTAATTTTATCTCGTGTGTGTGTGTGTGTGTGTGTGTGTGTGTGTGTGTGTGTGTGTGTGTGTGTCAGAGAGAGAGATGAGAACATGTATAGTATTAACACATAAGTCAACATGTACCACCACAAGTCTTATTAACCTCAAGTTTCTTTGGTCTGTTTACAGGGTGAAGATGGCGTGGGTGGCATGTCGAGCACGGGGGGCGGCGGGGGTAGCGGGTCGTCGTCGTCATCAGTGCGGGGCTCCTCCTCCCGCTCCAGGACGGAGGAGATCGGCAAATACCGCCTCCTCAAGACCATCGGCAAGGGCAACTTCGCCAAGGTCAAACTCGCCAAACACGTTCCCACCGGCAAGGAGGTGAGTACTCTAACCCCCTTTACTGTTATTGGTGTTGGTCTGACAGCCTCCAGATCACCATAGGAATTGACAGCCTTCCAGTACACCATAGGATTTGACAGCCTCCAGATCACCATAGGAATTGACAGCCTTCCAGTTCACCATATGAATTGACAGGCCTTTAGTTCACCATATGAATTGACAGGCCTCCAGTTCACTATAGGAATTGACAGCCTTCCAGTTCACCATATGAATTGACAGGTCTTCAGTTCACCATATGAATTGACAGGCCTCCAGTTCACCATATGAATTGACAGGCCTTCAGTTCACCATAGGATTTGACAGGTCTTCAGTTCACCATATGAATTGACAGGCCTTCAGTTCACCATAGGATTTGACAGCCTCCAGTTCACCATTGGAATTGACAGGCCTCCACTCCAGTACACACACACACACACACACACACACACGTATACAAAATCCAGGAATAACTCTCCACTTCACATAGATACATTAATCTTCACCCTTGTCATATATATATATATATATATATATATATATATATATATATATATATATATATATATATATATATATATATATATATATATATATATATATATATATATATATATATTCTTCACCACGTTCCAAGGCCACTGCATCACGGTACATTTTTAGAATTATATAAATTGGTCACACACACACACACACACACACACGTTCGTACAAGAGGGAGAATGTTGGGTCATCACATTTGCCTAATAGTGTTGTGTATGACAGTAAACGCCGTCTACACATTCACAGTTACTGGATTGATACACGTGCCTCCCTCCCTTCTTACCCCCCCACTCCCTCTCCCTACTGGCAGGAGGGATGGCGCCACCGTCACTAAGATCACGGTGGCTTGATTGTGTTTTGTTGAACGGGTGATGTAGGGGAGGAAGAAGCCTTTAGTTGATTGATAGGATCTACTGTTGTCTCTTGCTACACTGCTACCTGAAGAGAGGTGTGGAGAGTACCTTCTGGATGATTGGGTGAGGGTAAGTGGGAGTGAGTGTGTTGGGTGAAGGAGAGGTGTATTGGGTGATGGTAAGTGGTGGTGGGTGAAGGAGAGGTGTGTTGGGTGTGGTTAAAGTGGTGGTGGGTTCTGAGAGATGTGTCTAGTGTGCGATATTGTTGACGTAACCGCCCGCATGGACTTCTTAGGGCGACTTGACACAATCAGTTCGTGCCGACTGCCTCGTCAAGGAGCAAATACTGCCCACCTCAAACACGTCTAGACTATGTCGTCACCAACACACACACACACACTCTCTCTCTCTCTCTCTCTCTCTCTCTCTCTCGAACTGTTAAAAGTAACCCACCCCGTGCCAGTGACGCAAACACCACACCACTACCACACCATATCAAACCAATCCCTACACCACCACCACATCACACACCTCTAGGTAGGCAGGTGTTGTAGTTAGTTGCGGTACATAAGACGGTGTGTAAGATAAGAGGATTGTGTAAGTGGCATTAATGTGTGGGCGAGGCGCGGGGGGACCAGGTTACCGACGGTGAGAGGAAATAGCATTGCAGACCAGGTGTGGAAACCATTCTTGTCCGATCCTACATAGGTTCTAATATACCCGAACCTAACCTAACCTAACGTAAGCTTGTCTGACCTGACCTAATCTAACCTAACCTAACCTAACCCGTACTAGTTCGTGGGATAATACTGTACACCGTGTAGTGTACTTGTGGGCGATGTACTCTTTATGTGTGAATTTGATAGTACAGAAATTGGTGTAGTGTTTAGTACAAATATCTCTCTCTCTCTCTCTCTCTCTCTCTCTCTCTCTCTCTCTCTCTCTCTGCTCCTTCATCTCAGAGAACCAGTTGACCGAGTTGAGGAAGGGTTTAGGTTGTGACATCAGTGTATCGAGAGTTGGAAATTGGTTAATGGTTATGAACATTGGTACAGGTGTAGACACGAGCTGGCAGGGGTCGTGTGTGCGGGGGTAGAGGGTTGGATCAGCGTGTCGGTAGAGAAGGATCCTGGTAACAGTGTAGGAAGACCCGTGTCAACACTGCACTGGCGAGGTGAGGAATGGATCTCTCTCTCATTTGTTGTTGTTTTTGTTAATCTTGGACGTCTAGTAACGCTTATTATCCGGGTTTCCTTTCTAATTCCAAATCTTGTGACTCCTTCTCCTCGTTTTGTGAGGCTTCTGTCTGTGTGTGTGGAGGGGGACGGGAAGGTCAGGTAGGAGAGGTCTTCCTTAGCTGGCGGTACGAGGCTCACTGTGGGTGTTAAAAGGGTCTTGTGTAATACTGACTGTGGGTGGGAGAGTGGGTGGTGTGGGTGGGTGTGTGTACGGTTGTTGATATTGTGGTGTTTCAGTGCAGTGACTTGACAGCATTAGTAGTAGTCGTACTAATAGTAGTAGTAGTAGTAGTAGCAGCAGCGCCCTTGACTCAGCCTTTAGCTAGCATTACGTTACGTCAGCGCGGTGGAACTTCCCTCGGCTGTGTGTGTGTGTGTGGGAGAGGGGGGGGTGATGGTCATCTCTGTTGCCTTGGTTATCTCTTCTTCAGTTTTATCTAGTGGGAGTTGGTGATAACCCCTAGTTCTGAGAGTGGAGGAGGCATCGACGACGCTTAGAGATATTGAACTCTCTCTCTCTCTCTCTCTCTCTCTCTCTCTCTCTCTCTCTCTTTTCCAGGATTTACATTACCTTCCAGGAAATCTCTGGAACATTGCCCACTACGCCATCGTCCGACTATTTCCTTCCGCCGTGGCCGCAATCTCATGAATGGATCCTGCGCGAGGGAGGGGTGTGTGTGTGTGTGTCTCTCTCTCTCTCTCTCTCTCTTTCGTTTGTGTTGTTGCAATCTTTTCCTTCGCAGCAAATAACGGGATTCAGAGTAACTTGGTAAGGGTTTGAGGTACTGAATTGTGATGTACTGTACTGTCCCGCCATGTTCCATCAAGACACTTAACTTGTTCCTGTGGGGGGCGCCGAGGAGGTGGCTGGATGGCGGACGGGTTAAGGCAAGGTCGAGGAGTCTCCAGCCAGCTTGAACATTATGCTTGACATCGATTTGATAGGTAATTTGGGCAACATAACACCCCTCCCCCTTTCCTCTTCCTCCCTCACCCTCCCCCTTACTCCCTCCCTTTTTCCTCTTTCTTGATCCCCCTTCTTCTTCCCTCCCCCTTTCCTTCTTCCTCCCTCCCCTCCACCTCTACTCCCTCTCTCTCCCGCCCCTCCTCTATCCCTCTTCCTCCCACCCTCCCCCTCTTCCTCCCACCCTCCTCTCCCCATCTATTCCCTCCCCTCATTCTTTTCATTTTACCCTCCCCACTCCCTCTCTCTCCTTCTCTTCCCCAGGTCTGGCACACGCCAAGTAAGATAATGTATAAGCACGTACAGAAATGATAGTTAGGATTCATACATGGTGTGTGTGTGTGTGTGTGTGTGTGCAGAGGGATTTTCTCTCACTCTCTCTCTCAGTGGCAGAAAGGAGAGTGTTTAATGTGGGAGGGAGTGGTTGAGTGTGTCGGGGAGTGGTTGAGTGTGTCAGGGAGTGTTGAGAGTGTCAGGGAGTGTTGAATGTGTCGGGGAGTGTTGAGTGTGTCAGGGAGTGTTGAGTGTGTCGGGTGTGGCAGGTAGGAGTGGGTGTATCGCTGCTGGATGCCTGGTTAGTGGTGGTGGGTGAGGTGTGGGAGAGAGGGGCATATGATCACAAGGCAGCCAACGTGCAGTGGGCAGCCGGCCGGTGAGGGGTGGGGGAGGGGGGACTGGAACTTCAAGTTGTCCGTCCAGTCACGATAGTCTTAACTGGGCGCTGATTGGTGGAGTTGACTGAGACGGTAATGGGGTGGTGGTAATGATGACGTTGGTGAAGGATGGTGGTGGTCGTGAAAGTAATTCTCTTACATACAGTACAAACATACATACATCTCTCAGTAGTCCATATACACGTGGACCTCCATAATTATACAAATAATACATACAGTATATACATTCATACATACATTCCACCCCATTTAAACACCTCTGTGTGATCTTAGTCAAAGCACAATTTATTTATTTATATGTACCTGTCCATTTACCTGTCTGGTCTTTGTGTGTGTGTGTGTGTGTGAGGTAGGTAGGTAGGTAGGTAGGTCGGCTGGCTGTGCTGGGGCAAGCAGGGGACTTGATACGTGATAGCGAACAGCGAGCGACACAGGCCGGCATAAACCGAGTTAAAGGGAATACAGCCTACCAGCGCACGGCCCCAACCTTGACTCAGCCTTGGTGGGAGAGGCGTACAGTCCGTTTCATCATGACGGTGGTGGTGACGTGACACTCGAGGTACAGTACTGAGGAGGCTGTTACAGGTGTGTGGGTGGGAGAGTTCCTTGTGGCTCAGGTAAGGAGAAAGAGGCGAGAATAAGTGAGAGCTGTTTGGCTGGTTCCACCCACCAGGCCACAGCTCCCGGCCTTGGTGCCCTATATGGTGTTTCGGCCCCTCCCTCCCTCTCCCCCCCCCTCTCTCTCCTCCCCCCTCTCTCTCCTCCCCCCTCCCTCTCCTCCCCCCTCCCGTACCTACAACAACCTCCCCTCTTCCTCCTCAATTTTCCTTGATATATTTTTTTTTCATCGTGGTGCCGTACCTGTACATATGTCGGTATTGTTATGGTAGAGGAGGGTAGCTTGGGGTTATTTTTCTGCCTCTTCTTCCCTTCTTCTCTACCTCCCCCCCTTGTTCCTACTCTCGCCCCTGTCCTCCTCCTCAACTTCCTCACCCACCTTTCTTTTCTTCATCACCTCTTCCTCCTCCCCCCCTCCACCTCCCTCCTCCTCTCCTCCCTCCTCCTCCCTCCCTCCTCCCTCCTCACATCCTCTTTGTTTTCCCTTGTCTTCATTTCCTTCACTTCTCCACCACCTCTCCTTCCTCACACGTTCACACTCTCAGTGGTGCCCTTTCCCTCTCAGTGGTGCCCCTTCCCTCTCAGTGGTGCCCTTTCCCTCTCAGTGGTGCCCTTTCCCTCTCAGTGGTGCCCCTTCCCTCTCAGTGGCTCCTCTCCCCTCTCAGTGGCTCCTCTCCCCTCTCAGCAGTGCCCCTTCCCTCTTAGTGGCTCCTCATCCCTCACAGTGGCTCCTCTCCCTTCTCAATTTTCCTCCCTCCCTCCTCTACTGTAAAAGGACACGATGGTGGTGTCAAAGAAGATACCATAACCTAACGGCACCAGGTGGAGTGAAGTGGCCGACGCCTTGACACCATTTCTGACATGACCTCCCTTGTTGCCCTTCAGCCCCCCCCCCTTACCTCCTCCTCCGTGTTCCTTGTTGTTGGTTGTACTGTACACACACGTCGTGGTTTAGTCTGTGAATCTCTTGTGGAAGTTGGTACTGGAAGCGTAGTTTGTTTGTGGGGGACGGGGTGGGGATGACCCTCGTGTGGGTACCAGGTGTGATGTATTGAACGATCTGGAGGTGCACTATCCAGGTGGTGGTAGTAGTAGTAGTAGTGAAGAACGTCTCTCTCTAAGGTTACTGCCAGACCGAAAGCAAGATTTGTCACCAGTTGGAAGTGCTGTAGTTGTCTTTATGTTCATTTCATTCCACCAATAAAAAAAAAAACCTAAAATATATTCAAGATAAATGATTGGCTGGACTGTGAGATTTTTCTCGGGTTATGGACGACTGCCGAACACTCAGAGAGAGAGAGAGAGAGAGAGAGAGAGAGAGAGAGAGAGAGAGAGAGAGAGAGGAGTTATATTTAGCGCATGTTACCGAACCCACTGTGAAGTTGTCCCTCCACTCTCTCTCTGTTAAAGTAGACAGTATAGTGTGTGTGTGAATAAAGGCTGGCAAGTGTTTCATGACGCAATGATCGAGTCTTCCTTCCTTCCTTCCTCCCTCCTTCCTTCCTCCCTTCCTTCCTTCCTTCCTTCCTTCCTCCTTCCTTCCTTCCTTCCTTCCTTCCTTCCTTCCTTCCTTCCTTCCTTCCTTCCTTCCTTCCTTCCTTCCTTCCTTCCTTCCTTCCTCCTCCTCCCTCCTCCCCTCCCTCCTCCCTCCTCTCTCTTGTTGAGATATATTGAGTTTCAGATTATAATAGTGTGTGTGTGTGTGTGTTGTTATAGTCAAACACGTTCCACAACCTCAATGAAAATACTCCAGTCCTGTCTAACAACCATTCCTTCATCTGGCTCTGCTCAATCACCACCAATCAAAAAGAATCATAATCATCCGAAACTACTCTGTACTGCCTGCCCCTCCCCTCGCAGCAGTAGAAAAGTGGGCGTCTACCACAGGTCATGCGAGATGGAGTTGCAGGGTGGTGGTGGTGGGGTCAGGTGCGTGTTGGTGTTACTCATCTGGAGACAGTGTACGTGGTGGTGTGGTGTCTGGGGTAACTAAGGTGGTATTGTGATGGGCATGGAGGTAGGGCGAGGTGGTGGCCGTCCCTCTTCCGCCTTCCCTCCCCCTCTCCCCCCCTTCCCCCCCCATGGTCCTCACCCCTTTGTTATGAATGTGTGGTAAAATGGGCCACCCTAATACCTCGTCTATATGCTAGTGGGAAGCTAACATCCGCCACGAGCGCCACCTTTTAACACACCCCCCTACCACCTTAAAACCCTTCACCCACCACCACGATACGTACACCCACCGTCAGGATACGTACACCCGCCGTCAGGATACGTACACCCGCCGTCAGGATACGTACACCCACCGTCAGGATACGTACACCCGCCGTCAGGATACGTACACCCACCGTCAGGATACGTACACCCACCGTCTTTTCCTCCTCCTCACCCACGATACTCTATCTCTCTCAGCCTGGCCCCACACAATGCCATTTACTGGTAGAATTATATCTTTGAATGTGATAGTGGAGAGAGAGAATAATATGTTGGATTTAGGGATGTTACTTTCTACTCAACAGTAAAACAAAACAAGGATGTGGAGGTGTGGGTAGGGGAGAGAGGGAGGGGTCGTACAGGTGTGGGTAAGGGAGGGATGGGACGTGCAGGTGTGGGTAAGGGAGGGTGTGTGTGGGGGAGGAGGAGGCCGTGCAGGGAAAGGGGGGGTGGGTGAGGGTGTGTGTGGGGAGGGGGCTGCAGGTAGGGGAAGGAGGGAGGGGCGTGCAGGTGTGGGTGAAGGGAAGGGTCTTGGGAGGGGGGGGTGCAAGGAAGAGGAGGAGGCGGCAGATGTCATCATAAAGTGAGGTGGGCGCCGCTGTAAAGGCTCCCCAATGGTTCCCTGGAGTCCTACCTGCATTACGGCCACTATTATCCTGCCCGAGTTAAGGACGCTGCCTTTACTTAATCCGCCGCCTGGATATTGTTGCCCCATCCTTCCCCCTCTTTAAGTTTGGGGTTTGTTGGCCGTTTCTTCCTTTGCGGCAACTTGATTTTTTTTTAATTACGTCATATTAGTGTGTGTGTGTGTGTGTGTGTGTGTGTGTGTGTGTTTTCAGGGCGGACTGGGCCTTTGACACTTGTGGTATTTCTGTGGCAGGCTGTCTCTCTCGCTAATTGCATTCTTTATGCTGTGGCGTCGTGTCCAGCTGACAGAATTTCGCGTGGGAAGACAACTGTACAGGCGTGTCTCTTGCAATACTACCTATGTTTTACAGTAATTTTATTTTATTTTATTTTTTTATACATTTTTTTCTAATGTATTTTTATTTTCTTGCGATAAATTTTCCCCTGTGTTTAATTTTTTTGGAAATACCTGAATTTTTTTTTTTTTTTTATTGGGCACTCCCCTACATCCTTGTGTAAGGTGAGGCGCAGAAGCGTTTACAGCGCCCAACAGGGAAGCATGCTAAGTTCATGCTTGCCTTTATGTCTCATGAGTTAAGGGCGTAGAAGCCTGAAGAGCCTGAAACAATGGGATAAGATTGATTGATTGATTGAATCTTATTTACGGATAATTCTGTTTGATTATGTAATATTTCCAGATGGTATTTTGCTCACTGTATTATTTGACTTCAATATTATCCCCAAATAGAAAAAAAAATGGATGGCGCAATTATTTGGCTGAATGACGTTGGGATTTCCGGGAACTAATTTTCTGTGTGTGTGTGTGTGTGTGTGTGTGTGCGCGTGTGCGTGTGTTACCAGCCTCGCTAGCTTAGTCACCCAGTCAGTAATTAAACAGCGTCGAGGTGGTTGTGACTTATAAATTTCAGAATCCTGGACTGGCGTTGTTGAGTGCCAGTGCGGGCGTATAGGCTGGGTGCACGAACTGAAAGATGAAGTCACGTCGAGGAGGAGCACCTTACCGAGGGAGTGGATTCTCGAGTGTGACCTTGGGGGAGGGGTGGTGGGAAGCAGACATACATTACGCATGAAAGACTCGGTTTGTTATGCTTTTCAGGTGAATCCCCGGATGTGTGTTTGCTTGAGATGCCCTGAAGACGATGGCTATACGCTGAAGGAGGCGGTGGTAATGGTGTTGGGGGAGGTCACAGACTGGGTACAGAAGGAGGAGGTGGTGGGGATGGGGTGGGGTGACACATTGGGTGCAGAAGAAGAGGTGGGGGCGATGCAGAATATTGGTACGGTCGTTGAACAATCCTGAGTGTGGTGTTGCCGGTATAAAGTTAGCTTTTGTATGGCGATGGTGAAGGCTGACTACTGATGAAAGGAACACGAACTGTAAACATTGTGAAATATCATATCACTGACGGACAGCAAATACAAAAACATACAAAAATAAAACCACTATTTTTGTTTGGATATGTTATATTATACTGCGTGTGGTGTTTACTGATGCGTTATGTTACCTTGATGTTTATTTATGCGTTATAGTTCCGGGTGTGTGTCTGTCTGTATGCCCCCAATCCACCAACAGATAAAGCCTCTACTACTACTACCTGAGTCTCGGTTTAGAGAGTGGAAGGTTTTCATAATTACATGTGGAACAGGTGTTGCGGCCACCGCTGACACACCTGTCCTGGGCAGGTGTTTGTCCACCCTCGTCGTGGTGATTTTTCTACATTACCTCTTAGTGATTGGGGGGGGGGTGTGTGTGTGTGTGTGTGTGTGTGTGTGTGTGTGTGTGTGTGTGTGTGTGTGTGTGTGTGTGTGTGTGTGTGTGACGTAAGCAGCAGGAGGCGGGTCTGACGGCTGGCTGGCAGGTGGAAACAGTTACAATAACTGCACCCCCTCCGCTTCCCTCTCCCCCAACCCGCCTCTCACTACTTAAATGTTTTACCTCCCCCCTCCCCTCCTTGTCTCCCCCCTCGACGCTCCCCATAACTTCAGTTTTTTTTACTTCATCTTCTCCCTCTCCCCTTAACATCTTCTCTCGCCATCATTCCTCCTACTATAAGACTTTCCTCTCCCCCGTTCACTCCTTCCTCATCTCTCTCTCTCTCTCATCCAGTATTTTTTATCCCCGACTTCGTCTGTGTTAGCCGGCCTCATAAAGTGGACAGGCCTGGGCAGTAGAGTCCCATCAGGTGGGTCTTGCTAGGTAATCAAGGCTCCCTCACCTGCCACCTCTCACCACTCCTCACCTCTCCTCATTCCCACACCTACCTCTCACCACTCCTCACTTCCCACACCTACCTCTCACCTCACATCGCTTCAGGTTAACCTAGTCGAGGCCTGGCAGTTGTTGTTATGGCTTATGACGTACTGGAGTCGTTTAGTTTCATTATAATATATTAAATGTGGTTTGTTGTGAGTATGAAGAAGATATACACATTCTCAGGAGTGTCTTGTATCTTGGTATTTGTAATGGAGAGACACGAGAGAAGACTACATAGAGGTAATTTAAGACGAGAGAGATTCATTAGACTACACTGTAATGGTTCCCAATTAGTTTTAACCATTACCCCAAAACAAGTCTGACAACAATACTCATTACCCCAACATAGGTTTGTCATCCGTTTACTTGCACATCATTTTTGGCATCGTGGTCATTACGTGAAGCAGACGTGGTTCCTTCGTGGGAGAGTGAGACAAGAGGTACCAACTTTGTTGTGTCCGGCACGTGTCTGACACATGAATGACCAGTGGTTGTGTATGGGATCAAGAAACAGGAAAACAAAATATGACTACAGTATATCTCATGGGCTGTCGTTACCCCCTAAAAATGACAAAGGGTTAATTTATTCCTTATTTGGGAACCGCTGGACTACAGGGAGAGAGAGATACGATGTGTTGTAGTCTCTCGGCCTAGCCTAACCTGACTTAACATAACTCATTCTGGTGAAGCAACACGAGTGGGAGGAGGGGGGGGGGTGATGTCAGTCGGTAGTGGTGACGATTCCCACACGTGTCTCGTATAGGTTGACAAGAGGAAGATGTGGCGGAAGGGGTAGGGGTGTTTTGTGGGGGATTATTATACTGTAGATGGCGCTGTGTGGTGTACACTTATTATCACCTGAAGATGAGTTGTGTGTGGGGGGAGGGGGGTGTTTAGGGTGTGCTAGCGGGCGTGGAAGTAAACGTATGCTTTGTGCTGGGTTTGTATCGCCGTTATTTACACACACACATCGTTCCCACCACCAACGAACGCGGGAAGTTTAATAGTAATGTTCTTTTAAGATACCAAATGGCGCAAGGTGTACCCACCCACCAACCTGCCTCGCCAGCCCCCCTCTCCCACCTGTCTCGCCAGCCCCCACCTTCAATCCCTGCTTCACTAGCCCCCACCCGCCTCGCCAGCCCCCCCCTCCTCTACCACCTGCCTCATGCCCCTCCTCCAACCACCACGTCAGCCCCCTCCTCCGTGTGTATGAGGGCCATGTGTGTGTGTGTGTGTATGGTTTCACGCCTACACCTTCAGATGACTTACAACTGTGGCCTGTGTACCGTACCACTCACCCCCTGTCTGTGTGTGTCACGATGACCGCTTTACACCAACACAAGAACAACTCGGGGGATTGTTATTGTTGTTTTCGACTTCTGTTTCTTCCCACTACCTCTTCCTTCTTTTCTTGCTCTTCCTCTTTTCCCTCTTTTTGCTCCCAACTCTTGTTCCTCCTCTTATTCCTCATTTTGCTTCTTCCTCTTCTCCCTCCTCTCCTCCCCCTCCTTCTTTTTCACTCTTCTTCTATTTCTTTTTGGTCTTTTTTTCTGCGCTTGAATTTATAAAAGTCGTCAGGTATAAAGATGAATGTGACGAGACGTGGTGTGGTGACGTGTCTTAGTGGGTTGCGGCTAGCAGGTAGGTGTGTGTGTGTGTGTGTGTGTGTGTGTGTGTGTGTGTGTGTGTTTTGTAGGTTCAGTTACAGTCTCCAAGAAGTTATTGGGGCGTAAGATTGCTGGAGAGAGAGATTTTTGCGGGTCTTTTACAATCTAACCTAACCAAACCTATCCTAACCAAACCAAGCCTAGCATCACGCCTCACACCTCATCATCAATCACCGTTATTGTCTCTAGCGTCCGGTAAAATTGACAGGATTTTTTTTTATTTATTTATTTTTTGTCTTACATCACACAACCATTAAATTCTGTATGTTAAATGAGCTCCTAATTGGCTCTTAAGTGGTTGTAATTAGTTGAGATAGAGTCTCGGTATAAGGTGTTTTAAGTGTAGGTAAGGTCATAAATCATCCAGGTAGTATTCGTGTTCAAGGTACCAGGAATGTTTATCGTAGGAGTGTCGTTAATCCGGACTACCTGAAATGTTTTTGTTTTTAATCCGGATTCTCGTCGTTACCGGACCCCAAGAGTGGAGTTTCCATCCTTCCCCCATCCCACCCCTATCTCACTCTATTCAACTCAACTCCATCCCATCCCATCCCACCCCACCCTACACCACCCCACACCCCACCCCTCCCCTCCCACAGGTTTATGGTGATACTAAATACGACAGTCTGGTACCCGGCGTTATCAATTTTTTATGAGTGCCGTCAGCGGGAAAGGTCAGACAGCGTATACACTTAATTGACCGCCACACCATGTCTGCCACACCCTGTCTAGCAGTACTGGGCCACACCATATCTCGTCGATACTGTCACACCTCATTGGCAGCAATGACATGGCCGCACCTCACTTGCAACATCAGGATAGCTGCACCTCACTTGCAACATCAGGATGGCCGCACCTCACTTGCAACACAGGAGGGCCGCACCTCACCTGTGTCTTAAATGGGGACTCGCCTATTGTTGCATCCGTATTGACTCGCCTTTGCAACATCACGTAAGGTTGTAGGTGGCAGAGGAGAGGAGGGAGTTGAGGGAGGTAGGGAGGTAGTCGTGAGTGGTATAAAGGAGAGAGGGAGCTGTTGTGGGATAGCAGCAGCAGGAAGGAAGGGAGAGGGAGGGACTTGGTGGATGGCAAAGGGAGGAGGGTGTAGAAGTGAGGGAAGGGGGGAGTGAGGGGGCTAGCTGCTGTGAATACCAGGGAGGGGGAAATTGTCGTCGGTGTATGGCATGGGGGGAGCAAGGGAAGGGAGAGAGGGGGATGGCAGAGGAACGGAGAGGAGGGTGGATGATGACGGGGGATGGCAGAGAAGGGAATGGAGGAAGGAGATGGCAGAAGAAGGGAAGGTAAGGTAGAGGAGAGGAGCGGATGGCAAAGGAAGGGGAAGGGATGGCAGAGATGTTACACGATGCAATGCCAGGTGACTGCTACTGACTGACCCTCGTGAACCAGATCTGAAGGAGTGCTCTTAGTCCTGTTCCCGTGTCCCATTATGACTTCTACAGTACAGTACTTCATAAGGTCTTACGTCATATTACGGCTACTGAACCCGAAAGAACAAGACTGTTGTTTTGTTGTTGCTGCTATTATTGTGGTTGTTATTGTCCTTGTTATTAGTATCAGTATTATTATTATTGTTATTTAACCTTTTCCTTTACCTGGTTCCTCCCCTTCTGCAGCGGGATTTACTCACACACCTGTTGTGTCTCATTGGGCGTGGCACCCCCCTCCCCCCGACTCTCTCTCTCCTCCGTTTTCACACATTCAAAGTGTTCGTGCCCTTTCAAGCCCCGGGAAGCTACGTATGCCAGTGTGTGCTTGTATCTTTGTTGATTATGAGAGATGTCCGTGTAAAGATAGAGATAAAAGGGAAAAAAGGCATGTAAAAAGAGATAGAGAAAAGATAAAAAGAGATACACATAAAAGATTAAAAGAAATCAAAGAAAGATGACAGATAAAAAGAGATCAGAGAGAGAGAGAGAGAGAGAGAGACTAAAGCGATAAGAGAGATAAATAAAAAAATATAAAAAAGATAAAAATGGGGATACAAAAGAGATAATAGAAAGAGAGAACATAACATTGTGTTTTGGATTCCCCCGCATCCTTTGTGCTCGCTCGTGCATGAAGTTAATATCACCGTTGTGTTTTAACTTGTGTGTAGGTTCGGTTAGGTCAGGTCAGGTTAGGTCGGGTCAGTGCCCGTGGGAGGAGGGGGTGGTGCTCTCTCTCTCTCTCCCCCCGTCAGGGTGAGTGAGCTCCGCCGTCAGGGTGAGTGAGCTACAGTAGGTTAGGTTGTGGTGGTGTGGGTGGCACAGGTGTGGCCTTACTGTGATGGGTGTGACTCAACTGGGGGATGGGGTGACACAACATTGATCAATATATATATATATATATATATATATATATATATATATATATCATTAGATCCACAATGAAAACGTGGATAAGATAAATCTTGATAAAATCACACGGGAAAAGGGAAACAACGGAGCACTTTAGCTTTCGTCTTTATTCAAGACATCTTCAGAGGCAACTGGATTACATGGACAGAGTGGCTTAAATATACAGGGTGACCTTAAAAACATGAGGTCAGGTCATAATGATGTGGATGACATATATATATATATATATATATATATATATATATATATATATATATATATATTATTATTATTATTATTATTATTATTATTATTATTATTATTATTATTATTATTATTTATTTTTCTCAATAACACTAACGGTGGTGGATCCCATGACGTCATATCTAGTATTACGTAATCTGTGACCTGAGGTGTTGAGGTAAAGGTGACTACAGTCGGAATCGTCAAGGTGAGATTGACGTCATCACACCGAGGGGCCGTGTTGCTGCCGGTGGGATTCAGGTGACGCTCTCCTCCTCGGCCAGCCATTGTTGTTCGTATCATGACTCACTCCTATGGCATTATCCTGCCACCACCTCCCCCCACACAGCTTTTCAACTGCCTCTTCCTCCTCTTCTTTTCTTCTTCCTCCTCCTATTCCTCCTTCTCCCCTTCTCTTCCTCCTCCCCCTTCTTCCGGCGATCTACTAATAAGAAATTTTAATAAAGGACGAATTGTTATTGTATTTTTGTTTACATTGATGTGTGTCTACTGAGAAGCCTTGGTGGTGTTGTCATAGTGAGTTGGTGGCACCATCATGCGTCCTTTCCTTCCTGCCTTGACTTCCTTCCTCCCTCTCCCTCCCTCTCTTTCCCCTCCCTCCCTCCCCCTTTCTCCCTCTCTTTCTCCTCCCTCCCCCCCTCCCTGCCTGCCCTACAAGTCACCCTTAACACACACCTCCACCTGTTGCTCTCGGCTGTAATGAAATATCTCGCATTCCATTTCCTGACTCAATTTCGCCCCTTGTTCCCTTGTCAGGCTGTGTCTCCTGGTGGTCTTCATTTAGCCTTTGTGTGCGTGTGTGTCTCTCTCTCTCCAGTGCCTGATGTCTGAACTAGGGCACTCATGGGGTACAAGACCAGGGACACTCCTGGGGTACAGGACTAGGGCACTCATGGGGTACAAGACCAGGGACACTCATGGGGGTACAAGACTAGGGCACTCATGGGGTACAAGACCAGGGACACTCCTGGGGTACTGGACTAGGGCACTCATGGGGTACAAGACTAGGGCACTCCTGGGGTACAAGACTAGGGCACTCATGGGGTGCAAGACTAGGGCACTCATGGGGTACAAGACCAGGGACACTCCTGGGGTACAGGACTAGGGCACTCATGGGGTACAAGACCAGGGACACTCCTGGGGTACAAGACCAGGGACACTCCTGGGGTACAGGACTAGGGCGCTCATGGGGTACAAGACCAGGTGTGACAACAGGTGAGTTAATTTTAAGGATGGGTGGGAGTCATGGGGTCTAGGAGTCGTTGTTATAGATGTTAATATGGACTATTGTAGGGCCACTCACCCCCCTCTCTTTCCTCCCCCTCTTCTCTTCCTTCCCCTCCTCTTTCTCTTCCTCCTCTCCCTCTTCCTCTTCTCTTCCTCCTCTTGTTTTCTTCCTCCCCCCCATAAGATACAGCCAGATAATGGAGGTTTAAGTGGAGGGAGAGAAGGGGGGGCAGCGTGTGGTGTGTCTTGCAGAAGGAGCTGAAAACGGCAAGAAAACCAACGACATTTGAATCCCGTTTCTTGGCGGATCAACAAACGTTCAATAACTTCATTTTGATATGGTTGACACATCTGGGTTTCATTATAAGTTGGTTGCGTAAGAGCCAGTACAACACGGTTTTTATTTATTGTATACGTCCGCGTTAGTTTGTATTCATCTGCATTAGTTTGTATTCATCCGCACTAGTTGGCTTTCTTTCTCGTTAGTTTGTATGGTAATGGTGGTGAGAGGGGATTGTGGGTATGGTGAGGGCAGTGGGGGTATGGTGGTGGTTTTGGGCGGAAACTACTGTGCAGGGTAATGAGTCTAAAGACCTTTCCTCCGCCCACCGTTATCTTGGCCATGGTACTGCTCTTACTACAATAGTTGTGTGTGTGTCACGTCACTCTCACCTTGTCACATGATTCTTCGCCGCCCATCTGCTGTGGTGAGATGTGTGTGTCACGTCACTCACCTTGTCACATGATTCTTCGCCGCCCCTCTGCTGTGGCGAGAGGTGAGATGTGTGTGTGTGTTGCACCCTCATACTACAGTCCTCACCGCCACCAACACACACACAGCCATGAAAGCTGGTGTACACAGCTTGTTTCATTTGACTATTTTAGCTTTTCTTTGTTGACCATTATTAGTCTCCTTAAGTAAACCGGCTGCAGACACTTATAATGCTACTTAAAATCACAGCACTGTTGGGTCAGTGAGGATAACCATGACACTAACGGTGACATTAATAGCTCTTCCGTTACCACGACAACCGAGGAACAACAAGCGTCCACCAAGAGCCAATTTGGGAAACTCAAAAACAATAACTTCCTCAGAACAGAATTCATAAGCGGGACAAGTTTGCATGGCGACTGGCAAACGTATTTGTGGCGAGGTGGGAACACAGCCGTCAAGCTTGGGGATGGGCGGGGTGACTACAGACAGCAACACCAGTCACCAATATCAATTTACAGGGTAGTGAGTGAGTGTGGGGAGGCGGTCCCAGCCACACCGCGACCGCGAATCTGTGGTGCGCTCACATGACCCCCCCAAACGGGTTCCCTGTTGTCGTAAACAGGGCCAACGGGTAGAGACCGGTGACTGCCTGATTAGACCTTGTATAAGACGCGCAAGACGTGTTTTGATCGCTATCAATGTATCGCCATGGATGTGAAGGATCAAACAATATTACACATTCTATAATCCACAGAAAGATAAAACAATATCACACATTCTATAATTCCCAAATATTTTCCTTGGCACACAACCTGTTTACGCATATTAATTGGAGGGTCTGGCTACCTGACATTATATTACAGTAGTGAATTATCCTGCTGCAGTTATGAATAATTATTTTCGGAAGTTTACGTTAAATATACAATTATCTTGTTATTAATTTACAAAAAATACACACAGAAGCTTCATCTGTATTTCGCAACGATAGAAAATGAATTAAAATGTTCGGGTGTGCGATATTTTCTTCTGTTGTTTGATTACGAGGAACCAAACCCTCCCCACTCCTATATTACAGACCCAATCTTCAATCACACCCTCCCTCCTTTAGCTGTTTAAGTAGCATTATGAGTGTCTGCAGCCGGTTTGTTTAAGGAGCAATATGAGTGTCTGTAACCGATATATTTCAGGAGCAATATGAGTGTCTGCAGCCGATATATTTCAGGAGCAATATGAGTGTCTGCAGCCGATATATTTCAGAGCATTATGAGTGTCTGTAACCGATATATTTCAGGAGCAATATGAGTGTCTGCAGCCGATATATTTCAAGAGCAATATGAGTGTCTGTAACCGATTTATTTAAGGAGCATTATGAGTGTTTGCAGCCGGTTTATTTAAAGAGCATTAAACAGATTTGAGAGTCTGCAGCCGGTCGCGTGTTTATTTTTTATTATGCCCCGCACCAACGTAATCAGGGAGACGTATTGATTTTCCAGCAGTCCCCCCCGTCCTCTGCCTGTGCTGTATCACCCAACCCCCACCCAGGCGTTGTTAGTTAGTAGGAGAGGGTAAAGGGTACATAGGGGAGAGTAATGGTGAATTCTTGTTAGTCTGTTGCTATGTTAGGTCAGGTCAGATTAGGTTAGTCAGTTAAATTTTCGGATTTGAAGGTTTAATTTTTTTTTTTATTAATTCTCTCAACTTTATATAATTAAAAACACACAATTATAATAACAAACGAAGATTATTATTCTCTATTTATTGAAGAAGAAAAGAATATAAAATTATGTATAATTGCCTCATAAGATCTGAATCACACACACACACACACACACACACACACAAAAGATTCTTAAGTGAAATCAAAGCAGGCAACACACACATTCACACGTGTCGCCACCCTTTCAAATCTCGTCCAACCCCTCCATCCACCCCAAACAAAATCTCGTCCACTCTAGGGTTGACCGTCCACCCAGGTTGAATAGCACTGGACTAATGAGTAAACACAGCACAAGAAGTTTTGGTTTTATTATTTCAGATTGCTATATCATTTAGTTTCTACTGCACTCTTACGTAGTTTCAGTCAGTTACAGTACGGTGTCTACCCAACCCAACCCAATTTACCATTAAGTTGTTTTAATCATCAGGTGAAAGAAGTGAGGGTTCCTAAGCTTCAGGAGGTCTGTGAAGTGTCTTTATGTTAGACTTGGTAGTTGACAAAGGTGAATTTGTACCGGTAGTCGAGATTGTTACTGTATCGCCGTTGTAAATTTTACCACGACCTCCAGTTTATATTCCTCTAACAGATGTTTCTTTTTCTTGCAGGTGGCCATAAAAATCATAGACAAGACTCAATTAAATCCTGGATCATTACAAAAAGTGAGTAGTAATTACTGTGTGTACATTTTCCCATTAAAAAAGATTAGAAAAGATACAGTAATTAACTTAAGTAACCTAATTTCAGAATCTATAGTATTGTATGTGAGATTATGAAATTATACTGTATACCTGTTCTATAGTGTAATTTGCTCTAAACACGATTTTTTTATAACCTTGTAAAGTTAATGTGTTTGAAATTAGGTGAATCTTTGCATTTTTGTATAGTTTACAGTACAATATTATGTGTGTGGTTCCATAGTGCCCAAGAGAGAGTTTTTTGCTTTATGAGTGAATGGGTCATGATTTCAATATCTGACCAGAGTGAAAGCTTGACTTTTCCCTCTTCTACCCACAGCAGTTGATGAGTGACAGTGCCTATTAATTTGACCTATTTTTTTATGACGGAATGACAACACTTTGGTGGAGTGTGATTCTGCTTCGGGGTTTGGGCATCTCACTTCCTGCTGAAAATATCTTGATGATTGTGTTTAATGCCTTTGTCTGTAAGTAATAATGTCATCACTGGTATCATGAGTTTGTAGTAATGCAAGTTTGATCTCAACAGCTGTTCCGAGAGGTGCGAATCATGAAAATACTAGATCATCCAAACATCGTCAAACTCTTCCAAGTAAGTAGCAATTTATATATATTTATATATGTATATAGAGTACTGATATTTATTGTTTATATTATACCTCTTTAAATTGTTATTGATTTGGGTAATAATAAGATTTCATATGTGCGTTTTTTAACTACTTATCTGTACTATAGAAATTAACTGTTTCTTCTCGCAGGTAATAGAAACAGATAAGACGTTGTACCTGGTAATGGAATATGCTAGCGGTGGTGAGGTATTTGATTACTTGGTCTTCCATGGCAGAATGAAGGAGAAGGAGGCGAGAGCAAAATTTAGACAGGTGAGTTGATGTGATTTCTTGATGTGTGTCTGTGTGTGTGTGTGGGGGGAGTGAGTCGGTGGGGGTGTTTTTGTGGGGGTACACGAAGACATTCCATTGTTAATTTTTCTTGAGTTTTTTGTTGAGGATATCCACAGCCTGGGTGTTGGTCTTTATAGTTCATGAGGCTGTATGCTGTATATAAACTAGTTCATGGCAGAATTAATTTGTAGGATCTAAATGATATGATAATTTCAAGGCTGGCATCACTTTATTATTTGTTGGGTGAATAAATGATGTGTTGAATTTATTACAAACTTCAGTGTTACTTGTTGGTACAGTGTTAGAATACAAGGTTACTGTGTTGCTGGTCAAGTCAGTGTGGTGATAATTTTATTTCCTACTTACAGATTGTGTCTGCTGTACAGTACTGCCACCAAAAGAAGATTATCCACAGAGATTTAAAAGCAGAGAATTTACTATTAGATTCTGAAATGGTGATCAAAATAGCAGATTTTGGCTTTAGTAATGAGTTTACTCCAGGGAATAAATTGGACACGTTCTGTGGTAGTCCACCATATGCAGCCCCCGAGCTGTTTCAAGGTTGGTAATGTTAGAAGTTAGTTGAGAAGGTCATTAATTCTTACTGTCTCTATATTTACTTTTAACATCCCCCATGAGTAACTTTGTATATATTATGGTAAAATATTTAGTATCGTGAGAGGGAGAAGGTAGGCAGACCCAACACTCTGCCTTCATCTAGATAAGGGGAATGAATACCCTGTAGTATGTCAGCTGGTAGAATGAAGTGTTGATGAGTACAGTACTTTCTGTTTTCTGTTATTTACTGTCCTTATCCTTATATATTTCTCAACAACAAAACACTGCTGGGTGGTATTTAGGCATGACTACAAATAGAAATTATAATTCTCGTATGTTCAAACAACTGACCTCAGTGTTATGAATGTTCTTTCCATATCAGGATAGGTTAAAGAAACTAAACTTGCATTCCCTAGAAAGACGAAGAGTGCGGGTAGATATGATAGAAGTATTCAAGTGGGTGAAAGGAATCAATAAAGGTGATATAGATAAAGTTCTTATAATATCCGAGCAGGATAGGACTCAGAACAACGGATTCAAGTTGGATAAGTTTAGGTTTAGGAGGGAGATAGGTAGGAACTGGTTTACAAATAGGGTGGTGGACGAGTGGAACAAGCTTAGCAACTTTGTAGTAAGTTCTGGAATGCTGGAAAGTTTCAAAGGGAGGCTGGATAGATTCATGAATGATAGAGAGTGGTAGTAACTCTCGACAGGAGCTGCCATGCACAGGCCAACCGGCCTATTGCAGACTCCTTATTTTCTTATGTTCTTATATTACAGGCAAAAAGTATGATGGACCAGAAGTAGATGTTTGGTCTTTGGGTGTAATTCTCTATACCTTAGTCTCTGGCTCACTACCCTTCGATGGATCTAACTTAAAAGAACTTCGAGAACGGGTACTAAGGGGGAAGTATCGTATACCCTTCTACATGTCTACTGACTGTGAGAATCTGCTCAAGAAGTTCCTGGTGCTTAACCCAGCACGTAGGGCATCACTAGAGGTGAGTGTCACAGGCGGTGTAATACTGTAGTGTGATCTGGTCTTTGTGTCGAGTAAGTACAGTACAGTACAGTACAGTGCAGTGAAGAGTTATAGGTGTGTAATTTATTAAGGTTTAGAATTTTAGTGTAAATCGATATGAAAATCCATTAAATGTATTTGGAGTTGTTGAAATGAATAGACTAACAGTAACATAGTTCAGATTCCATTGATCAAAGGTATCTCTTACTTGTCTCCTATCAACCTTCATAAGCTAAAGGAGAAGTTAATCCCATGTCTAAACACATAATGTGGAAGAGAAAGGAGACGCTGATAGAATCAAAGAAGAGAATGGAAATAGAATGTGGGATGGATTGCACAAAGAGAAGGGAAGGAATGACTTGAGGAGGAGGTGAATGATGGAATACTTGAGGGGAGAAGAGACACATCCAGGAAGCAGGAGTGTGCGTGAATGACTGGAGAGAGAATCCTCTTGCATGGTTATGTTTCATGTTGGAGTGTGCGAAGTGAATGACATATACCAGCCAGATAGATGTTTTGAGGGACCTGTTGGAGTAGATGTTTTGAGGGACCTGTTGGAGTAGACGTTTTGAGGGACCTGTTGGAGTAGATGTTTTGAGGGACCTGTTGGAGTAGATGTTTTGAGGGACCTGTTGGAGTAGATGTTTTTAGGGACCTGTTGGAGTAGAGGATAACCACACCTGAACATGTACTAAGGTGAGGTTGAGAGAATGAATGGCAGGTAATAGAGGGTGACTCGTGTGTTGTGTTTGAATAACTGCACTGTACAGCCACCTTAACCCATAGTAGGAAAGGGCTTGTGAGGTTGAAGGAAGAGAATATTAATAAATACTGTAGGTTTATTAAAGGTTTACAAGATAGTTATGATGATTATTATTATCTCTTTATATATTATTATTTTCAGACAATAATGAAAGATAGATGGATGAATATTGGATACGAAGATGATGAACTTAAACCATATGTCGAACCTGTGATGGACTATGATGACCTAAAACGAATCGAGATCCTCAATGAAATGGGATACTCTCGGACGGAAATTGAGGAGAGTTTGAAAAGTCAGAAATATGATGATGTATATGCTACCTACTTGCTTTTGGGCCGAAGATCTTCTGATGTGAGTAGCTTTACCCATTATCCCTTATCTTGGTGAGCATTTCCCCCCAGTTCATTCTTTATGCAATGTTTTGATTTAATTTATCTGATTATGGTATTTTATGTTATTAATATTAGCAAGAGTAAGTTCAAGGTAAACTGTAATTATTCTTGATACCTGTTTATATCAATTCCTTTATTTTAGAGAATAAATCCTGGCATAAAAGATGTATGATCCCACAAACATCAGTGTTGTTGTGAGGTGTTTCACTCTGAGAATACCAATTAAAGTGAAGCTCTATTTCATGAAGAGAAAGTTAACTCCCAGAAGTGGTGTAAATGGCTTGGCTTCAGAGGGATGATGATTTATGCATTAAACTAGCAACCCAGTAGTCTTCAGATTCAACCATCACTGAGAGAGCAGTTATGGATTGCTGTCAAGTTTGAGTTAATTCCAATGGTATATCACTATGCCTACTGATTCACTGTAAAATCTAATCCTGTGGATATATCCAGAAAAGACATTACTCTAGTTGTAGCTCTCCTTCCCTCAAAGTAGCCAGTAAACTAAGTCTCAAGGTAGCAGGAAGGCACTGCCATTGCTGAAAATACTACAAATTGTCTGTGGCAGTCACCAGTTCCCCATAGCATTTCTGGCAGGCTGTCTTCTGTCTACTTTCTCTTTGTGAAGGCAGTAGTGAAAAATATTTGTAAGAATGGAATTTTGAATTGTATGAAGTCATTGAGAGAAAAGACAATGTCTTCCTGTCTACCTTAGGAGTTTTTTCATTGGCCACTAAGGCCAATGTGTAGATCTTATACTTACTGTAATTATTGTCACATAATGTAATACCTCATTCTTATTTCAGCTTGAGAGTGATGGCTCTCGGTCAGGAAGTTCACTTTCTTTGCGCAACACCAGTTTAACGCCCAGAGGCCAAGAGTCTAGTGGAGCTGCCCAGTCCCCCTCCCACTCCCATCGGGGAGTTCACCGCTCAGTCTCCGCCACCAACTCCAAGCCCTCTCGCAGAGCATCCTCCGGTGGGGAGACCATTCGTGAGTTGAAACACGGGCATCACAGCGGCTCCCCCACCCACCCACTGACCTTTCCTTGCTCTGTTGATTTCCTCATCATTTGACCTGCACTTACCCATAACCCATTTTATATATAATCCTTATTTAAACGCTTATTGATCATTTACGCTATCATATACTTTCATCTCATTGTCTCTACATTGTGTTGCCTTGTCCCATGTTCACAACAGGGTGACACATGCAGAATTTTACTGCCTTCTTTCTTTGAAAATCTTTACGTAATTCCTGCAATTTGGCCTACTCACGCTTCTGCTCTGCAATGGCATGGGAAGTTGTTAGACAGGACTTGGGGTGTATTTAAGACAACACACTCACTCACTGGATTTATAGTTGTGTTAATACAGTACCAGGGTTTTAGGTACGACGAGGATTACTGGATGATACAAAGTGATCATGTTATACAGTATTTTGAAAGGTGATTACCCATCCTCATTCTTTCTAAGGTAAAGTTTATGCCAACAAAGATTAAATTTTTTCTAGTCTAAATGGATAACACTGCCATAAGCATCACCAGATAGACTTGGCACTGTTGTCGGTTGTTGGCTAAATCTTGAACTGCCAAGGAACTTTTATCTTGTGTCAGTAAATTATGGCTGAAGATTGTTGGAGTTTGTGAAGTAATGTAATTGATTACTATATGTTAAAGTTAATAATAATATTGTGAACTGAATTTACAAAAAGAACGAAAAATTCAACTGATAATTGTTAATACCTCGCCACTAAAGGCAGTTACGTCTTTCTGGCATCAAACGTGCCAGATAACGGCCTCACCTCGTTGGTAATGGAACTCGGCTAAGACCCTGTGTACTGTTCCCTTTATGTGTGTGTGTGTGTGTAATATATGTGTATATCGCAATGGTCGGTAGCCTCACCATTATAATTTAAAAATCATGTGTTTCATCCTAATGTCACTAGAATTCAGTTCCAAGTCCCAGGAAATATTCTTGGGCAAATGTGATCACTCTGTAGGTGACATAATGATCAATAGTTATAATAGAATGAAATGCCAAATACCTGTTTTGATTTACTCACACGGAATGAAGTGACACTTAATACTCGCCTAGTGGCCTCCCAACTGGTACCTATGTTGCACCCCTTGTAGTGTAAACCCAAGTATTAGTTTCTGAACAACTTAGCACCAGACTGAAAATGTTTGTCATCATTGAAATGTGTCCAGTAGCAGCCATCCTGTTAATTGTATTTTGTTGGTTAAAAGTGTTGCCAGTTTTTGAGGCCATTAACCGTGTGTGTAATTTTGTTTGTTGAATGTATAACACAGGCGGTACTAATGTGTGTGATTACCTACTTTGTGATTGATGCTTGACCCTTAGAAGTTTTGAGACATGCACTGGTTGTTAGATGAGCAGAGCATATGTTCCCTTAATATGGTACTGATATGCTTGGTGATGGAATGGACTACTGTATCCAGCAAGAGAGATATTGTTGCTTGCCTGTCTTATAATGCTGTAACCAGAGCCCAAGATGTCCGTTGTTTTGAATACTATTATGTGACGCTAAATAGAAATTATGAATAGGCAAAGGTGACTTACTTGAATTTTGTCATGTGATATTTTAGGCTTTGTACATAGGTATTTTATTAGTAAAAAGAACACAATAAACATAATATTTAAGCCAGTACTGTTAAAAGATGGTGAATATGAGTCATTCATGTAACATTAAGACTTTTTAAGATATAACAGGGAGTACAGTACTGCAAGGGAATAGTGGTCATCACTCGCAGCCAAACTTGCCTCTGTGCTGCCACATGATTCATAACACATCACTCTTGACACTTGACTCCACCTAACAGGTGGCGGAGGCACAACTCCAGTTTCTACTAATGCACACAACCATGCGGGCACCAACAACTTCCGACGCCAGAACACAGTTGATTCTGCAACAATCAAGGAGAACACTGCTCGGCTGGCACAGGGAGGGGTGCCCACCACCTCAGCCTCTCGTTCAGCAGCTCTCAAGAACCAAAATATTACAGCTCTTGATCCCACTGGGGCACCTGGCAAGCCTGGAGGTATTTTTATTTTTATTTATACAAGTTCAAGAGTGGCTTCAAATTGAATCAGGTACCAGTTTTTTTTTCCCCAAAGAGAAGTCAGTCATTTGTGATATTCACTTGAGGAGTTGATTTTTCGAAGCCATATAACAGTTTACAGCTATTTTGGACTCAAATTAATATATGTACATACACATGAACACTCACAAGAACACAATAGTACCAGTATTACAAAACCAGACATAGGACTAGGAGCTGTCCAGTTTGAATAATTCGATATTTAGTAGCCATCTGTATTACTGCAGCAGACACACATGACTTATAGTCATGTACTGGTATAGGCCTCTTAAGCATGTGCCTTTTAAAAGAGAATATCCAATTAGTTTTTTATTGGAGTTATTGTATGAGACTTTGCATAGAAATTAGCAAATGCCAGGTATTAGACCAGCTGGCTCTGGTTACCCATAGAGGGTCTTTAGTGGCGGTGGTGAAAGGGTTGCTTTTATTTTTTTCCCTCTCTTACTTATGCATACGTTGCATCTTCCTTACGTTCTCCAACCCACAATATTTTCCATAAATTATCCAACATATATCTGAATTTTTTATTTATTTATTTTAGTTTTTCCACTTTTACCTGTCCTGTCTTTACCTGTATATGCTTTCATTCTTATCTCTTCCTAATGAATAGTTTACTTTAGTGGTCTTTGTTCTTTTGACATTTTAATGCTGTTCGGTAAAGTCTCGCTTCACTGGATTAAGTACTTAGTGCGTCAGTCTTATTAAGAGAGATTAATTCCACTTACACAAACTCCTTAATCGGGTATTTTCCGTTTGTTTTATTTTCTGGATTTTATTTGTTTTTGTGCGATTGACAAAAACTTGAATAGGAAAATTAAAATCAAATTGTGTTACAGAAAATGAAGAATGTGTATGTGAGTGTGTGATGTATTTTGACTGTACTTCCTCCTTTGAATAGTGACAGTGCAGTAAAGTATTGCGCAGTACAGTGCTCAGCATTAGAAGCTGTAGTGATATATTATAGCATCACGTATGTCGGCACCACACTGGCACACCACTAGTTGATCCATGAGCATGCTTTGGGTGTCTTATTAGTTAATGAACACCACACCACAGCCTACACTGCCAGGCCACAGGTCAACATTAAAACCATAAGGAAATCTATGTCATCAGCTTGGTAGACCAGATCTTTCACGAGTACTGTAACTGGAAAAGAGGGAATGTCTGGAGAAAATACCAGATGGCTCTCATATCTGGTTCTTGATGACATCCTGTTGAAGGAGAACTTTCTGTACAAGAATATGGTCCATGTGTTGTTGTTTTTTGTGATAGCCAAGCTCGCAGAGTTCTCCAGCCAGTGCTTGGAAGAAGAGTTCATATGTTTGACACATTATATTTAGTCATTCAGATCTTGAGTGAAGATTCTGCTTGTGTCATTCTGCTCTGAAAGTTGGGAAATGCATAGTTGTTATCAGTATAAATTGACTTAAGTTTGTGTAGCTATACGTGTCACTGGCTTTAATTTGTCTCGTTACATGAAGCCGATTTTTCTTAAGCCTCTCCTCAAAACACAAGACCAGCTTTTTAGTACTGTAATGTAGGCATTTATTAGCAAAGAAACTTACCAGTCTTACTACATTCCTAACTTGTGTAGAACAGATGCACAAAAGCTTTCAGTGAACAAGATTACAAAGGCTACTGTGTAGTCAGCTTGTGGACAGCACTTGGGGAGACAGGAGTAAAATAGATATTTCATCCTTCCAAGTTACTAGAAAATAGAGCCGAGGCATTGATGCTTTTTCTTTTACCTCGCGGTGACAATCTGTACCGAAGTGGAACTGAAAATAAAAAAAGTAAATACAGAAATTAAGTTGAGGGAGTAGAGCAGCTGGCTTGTGTTGGTGGACTCTGGGGAGTTATCTGCTTACACCCTGTGTTGGCCGTTTGAACCAGTGTCTTATTGTTCATTCATTGTCAGTGTTTTAGTGGGGATAGTAGCCAGATATAATCTTTAGTGGACATAAATTGCACTATTATTGTTATTTAATACATGTACAGTCTCGTTCAAGATTCTTTGAACACTGCTGGAGACAGCTGGCAACTCATGGCCATTTGTTTACTATAGTACGTAGTATAATATAATATGAAACAACAAAGCCCAACCATTAAATTAAGCAACGGGGAACTAAGTAACCAATCACTGATCACTTTTACATTTATTCATAATTTTTACTACTTACTATAGTAAACAAATGGCCTTGAGTTGCCAGCAGTGTTCGAAAAATCTTGAACGAGACTGTACATGTACAGTATATACCATTATTAAGATATTTATAACGAATATTTCCTCCAAACTGACCAGTCATGAAAATTTAATCATTTACTGTTGATTTGATTATCCATGAGTTACCCAAGAACAAAACACCCACAGAATATTAGTAGTGTACTGTATTAGAGTGAGGTGGGCTGGTAACTGCTCTTTTGTATAGTCATCTACAAAAAAAAATTTACAGCATTAAACAAGGTACTGTAGTGGTAACAGAGCATAAAAGAAGGTACAGTGTAGTGGTAACAGAGCATAAAAGAAGGTACAGCATAGTGGTAACAGGTTAAAACAAGGCAGTTTAACAGAGAATAAAACAAGGTACTGTAGTGGTAACAGAATATGCAAGAATGTAGTGACTTAAGCTTTGATGAGCAGAAGGAACCTGGATGTCTTTCCCTTTGTGTGAAACAGTTAAAGAACAAAGAGGAATAATTTGAAGAATGTCTGAAATGGTTTGAGCAAATAGTGTAGCACAGCTGTTGAATTGGTGTCCTCAGAAAGCTGAATGCCATGTCCCCCTAATGTTAGGTACAGTAGTTGTGTTTTTAGTGAATCTCTCATGACCCAAATAAAAAAAATACCTAAACATATTTTATGGCATTTTTTGAGGCAAGCTTGGGAATTTAGAAAGGGTGTAGCAGCAGAGCAGGAACTCACAGTAGCATGGTAGTTGAATTATAGCTTCAAGTTGCTATTCCATGTAGAATTTTCCCTCTCTCTCCTTCCATTACCTTCTTTTACCACATGATTCATTTCTGTGTCACAATGTACAGTAAGAGTTCTGTTGTATGACAACCCCCGTCATGGGCTTTTCATACATAGATTGGATCATTGAACAGTTCTGTTACTTGGATGGAATGCTGTTGTATAGTGTACAGTACTGTACTTTATAATATAGTGAATTGACCTTTTCTGTACAAAAACAAAAAACTTTGATTTTCTTACATACTACCCTATATCACTTCAGTATTGTCATCAAATGAAAGTATATGTTCTTCATTACATTGACATGTATCTATAATGTATGTTCAGTATTCATTTTATTAAATAAAACTCTGTACATATGTTAACATTGAAGGAGTAGGGATAATGGTGGTGGTGAGTGGCAGCTGTTGCTGGTGCTTAGGGTGTAGCCCAACACTCACACTCCTTGGCTGGGAGAACACCAGAAGTAAGAGGTTGGATGCTGTACTCTGCGTCTGATACTTTTCATTATCCTCCGTATATATATGCCTCATAGACATTACAGTTCTACTTAACATTAACATGTATCTGTAATTTGTATAGGGTGCAGCACCAAGTGGATACAGAGCTAGTCTTCTGACCTAGGGGTGTCTGGTGTGTGTCCAGGGCATCACCAGTCCACCCACTTATATATAGGTACAGTGCAGGTACATAACTTTACAGTTGGGGAAATGAAGACAGTTGAATACAGTGCCATTAATGCTGGCTCCTTGTAAACTAAAGGCTTAGTATCGATTCTTTGCAGCCACACTCTCTCTCCCTAACAGACTGTCAGGTCTATGGGACCCGTTTTCATGTTTCATAGTTTGTGAAAATTTAAATGGGCCCCCTTGGCATGACTGCTTGTTTGGGACAGAGGGGATACAGTACATTGAATACTAAGACTCTAGTTCACAAGGAGACAGTATGGTTGGTACTGTACTTCACCACCTTCATTTTCACAGCTTGTCAAGATTGGTATCCATTTACAGCTGGGTGGACTGGGATTCCCCCAAGATCAAACCAATGACCCTTAGAACAGGAGACCAGCACTGTATCTGCTCAGCCGCTGCACTCCTTATAGAGTTTGTACACACAGTAAAAAAAGTACCGCACGGATTATGTGCGAAACACTATGACACCACTGACGAGGTATAGTGGAATATGCGTGTTGGTCCTGTATAATATGGTGGTAGCCCTGTTTCCTCACCTGAGGGTGTCACATATCTGTTGCTACCATAGGTAGTTGGAAACCTTTGCCATACAGGCACTCATACCAACCCTCCTGGCACATCAGGTGATGTATGGATCATTACGGAAGTCAGCAGACTCCACCTGTGCTATAATTTTTTTTACTGTGTGTACATGTAATTACTGTATGTACTTATGCCACTAGTACCAACTCACAAACATTCATGGTCAAATAACAGGTATAAAATGTTGCCAGGATATATGAAAGAAAAGTCGGATAATTTGATCTTGGGGAATTGGAAGTTGGAGAACGGGACTTGTGCATATTTTTAAGAAACTGTTCATTAATTGTATTGCACTAATGAAAACTTTTCTTGATTGCAAGATGAATTAGTAAATTATTTATTAGACTAGAGTACAGTATATTGTTCAGTACACTACTCTCATTGAGCATTTTATTTATATTAGCTTGAATATTTTCACTAGGAGCAGGTGGAGCGACAAGTCCTGGTGTAGGAAAGTCCCGTGTTCAGAAGAGTAACACCATGACCACTAGAATTGGTGGTTCAGGAAGGCGCTCAACTTACTCCTACGATGCCAATAAGGCATCATCAACGGAAAAGACAAACATAACAAACGTTCCAGATTCTGCCAGGTATGTATACCTTAAAATATATTTGCATTCAGTGCGGTGTGTCCCATTGATTGCTCTATGAAATTTTATTATAATGGACAAATATAAACCTGCTTACCTTGCTTACCTGATTGTTCATTATTCTGGTGTCAGTAAATTAAATAATGGTAAATAGCTGCAAATGCTTACAGATTATAAATAATATTAAAATGGGACCCACTAGAAAAATCTGTTGACTTTTGAATGTTATTCTGTCCTGGTCTTTAGTGGGGATGTTCAGTTTCCACAGCACCATTACCTATGCCCTTTGAGTGATGACCAGCTTGAGATTGTAACTGTCTTGCTATGCCAGGCTGCTGTCAGTTGTGAAATTCTCTCTGTGGTGTGCTGTAGGACACTAAGCTTGTGTAAAGCGCATCTCACTCCCTGTCTTGTCACTTATTAGCTATGCTTTTAATCCCATCACTAGGCCGATACCAAAAGTGGTGCATGTACTCAAGAGTCTTGGTTACTCCACAACAAAATGTTACAGTAGTCAGTGTAATTGGGAAATAATCCATACATTTCAGGATTTATTGAAAGGTTAGCAGCAGTGTTTGTGATATGCAGTGCATCCGTAAATTATCTGACCCATTTTTTAAACTTTATAACCTCAAAAGCATTATAAATGGAACACATCAGTTAACTAAGACAAGAAAAAACTGTGGAGTTGTTCGTCAAGTATTAAAAAA
Source organism: Homarus americanus (assembly GCF_018991925.1). Classification (NCBI taxonomy): domain Eukaryota; kingdom Metazoa; phylum Arthropoda; class Malacostraca; order Decapoda; family Nephropidae; genus Homarus; species Homarus americanus. Next base: position 8,503,088 of record NW_024748109.1, read on the forward strand.
AAAAGTGATCCATCTGTAATATTTTTGTGATTGTTAATTTTTAAAATGGGTCAGAAAGTTTTATAGACACCCTGTATATTTCTGTGAAATTCTGAAATAAACTCATTATGAATAATTGATCTTGTGACGAATTTTAAAAAGCAAACCGAGTGATAAGACAACGACAAAGACTCTGTTCTTGTTTCATTGAGAAATATTTTTGTATAGAGTTTAGCATAATACCAATGACACCACTACAGAATACTGTACACACCATCACGAGTTGTTTGTGTCTGGTATTGACCAAAGAACATTCATTTTTTACACTGGGGAGAAAGTCAGAAATTTTCACAGATGACAGCATTTGATATGGTAAATTTTTAAGTAATTTTTTCATGGGCTTTTTATATTAGTCCTCACTTTTGACCAGGTTTTGGGCTCACCACTGAATTGTTCTGCAATTGATATCAAATTTCATTGGCACTTCACATTTTGATCTTCAATTTTTTTCCCTCTTTTTGTGTGCGTGTATTCATATGCATTTAGATGTATTTTTCTGTATCTAAATGACATATGATATTACTCACTGCTTTTTTAGATGCCACAGTTACCTGACCTTAAAACTTTAATTATTATCCCAGGATTTAGATAGTATTTAATTTAAGGAGCCATTTTCTTGGGTTTTGTGTATAGTTAGAAGAAAAAATCCATATGATATTAACACCATATAGCTGACATTTTATCATTTCCTTGGAAAAGCACACGTCAATTATTCCTTATGCCTTTAGGGGCTCACAGGGAGAGAGTAACGTGTGTAATGAAGCCATTGTCCACACGGTTCAGGAGTGAGTACAGTTTGTGAACCCCCTCCTTTAGAGTACAGTACAGGTTCATCATTTTTTTTAGGTAAACCTCAATAACTGCCTCTTTGCTTAACATATAAAGCAAACATTAAAATAAAAATGATCGCTTTTTTCAGAAATTTAGATACATTTTGTCAAATCAATGTACTGTAACTACTGGTACTTCCCCTTGGAGGATGCATTTAATGAGGTTGAACTATGTATGTTTCCCGTCATCTGCTTTGAGTCTGGTCGAGCTCTTTTCTCAGAGTCATTTTCTTTCTGTGCCTCACAGGAAAATGGCTATGATAGAAATTTAAGGCAAGGCCCAAAAAAATTTTGACGAGTTTCATACAATAGAAACTGTGGCCCATCAAGGTAGAAGAGGAGGCTCTAGATCTCCTCTGTTTGTGTTTGTCTGGGAGTCACTAATGAATGTCCCCCCCCCCCACTCTTCCCCCCTCTTATGATATTATCTAACAAGTTGCCCCCAGTACAGTTCCCACATATATATATATATATATACGGTATGCAGACAAAAAAAATTACCTGTAACATCTTTACAGCGAACCTGCATTTACTACTACTACCCCCCTTCTTAGTATCCCCCTGATATTAAAGATAGTATTCTCACTTGCCACTGCTATACCTTGATGCCCGGAACTTGCTACAGTGTTAACTCAAAATCAGCGGCACTTGTACACTTACACGGACTGATTCAATAAGCGGAGAATCAATTTAAGCAGTTTTGTTATCGAAATATCAATTAACAATTAATACATCAATGTGGATAGAGTCAACCCCTTTATAAGTTTGATAAATTTTTACGATCATAAAAGAAAGCTTTACTCCTCAGTAAGCAATTGGGACTCAGCATTATAGTGACCCTTAATGAGAATTAAAGCAGAGACGTCCGTGAAGGCGTATTTGTCCCTGTAGGTGCATGATGCCTCACTTGCTCAGCCACTGGTCAGGGAGGGACTGCTCAGTACCTCCCCTCAACCCCCAGGGTCGTGCTGAAAGTCTGTTCTTCTAGAGTACTAGAGTGTGATATTAACATTAATTTCTGGTTTTGGTTTTGTACCTCATCACTTATAATTCATAAATTCGCTTGTAAGAGTAGACTCGCTACTGTGATGGAGCTTAAATACTACTGCTCTAGAAATTATTCAAAATGGATTCTGACATGGCAGGAGGCCCAATAGCTCTGCAGTAGATGATGGTGAAGTTTGTTACTGACCAACAACAGAGAGATCTGACCCCTGTGTGTTGTCTGTCTGTCTGTCAGTGTCCACATTCCCGTTAGGCGCTCGTTCTTTCCCGCGAGACTCGCCTGCAAAACACTGAGTGGTTTTATCCGAGGGTGAGTAAGCGCTTGTGTCATCCCAGGATACATTATGAAGATGGCACCATTCAGTTTATGACCTAGAAGGCTGTGCTTTATTGTTATACCTATTTGTGCATATTTTTGCAGTAGTTTCATTTTGGAGAATTCACGAAGGTTGACGATAGTAACTGAAATTGAATGGTGCAGTACAAATTCTTCATATGTTTTACTACAGTGGCTGCCTCTCCTTCCCTGCTGATATCAGATCCCAGTTGTTCATTTGGTCAGATTATTGACTTAAGAAGTGTATGTTTGATTGTTGAATGGCTATTCTTATATTTGATCTCCCCACTCTTAGGTTTCTGCCTTCATGTAAACCATAGCTCGTGTAATGTCATTTTGTGTCCTAATACTCGTGCACTGATTGTACTTTGTACAGCAGAAGTGAATAATAATGCCTAAAACATCATACCCCGCAAACACTTAGCGCCACCCACCCTCTGATAAACAAAAAAAATTAAGCTTATGGTTTGCTGATTTGTAATCCTGATTATTGACCATGCAACAGTTAAAGTGATTGCTCTCATATGTTTATGAAAAAAATCTCACTACATATTGCAAACCTAAGCTTTGAATTTAAAGACAGCACATTTATACTGTACACAAATGGACTGAAATGTACTACCTTGAGACAATCTAACTGCTAATAAAGACCTAGGACACTTGACAGCACACAGGCTGTCATAATTCCTGTGTTGGTACAGCTAAAGTGAGTGCTAGAGTGGCTTGGTGTAGCAGGTTGCTGTTGCTGCTATTGCTGCTTGTAGTGCTACTGCTGCTCGTAACAAACTTCAGAACCCTTTCCGTTGCACTTGTTTGTGTTCTCTGACGACTTCCTGGGTCTCTGGTCTCCTGTGCATGACTTACTCAGTCACGAGCACCTTCTTCTAGTTGAGCCCTTATTTTCACACTTAAAAGTTCTTCTCAGGGAATATTTACTGCTATCTGCATAGCTTACTTCTAAGGGACCTCAGTGATGTAGCTGTCATGAGCAGCTCCTCTGTATCATGCTTCTTAGCAATGCTATTCTAAGGGAGGTAACAGCCAATGGCTTCTCATATGTTTGTGGCTCAGAAGGGGGTGAGTGACGGCCTGTGTGTCTGTGTCTGTGTGTGGTCTGTCATAACTCTGGTTGTCTTGTGACTACAGTGGTGTGGCTGCGGTACCACTCCTCCCTGGGGCCCCTCCCTCATGTGTGGTGGGGGCCCCGGTGGACAGCCTGTCCCATGGCCACCCCTCGGCAGCCACTAACTCTCGACCTGCAAAAGGTCATTTCAAGTCAGCGTCCATTTCTGCGGGCACGGGTGCTGGTCCAGGTCGAGTGGATCTCTCGCCCCTAGACCACCCCCTAGATCCTTTACGGTCAAGGTAGTATGTCTCTGTGTGGGCGCACACATCTTGTTGCTTTCTGCTTGCTCCCTCACCTTATCTCTTCTGCTCCTGCACACTTATTCTGTTGTCAGTGTATTTCCTTCTTGTGTGTTTGTGAACTGCATGACAGCTTGTATATAGCAGACTGCATAAGCAACACATTCATACACCAACACATACTTTGGTTGGTTCCCACCTACCAAGATACAGTACAGTATTGCTAAAGGGTGGTGTGACGAACCTAACACTTAATACGATTTGCATGACCTTAGTAGTTGTGTTGCCTCCAGACCCAGTGAGGACCACAAGAATGCTTAGGTAGTGTGCACCTTTACATCTATAGTTGTTACTAATATATTATAACTAATAATTATTTGAATGAGAATAATTTTGAAGCTTTACAATTTTTATAGAAACCTAACAAAGTGTGTGAAATAAATCACTTATTACAAGTTATACTAGTGTAGCTGATTTTTCTTGCTCTAGCCAGTGTTCAGACTTACATTAATTTTTTTTTTTTTTTTTTAATAACAAAAAGGTTTGAGCTTAAGCTGCTCAGCACTATTGGCTGTGCTTCTGCATGGCACCTCACTCAGAATGTTACCTTACTGCCTTCCAGCTCGTCGAACAAAACGCCTGTATCGCCTGTATCAACCAATCGCAATCCCTTCCCCCGAAACCACACCAGTCGATCAACGTTCCACAGCGGACAGAACCGGCGAAATAACAACACATATGGAGGAGTAGGTGCCCCACTCACCACGCAGGACACCAGTGCTCTTTCCTCCACCAGTAGGACCAGTTTCTTCTCTAAATTATCATCTAAATTTTCAAAACGGTAAGCTTAAGTAACCAAGATGATGTTTTCATTCCACCTGTGACTTTCATTGTTCATGTTTCTCTGGTGGTACACCAAGTTTAGCAAAGTAATTCAATAACTAACATTGTAATTTGTGTAAAACTTATCAGAGTTTTCAAATACAAGTACTTAGTGTTTTTTTTTTTTTTAGTATTTTAATTCTGTAAGAATATTTGGCCAAAAATTTGTCGTAGATAACTAAAGAAGCGTTTTAGATTGTAGTTGAACTGTTAATTTGACCATCTTATTGGATTGCTTCATATGCTCTAGAGGATGGCTGGAATAAACCAACTCACTGCATGCTGCAGACTGTTAGTGCTAAGATTTATGTATATACAGTACAGGGTAGTTGCAGCAGAACATATGCTTCTGTGCCTCGACCATAGTTGTATACAATCAGTGCAATATATTTACAGTACAGTATGTTTCTCAAAATTATTATTTCTTATTTATTTTTTTATTTATTTTTTTATATTTTTCATATTTATTCATTTATTTTATTTTATTTATTTATTTTTATTTGTTACATAATTTTTTAGTTTTCCCAGTTTTTCTAAGTAGCATGATTTTGACATCACATTTTCCCAATAATTGCAAGGTCAGTGTTTTCACTGTGTGGAAGTAGCTCTTACAGTCTCTTGCAAATAAGCAGTGTAATTATCATTATGCAGCTGGGGCCTCAGTCAGTAATGAAACCTTCACTTTTGGTTTTAGATTTTTATTTTTTGAAAGTAAGTTTTATTGTTATTTGTATTTTTATCTCTAGAGTGGTTGTGCATGTGTGTTTGATTTTTTGCTTTGTTTTAAATTTCAGCCCCCTGGAAACACCACCTAGGCAAGCCGCTAGGTACGTTGATTGTTGTGTAGCTCCACGGCTCCCGGTCACTTGGCCGACAGACGTATGGCCGACGGACATTTCACTGACAAACATTTGGCCGAACTGACATTTAGCCAAATGGCCGAATGGACAAATGGCTGAACCTAACCTAGCCTATGCAAATGTGCAAAAAAAAAAAAAATTCTATCATGCAAATGTATCACATTGCAATTATGGTATCTTTTTATTGTGTGTTTTATAAAGCAAATACATTGCAAAGAAGAAAGAGAAATAAAAAAAATTAAAAAGGCCGTATGTCCATTCGCCCAAATGTCCGTTCTGCTAATTGTCTGTTCGGTCTTTTGTCCATTTGGCCAAATGTCTGTCGGCTCAATGTCTGTTTGGTCAAATGTCCTTCGGTGAAAAGTCCGTCGGCCAAATGTCCTTTCGGCCATCTGTCCGGCCACGAGCTCCATTCTAACCCAGTATGTAACTCATGGTGTCTTAAGAAGTTCATTGTACTGCCAGTATTATGGATAGCTGGTGACCTTTTACCCCTGAACTATAACATAGCTTTTCGGCCACATACATAGGTTCCGTATGTTATTTTGGGATTAGAAAATCATCATGATATGGTTCTTTGAGGAAGCCTCGTTTCTGTAATAAGTCATGAGTTGCAGAAGTCAGAAATGTTCGTGCAATTTAGTCTTGTGAATTATTTTAATGTGAGTGCACTCAGTGGTAGGAAACTGTAATCTGTAAGAAATATTGGTAAACTTATACTGTTATTACTTTATGTATTTCCTGTTATACCTTGATTGCACCTTTGACCAGTTGATATTCCTACATATCCTCATTCTTACTTTAGTTGTCAGTAAGTCGTTCCACAAACTTGTACAGCATTAATTTCTTATCGGCTAACCCAAGCAAGCATGAAATTTGGCCATAAAGTCCTGATGCTGATGATGCTGTCATAATATACATTTCCATATCTTCATTTGAGTCTCTGTTGGTTGCCTTAATGTTATACAGGACCTTTGTTTTTTCTCTGTCTGTTATCCTTCAGAGTGGTAATAGCAGGATGGTATTAAGGTTTTCTCCCTCCATACCGATACACCATTTTTACTGCCCACTTGTTCCTCTCTCACCTTTTACTTTATTTTCTAACACTCTTTGTTTACTCCTCTCAATCATTCCACTTGACACTCTTTGCCTCATCCATTCTTTACTCCATTTTTCTTTTTCAGCTCTCTTGAATATCTCAAACAACTTCTTGTCTTGGTTTTTATTTCCCCTCACACCCCAGTACAGTAGTTTACAAAAAGATTCATATCCACTGTTCTGTATCCCTGTCTGTCAAAGTGTTAGTTATCCATGTTGTGCATCAGCATGTAAAAAGAAGCTGTTTCCGCTAATTCCCATCACCATTTTCTTAAACACACATCTGTACTCTTCACTGTTGCCATCTGTCAGAAGCTCGGAACTCTCTCTTTTGATTCCAACATTACCTTTTCCATTTGTTCTCCTTCCAGCCATATCTCAGTTTCTTCCTTGGACAGTATATCCCACTTTTTATGTGTACAAAACTGAGTAATATGTATAAAAACCAATGCCTTCTGCTGTAGGAGACTATAAAAAAAGAAAAAAGGCACTCATATATCCTAAATATTCCATAGAGGAGTTCAAAGAAATATGTTCAAGCTTCAGATATGACATGACAGTGAAGAATAGTGTGAAGGGAAAATGAGGGTTGGTGGGCAATGGTATTCTTACAGAGGAATATTTAGGTAAGAAGTGGGAATTGCAGCTAATTTGGGGGACAGTGAATTTTAGGGATATTAGAACTCATTTTCACCACTGGACACCTTTAATTTACAAATCACAACATTTACACTTCATGGGATCTACAGGAATGTGTGTGGATCTGAAGGTAACTTCTGTGCAGTGGCTAAATTTCTCATTTGTGTATATTTATCAGTTATGACCTTTTCTTCATATTTATTACCTTTTATTATGATGTAATTTGTCATTCTCCAGTACATTCATATATATGCAGCTTATCATCATTATTAATTGGCTGTAAAACAATGATTATGAATAGTGAACCAGTAAATTATATTTTATTTTATCACTGCAATACTGTAGCTTATGTAGATTTGCACTGTTTTATTTTTTCATATTCACACATTCCTTTCTGGGGGTTGAGGACCTTTTCAGAATGTTGCCAGTACCTCTCAGCCTTACATCAGTCATTGTGGGGGGAAGGCATGCTCTTTACTGAAAACATTTGGAATAGTTTTTACCATAATATACAATCTTAGAGTATGTGTATTCATAGTCCAGGACCCCGCTTATGCGCGTCTGAACCCCTGAACCGCCCTTACTCTTGTGTCTCACCCTTGCTTGAGCCAACCCACCCAGCATATCTCATTAGTTCAGTGTCTGTGTTCATTTAAGGAAAATAAAATCATACAATACTTTAATGTGGTTTAATAAGAAAATATAAAACAATAAAATAAGAAAAATGAAGAGCATGGGTGAGGTATGTGTGGGAAGTGAATGTTGTGCTGTTGTATGTTTATAATCGTCAGACTTTAGTACATTATGGTTGGCATATATATGTTTTAGGAAACCCAGAAGCACAATAATAACAACATTAAAAACTCTCTCCTTTTTCTCTCTCTCCTCCTGTCCAGCTCTTTGTTTATTTCTTACATAGTCTTGCCAAGGTAATACTCACTATTGTAATAAATTTACTATATTGTTCAAGGAAATAACAGTTACATCTTGTAGTTGTAGCCATTTGATAAGTGGCTGTGGCAAATGCTGAGGGGGATTTGTTTAAGGTAGTTCACTGAAATACCAAAGACTTCACTGCTCAACTGCGTAAAAGTTTCCATGTGATCACCCAACAATTTTCAAGTTGCAATTACTGTATCAGGAAGGGGGTAGGATTTTTATTTATCTATTTATTTTATTTATTTATTTTTTCATTTTATATAGAATGTACCTGAACTTTAAATTTATCTTCTGTTCACTGACTATTTATGCAGGTTTAATTGATGCTTATGAGAGACTTCTATATAATTCTGCTTACTACTACAGTTTTTAATTTGCCAGTTTTGCTAGACGTAAAGATCACTGTCACTTGTGTTGTCATTAAACAGACAGCTTCACATTGTGATATTTCTAGATCACCTCAATAAATTTTCCTGACACTTAACAACTTGGTTAGGCATTTCAAGGAGCATATGTTTACATTGGTACCTGTGCAAAATATTAAGGATCAAGCCAGACATGTAAAGCCTTAACGTTGAAGTATTGGTAAATTAGACGATGATGTCATTTTACATTGGACCAATTGGACCTAACCTAATCCAACCAGGTTGTTGTCATGAGAGTCTGGGTTACATGTTCAGAGCTTCTGTTTTCTGCATAACAAAAGGTGTTACAAAATTTTCATGGAAACCTTAAATTATTACATTGTATTCTATACAAAAAACTTTTACATTTACACACACAAATGATATTCAATCACATTTTCATAAGCCATGAGAAAAATGTATGTATAATAATCGTATTTTACATACCAGACTTGCCCAGTATGTGTCGCATCTGTTTCAAATGTACATCAGTTTTATTGTGTCCCCTGATTTATCTTATAATTAGCTACTAGACATTTACCCTCTCACCGGCCAATGACAGGTTGTGTAGCAAAGAGCCTGATAGTTCCCAGACTACCTCAGGTACAGCTATAAACCATTGTATCACTCAAAGCCAACAAATCTCCTTAAATTAGTAGTGTTTGTTGATTCTGCTGCTTTATTAAACTAAAAACTCCCAAACCAGTTTTGACCAGCAAGTGTGTGATATTTGGGAACTAGTGTCATTGGTCAGGGAGAGGATGAGATTTGTCCAATTGTCAATAATGCTAAAGGGATAAGTAGTATAAATTGGATATGATAATGCTAGATGTAGTGATATTGGTTAAAAAAAGGTTTCCTCATCTTTTTATCCATATTCATGGAGTGAAAAGGAGGAATTTAATGGTCCCACGCAGCATTTAAATGTCGCACGTCATGTAAACTAAATGTTTCTTGTTGGCTTTATATATACTGTTGCTCTTTGTTATACTGATTTTGGTATTTACATCCACAATAACACTACATTATATAGATACACTGTATTCATACATATGCAATATTATCACAGAAATGCTTATTTTATGAATAGCTGTGAAATCTTGAGATGACACTCATTTGGTGTGTTAGGGGAGGCTAGTGTCTTTGTTTATATTACCTATACATCACTATGTTGGACTGAGACTAAAGTCGAGAGTTAATTGATGAAAGGATGCATCCTCAGTTGTTAATGGATCCTCACAAAATTCTCATGCAGCAAATGAACACTCATAACCAAACAACAAAATTATCCATATATAGTCAAACAAAAGCCAGCACCAGATTAGACAATTGTACCTGCAGATTAATTTCGTTGTCCGGCAGTTCTTGTTGTTTGAACGTCTGAATTGTGGTTACTTGTCAAAAGTCACTTGTAGTGGTTTTCAAATCTCAACATTTAGGTGGACTATTGTTCTTTTTTATCTGCGTGACAAAGTATTACAGTGAAGTTACTCATGGCAGTTTGGATCTTTTAGAATTGAGTATGGAATTGGTTAGAAAGATCGAGAATGCGTAGATTTGTGTCGGTGTTTTATCTTGGGTCCTGGATAGCAGACTTATCTTCTTGGGTGTTGCCACTTAAGTCTTCTTGTTCGTTTGTTGAAGGTGATTTTGAGAAAGTTGATGCATATGATGGTGAAGCACAGAATTCTAATAAATTGGTGTAAAGTTGGAATATCTAGTATCAAAGCGAGGGAAGTACTGTACTCCATTGTCAGTGTGTGTTTTTATGTGTATACCAAAGAATGATGGAATGGTGTAATCCTCACATTTAAGATAATTGTATTATCATTCAGAAGTATTATGGATGCGGTATTCAGTAATTGAGATTTTGAAATGGATAAAAGGATTTTATTAAGTCGTTCCGTTAAGCAGGAATTTTCATACAAGTTATTCCCCAAAGACTAACATAAATGATCACTGCACAATCCCAAAGTACAATAGTTATTATTGCTGTTTTTGTACACATTAATAAGCTTATTTTGATATTACTATAATCGGTAAAGATTGCCAGATTATTATAGAGAAATAAAAAGGTGTGGGAGGAAAGCTGTAGTCAGACTAAAATAGAATTTAAGAACAAGCATCACACTAAACAGCAAACAGAAATGGGAGTTATTAGTGTCTGAGTTGTGACTACAGTACAGACGGGTAAAGGAAGGCCCGGGGGTAATTGAATTTAAATACATTCATCAAGCTTTAATTCTTTTTTAATTAAGAATCCTCACCTAAACTTTACTGTCCTCTGTGTGTGTGTGTGTGTCGTCCATCTAGACTCTTGGATCCTAGTGATAGTGAGAAAACAAAAGTACATATTCACTTTAGCCCACCAATTATTGCCATGAGTGTCAGGGTCCAGATTTTATGTTAGATTGAGAAAGGTAAAAAAAATGGCATTTTAGTTTGTTATTCAGTAAAGGCATTTTTATGTATAAAAGTGTGTACAAGAAGTGACATGTTTGTGAGATGTGTGAGAGTAAATATGTGTGGTGGTAGGGAGGGGGGGGGGTATGCCTGTTGACTATTAGCTTTTAGCATGAGGGTAATTTGCAGACCTTAATATCCAACTTTGTGAATTGTTTTTGTGGTGACCAACACAGACAAGTGACTCCATAGCTCACTGATAGTGTTTACCTCACAATTAAATGGTTAAAGGTTTGCTTCCTGACTGGAATGAAGGATTGAGTTCCTTTCCTGTGCACTAGGCATTGTGTACACTGCAATGAATTAGTACACTATTGGGTGTGCTTTCTGATGATGGAACAACTTCCAGTGGACTTGTATCCTATTAAGGGTAACCCACTAGCAGCTAAATGCTAAGAATCAGGGGTTCAGCACATGTTTGGCCAATCTGCATCATTGCAGGAAAATGTTTATATGTATGTGTAAAAACTCCGCATATTTATGTAAAAGTATTACTGTTATATCCATAATATGGAGATTTCTAGAGAATTAACTGTTCATTGCTAGGAACAGTTTACCACGTGGTCGTATTTTGTGTCCTTGTATGTTTTAATGATGTGTAACCTCTCGCTAATGTTTGCATAATGAACACTTCCATCCTAAATTAGGGACAAGTATTGTAAAGTTGCTTGTCTGTCACACAATGTATGTATATCAGTTCATGTGCTGTCCCCTATTTTGAAAGGCCATTTAAACAAAATTTGAATAGTACTTTAGGAAAAACTCTTGCTGTTGGATTGCCTCATCCTCTAATTTTGTGATGTAGGTTGTTTCAAGAAATTAGAATATTTTATAACTTTTGATTGTGACAGGCAGTGAAAAATGAAGGCTAATATAAAAAAATATTGCTTGTTTTGTAAGTGCATGTTGTGCACATATTTATTTAAACTAAATTTTTTAAACTTTCATAATTAGAATATTTAATTATTTGTTGGTGTGAGTATGGAAGTGATGAACATTTTTAAGTATTTGGGAAGTGTTTTCAGCAAGGATGGGAGAGTGGAAGCAGAGTTGGCTGAAAGGATGACAAAGTGCAGTATCACTGAGGAGCTCACAAAAAGGTAAGAAAGTGAGCATGCAAGTGTGGTGTGTTCTCTTTGACTGTGTAAGCTGTCCTTCTGTGTGCATCAGAATTAGAGGAGTTGGTAAAACATATATGGAAAGTATCTGTGTTGAAGTTTCTTGGTGTTGAACTAGGTCAGTAGTGTGAATGAGATGGTTATGTAAACTTCATTATTTAAAGAAATAGTTTGCCAAATGATATGGGATTTTCATACAAAGTTAATGTAGCATTGCAAACTTAAAACTTGTGATCTCCAAAAATAGAAGAATTTTAATTGGCACAGAAATATGTTAGGTTGTTAAGAATAGAGAATATGCAATGACACTTATCTACATGAGTCGTCCTTATGAATGATTAGATTCTGTAAAAAAGTAAAAATGTGAAGGATGTTGAGGTGCTTTTGCTGGTGCAGAATGTGTAGTGTTGTTTTCATGGAACTTCTTACTTTTTACTCTGCATATTTAGATCTCAGTGATGACTGGATTGTTGCTTTATGTCGATTTATTGCCATTTTATTATTTAATATTCACTATTTTAAATATCTGCATTATTCTCGAGCTACATATTGCTAAGGACTAGATGCACACACACACACGTACGTGCACTCGCCACTCACTCATTGCATAGGTGAATACTTGTACTTTTTCAATTTCCCTGCTTTGTACACGGGTTGTATCATATTTAAAGACAAAATGTGCATCAAATTTGTGGGAGCATTTTATTTATAGGAAGGCAAAAATATTCACCTACCTTGCTGTCACCAGTCTGATCTGCATGTGGATGTTCAGGGTGTATTCTTCCAAACCATACAACATAGACTTTATAAACACATTGAGGTGAAGGATAAAATATGCTTGGGTAAAAATCCTCCTCCTCTTTCTCGTTCTTAATCTTCAATGCGAGACCTTGATTTTTTACTGTCGTGGATATCATGTTAAAATAAAAGAAATGCTGTTTCTTCTGAATATTGTTGTATTTATATCATTGATTTCATATCCCAGAGCTAGTTAGTGTGTACACCATCTTTGGGGAGTCTCGCCTTATGCCCTCAAATGACCAAGATCCAACGGTTGTCAAGGATGTATCTGTATTACTCTTATATGTTGTGCTTGAAAATGATTGCTTTTCTCTTGGTATTTAAGAATAAAAACATTTATTACCAATTTATAGAAAGCTAAAGTTTAATTCTGTGCACACACACCTTAAGTAAAATATAAAGTTGACATTGTGTGTTATGATTCTGGATTGTACAGTACTACAACTTTCAACTCACTTTTAATTGGAATTATATCAGGAAATGTGTTTGAAGAGTTTTAGGTTCTTTTTATATACTGAATGTATGAATCACTATACAGGTACAGGTATTGTAACCATATTTATGAATGATTGATTACTCTTTTATTATTTTATAGTACAGTAATTAGGTTGTCAGCAAAGTGGGATGTATCTTAAGGTCGAGGAGTGGTGTGTGTGTGTGTCCACCCACACTGACCCTGGGGGCAGTACTTGAATTTTTGGTCCATGAATGAATTTTTTACGTTGAAAATTTTTTTGGCTGCTGAGAACATTTGCCTTCGTGTGGTCAGTATTGAATTCAAAGGATGTTTGTGTACTATTTGTGTGAAGTCTTCTGTATTTGATGGTATAGATAAGAATATTGTTAAATTTTTATTGTGTTACATACATCGTCATCATCATAATACATATTAGTGAACACAACAGACTTGATGGTACAAAAATATATTTACATTATACAAGTTTTGGTGTATTAAATATATGCTCTCCACTCTTTCATTTCTCACTTATTTTTTTATAATACTATAGCTGTATTTTACTAATTTCAGCTTTAGTGATTCCAAATTTTCTATTCCAACAGCCCATCCGTGAATAATGATGAGCAGGTCAAGCCTCGGTCTTTGCGCTTTACGTGGAGCATGAAAACGACATCTTCACGTGACCCCAATGACATCATGGCCGAGATTCGCAAGGTAGACCACCCCCAGCACCATGAATAGCGACGACAAGTAATCCACCCGCTGCATGTCCTGCTTAACACACTGTCTTCATGCTAGCAGCTATCTCCCTCGGTGCCCCCTCACTCCCTACTCCCCCAGTACCATGCTACTCCTGCAGTTGTAAACACTTCCCACATTTCCATCACTCCCCACAAATACCATTACTCTCAAAGACTTTCACTGTTTTTCTACCCACCTCCCTCTTTCAAACTCCCCCCTCCCATATATTCCCCCAAAAATACAAATGCCTTAAGTAACATAGGGAAAGTTAATTATAGCTCCCCAAAATACTTGGGCCTGTGTGTGTGTGTGTGCACATCCATGTCATTAAACTAGACACCACAGCAGAATATTGAAGCTGTGGATGCTTGTAGACCATTATAAATGTCATGCCAGATTTAAACCAGTGTTAGTTTGATTTCCCTCCCCCTCTTTAGTTTTTTACATTGAAGGACTACAGACCTATGTTGTGATGAAGCATATATTATGATTATTATTATTATGATTATTTTGATTTAGCTTGTTCCCCGGATGATATCAGCTTCTTACCCACTTAATCTTATGAATTGAGAGTTGTGACACCCATATCTTTTGAAGGTGACTTTTTCTTAATCTTATATATATTTCACTTCAGTCATGCTTGTCAATGAATAAATAAAAACAAAGCAGGTCATCAGATGGGTATTATACTGGTACCAGACTGGAATATTACAATGACGAAATTTTGAGCCTCGTCATAACATTTTTTATCATTATTACATTTGCATGGATTCTATATTTTCCTGTTGAGGTACTGTCATGAAATTCAATGACCTGATATTAGGTCTTGTTACTTTGCATGTAACTGTAGCAGAAAGTCCCAGTTACAGTATTTTGTTGTTTTTATTAGTCTGGAAGTAGAGAGATAGCTTCTGTATCAGGACAGTGTCTTGTATTTGTAATGTAAGTGTGAGTTCAGAATGTGCATTTTAGAGTGTTGCAAAGCTACTCCTTGCATCGAAAAGTGATTTGACTTGAATGATATTTTAATGTAGCATGGGAAAGTTAGAACTAGTTGAAACCATAAGTTTTTCTTCAGAACTAATCTCTCGTTCTGGTACTCTCTATTCTATTTCAGGTATTAGATGCAAACAACTGTGATTATGAGCAGCGAGAAAAGTTCTTGCTACTTTGTGTCCACGGGGACCCTAATACGGACTCCTTAGTACAATGGGAGATTGAGGTAGGTCACTGTGTAGACAAGAGTAGCCCTTCGTGATATATTTGATATCTATATAATAAGCTTTAGTGGGAGTCGAGACATGATAAGACTATACTCTAGAGCTGAATAGCAACGTACTTTTTTTTAAGCTTGAAAAAAAAAATATGATTGCAGTATTATTTGGAATTAGTTTTTATTTGTACACTCCACTTACCATTGGCTGTATAAATAACTAAATTTCATGTACAGTTAATGTGTTGCACTTTAGTCTAATAATTGTGATTTTAATTATCACCAATTAATGTATGAATTTAAAAGTGGTCAACATAAAGATTACAGTTTGTATCTTTCTTGCAGGTTTGTAAACTGCCTAGACTTAGCTTGAATGGTGTTCGGTTCAAGAGGATATCAGGAACTTCTATTGGATTTAAGAATATTGCCAGCAAGATTGCAAATGAATTAAAACTGTGACTACAAGGGGAATTTGAACTAGGAGATTCTCTTGTAGAAGTACCAGTAGGGCATAACACAGCTTGATGTTATAGCCCTTACTTCAGGTCAAAAAATTAGGGGTGCCTGACCAGTGATGTGTCTGGGTCACACGATTTTGTAAAAAGATTCAGGGAGTCAAAACATATTCCGAAACGTGCCTAACAGCCATCAAATTTGCATATGTGTAAAATGTTGTTATAGAAAGCTAATAAGTTTGGAAAAACTTTTCAAGAGAGATATGCTGGCACCAAACAAGTTTTCGGAGGTGTTTTTAACATGCATTTTCGTGTTCTGACCTGGACTTTAGTATCAGGCCCCCTTGCAGCTCACCTGAAACTTCTTAATTAACAAGCTCACTCCCGGAAGCACTCATTCTTGAGTTGCTCGGGCCTCTCCTGAAGCACCTTCGGCTTGTTGGCTTCCTATCCTCACTCTCCAAAGCATACCATGGACCCCTCTCGCTGCTCGAAATCCAGTTGCCTTTCAGGAATTAATGATGGCCACAGTACTATTGTTTATATTCATGGACAAAAGCTGTCTTAGACTCTCCTGACCAGTGAAAGACTTGGTATCAATGCATCTATTATTTCTCTAGCATCATCAAGAGTGGATTGTTGGTACCATTACATAGTGTGATATCTCAAAGAAAAGACTATGATTGTGGAAGATATGTGAATGAACTTGAACAAAGTGTCTTAGTACTTACCCCCTTCCACCAGCACTGGCCAGAGTAGTGCGGTTGTGTAGATGACGTGTGGTGGGAGTGTCAACAGAGCTTCACAAAAAAAAAAAAAACTCGCGTGAACTTTTAGAAGAGTGAGGCAAATCCCCACCATATCATATCTCCATATATGTGAGCCACACGTCATGTGTAACAGTATCATCCTTACGTGTTGCACTCACCAGCTAACCAGAAGAATTGTTCCAAAGGAACAATTAACCTTGTTTTCTTTTGTAAATATTTTGGCTATAGGAATGCAAAATTACAGTTGCCCAGTTTTGTTATGTATTACCTATAGGATGAATGAGGTGATTTGAATATTGATATGTACAGTATTGTAAAGATTTGGTCACATAGCTGACTGAGAACATAACCCCAATCCTGGTTAAAAAATAGTGTGCAACGTGTAGCATGAGCAGAGCTTGACTCCCAGTTGCCCCATGCCCTTGTGTAGAAACCAAAGACTGGGACTTCACTTCTGTTGTGCCTGGGTTATAAATATTGAGGAGTAGTGCGTTGCAGTCTGCAAGTGTGAGCCAACTGTCAAAGATGGTTTTTTCTGCCATATGCCCCACCTAGCCTTGTTGTATATTTACCTGCCCGTTGTACATGATGTAGTCTTCTGATTGGTAATCCGTCAGTACCACTATGATTCTTTTTTATTATTTTTATTTTCTATTTTATTATTATTATTATTATTATTATTATTATTTTCATCATGCCTAGCTACTATGACCTACCCACTCTCCCACACTGTTCGCCTCCCGTCCCTACCTGACCTCACATCACTATCCACCGAGGACCCATCCCTCCCCTATGTGTTCTACCACCTTTCTCTTGTATCTCCCCATAGTGCCCACCTGTTATGGGGCTGAGGCTTTTGCTTCATACCCACTTAATGCTTTTATTTTAATTCTCATCCATTGTGTAGATATATTCCCTTGCATTGTCATTGTCATTTTATTTTGAAATTATTGTAATCATTGTTCATCTTGGTTAGACATACTAGTGGTGGCAGTTAGGTAATTAATTTTTTATTTATGCATTTTTTATATAATTTTCTTTTATTACTTCCTGGGTATATAATCATGTAAATTTATAGTTGCTAATATTTAATAAAAATATGAAATGATAATGTATGGACCATATAGAGAGAGTCTTTCTATACACAACCTTGGGTTTTAACTATATTTCTCTAATTTTCATTGCGGAACTTGGGAAGTATTTTCCAGCCCCAACATTTTTATCACAGGTAATCATGATCATTAGAACCCTGTAGGGGTATTTGTATTGCACAGACCAAAATCAAATTAAAATGAGTTTTTGTAATTTAAACTCTGGGATTTTGTTGTTACACAACACTGATTTATTTTAAAAGGGTCCTAGTCCCACCATTGTAACTTGAGTGGCGAAAAGACAACCTTACCTTGTTTGATTAAAAGTTTTAACAAAGTTTATTTAATAATGCTGCTGCATATGTTCATTCCTGTAACTACCTGTGTACATACTCAACCAGTAGCCCTTGAAATACAGTGACAATTCACATTATTTGAGTTTGTTTACATTCCTTTATCAGTAGAAGGCTGCTGTGTATGAAAAATTACTATTTCAGTTGAACTATAGTAAGATTTTAGGGTTGTAATAAATTTGTATTGAAAATTAATAAATCTGTAATTCACTCATACATTAGAAATTAATAAGAATAAAATTTGATTCTTTTAATTGTTGTTAAAAGTTAAATCCAATATCATTAGTATGTGTCAGACATGGAAAGAATTAGGAATTGATTAGTATGTTCAGCGTGTTATGGAAACATCTATCACAGAATAACCCCTTGTCTTAGGGTAGGATTGTACGTGTATTTTACTTACAATGGGGTTTTTAAATGTTTCCTTTATAATAAAATTTGAAAAATAATAAAATATTTTATATGGTAACTTTTCTTCACTGACATCATATGCTAATAAGCAATGAAAATTAGACAGTGTAGTTTTATCATGACCAATGAGGTGGGCAGTTAATGTTATAATTATTGGTATGAATAAAAAAAAATTGAGAATATGAGAAGACTGGTTGAAATATGATGAGTAGGATAAAGTTGAAAAAAAAAATAGAAACTGATAATGTAAGTGAAATTGTTTATAAAAATGAATGTGTGGAGGGAAGTTTATCATGTGAAATACTGTATTGGTTTATATTGTCTGTGAAAAAGTATTACCTTAAATTTTGAAGTTTGCTTTGAATTCAGAAACATAATTCAGGGTTATGGTGATGAAAATAGTACTGTAAATGGCAGTACAGTGGAAGATGGAGAGAGATGGACCCTTTTAGAAATTAGTTTGTAATAGAAGTGTTAGGGGGTGTAGGTACAGTACGGTCGTCAAACTTACTACAGTGGCTGGTGCATCTTGTGAGATGTGGCAACTCTGGCCATTCTGGGAGTTTTTTAATATGATGTAAACAAACACAGATGTGCCAAATCTCCCAAAACGTGCCAGTCTCTGTACTGGGTATAAGTGCAGGCGACTGTACATTTCAGATATGTATGTGTATGGAGGGGGAAAACAAAATCATACTGTACTGATGAATCAACTTGGTGAAATTAGATCAGACATATCTCCCTGGCTGTGTTGGATCCATATTTCACTTCTGCCACTTCAGTTGACAAGTGCTAGATTGACTCGAGCTTGAATTTTTTGTGCATAAGGTAGGCCCCGATTTAAGAAGCATCGGTTTATAAAAGTTTGAAGTACGGAAAAAAATCCCATGCTCCGATTTATAGAAAAAGCCATTAAGAGATATAATTTTTCCCTAAGTAATAAATAAGCTATAATTATGCAGTTTTTACTACTAGTATGCTTGCTTATTTCACTAACTTATTTAATTATTCTCTTTAACACTAGCAATGTTATTAAGCCTAAAAATAAGCTTCTATGTGTCATCAATCTCCTGCAATCCCATATACAGTTACTTATTCCTCAAACTAACTGAAGACAAGTAGACTCATTTCCACCAGCACACAGTCACTCAGTCAGTTGCCTGATTGTACAATTTATCCTCATTTATGTAATATTGTATGTGGAAAATTAAAACAAAGAAAATTATTCTGTACAACAAATTCTATTCTTACACCTCTTTCTTACTATCCAAAAGTGATATTTGGTTATACGAAAAATGGTAAAGCCCTTACTCAATGCACCTCCCCTTATCCCATGGTGAGCCCTCACTGCCCTCATATAAAGTAATGTATCAACTATATTTTATTTAGTTTAACAATTTGTTAGGTACAGTACTGAACCACAATATAATACTGTATTGTGTTTTTGTTTTGCTTTTCATGAACACAATTAATTTTTAGGTATGTTTTTTTTTTTTTTTTGGTGTTTGTGAACCAATTTTTTTTTTATTTTTTAGGTACAGTATTGTACCTATAATACACTATTGGAATATTCTTGCCATTGGGGAACAAAACCCATTTTTTTTTCCATTTATTATGTTATCAGTTATCCGAATGGCTTTCAAGGAACCTAACCCATTAGGATAGTGAGGGATGCCAGTACAGTATCGGTAAGCATACAGTTGAAGCATCATTAGTGCGGTAGTGTTAACCCTCTTGCTGACAATCCATGGCTGGTGTCTGAGTGCTGAGGCTTGTAATTTCCCCACATACTCCCAATGTTGCCAAAGGGCGGAGTTCCCATTCCTACAAATGAATTAGTGTACAGTACTGTATATGATTACCATATTTCTAAATTTGTCTATGAATTATTGCTAGCATGGTTAATGATAATAGACAATTATTGAGCCATAAAATCCAAAGGATAAATAGTATACCTAAATATGAATGCAAAAATTAATAATTGTTAGTGACCATTTGGCAACAAGTGACGGACTAAAAATATCATCTTATGGGTGGAGAGAGTTGACACTGCACAGATGAGTCACTACCATACACTACAGTACATATTAGCCTGAGAGGTGAGCCACTGAATAAAAACTTGAGCTTAATTTTAAATCATTTTGCAATAAAAATTAATGGAAGCTTATTAAATTATTTAGTGATAAAAAGATAAGATATCCTTCATATTGAGATCAGATTTAATAAACTACACACAATTAGTTAGATTATAAAGGAATGATTTTAGATATTTTTATGCTTTGTTTGGTTAACCAAAGGAGGCAAGGAATAAATTACATTTGCTATATTTAATTTGATATGCTACAGTAATTATCTGCAACAAAGGTGTAGAATTTTAAGAGAAAAACATGGAATCTGCAAGTGAAGAAATATTTGGAGGTGTGGAGAATACCGGCAATGAACGAGGGACAAGAGTCAAACGCCTGACTGGTGGAGCCTGGCATTATTGCCATACAAACGTATTGTGTGTCTGTGTGCTGACAATTTTTTCTCCAATGGCTTTAAGGAACTGCTTTTTGATCATCTGAAGCCAGCCTGTGGAAATCAGTGCTGTGGAACTTTCATTTCCCAATGAACTATTCTTGGGTCTATCTTTTTTATACTAAGCACTTATACAGTATTTTCTTTTAGCACTGTTAGACCAAATTCTAACACCTGTGTTTGTTACAGGGAAATGTGAAAGTAAAATCAATATTTAATAAAGGGTATAGAGAAAACTCAGCCTGATGCTTGAACCAGTGTCATCATAGGTCAAGCATCTGTGACCACATCGTTTGCATCATGGAAGCAAAGCACCGGGAATTTAAGATGATGCAATGACTCAACGGGTTGGGTGTACAGTAATTTTTTTTTATAAAGATCAAATTTCCAATTATATAATGGGGGCCAATGTATTACAGTACTAGGGTACTACAATTAGTACAGTATTAAACAGTAGTTGTTGGCTCTGCATTCAATACTGTTCACTTTGTTTCCAATTTTGGCCAGTTTATTTTATGTGTAGGCATTAAATTATCAGGATATTACTGTTTTCTACTTATTATGTTTATTATTACCTTATACTGGTAATCATTATGTACAGTATACCAAAAAAATGCATTACTAATATGTTTTGTGGCATTCAAAAACTTTAGGTTTTTTTGTAGGAACGTAACACGGCTTTTATAATGCAGGTCTAGGGGAAAACTGTGCTTTGATTTACAAAAGGTTTTCAGGAACAGAAGCCTTTCATAAATCAGGGAACATCTTTAATAGTGTATGCACCAAGAGGAATGCGAATATGCAGAGAAGCTATGTGAGGTGATGGAGTTATGTAAAGGAGAGAAAACAATACAGTCACAGCATCTCATCTCCATATAGATCATTAGATGGATGTTTCACATCTAATGGGCCCTTGATATAAAGGACTTTGCTCTCCATGTAGTCCATTAAATCAAGTTTTCACTGAAAATCACAGTTTCCTCCTGTACAGTATTCTGTAATTTATAAATACAGGGGTACTGTACTTCCAGAGGAGTAAATTTTGAGGATGATTTTCTTAACCCTTAAACTGCAGGATAGATTTCCCTAAACCACCTCCATTTGTGCAAAAACTGGAACATAAGAAACATGAAACATCCATTGATATTGACTGCAATCTAAGGATTAATAGCTCATTATTGACTTATGGGGATGTGGTTACTTCCTCTATCCCTCTATGACTTAAGCGTTGATATTTGGTTGAATTTTCTTTCGTCGGATTATTGTTTATATTATAGGACGTTTTTCTAATTTCTGCTCAGCATAAATTTGGTTTACTTAGTACTGTACTGGAAGGAATTATGTTAAAGAGTTTCCCTGTTTTGTCATTTGACGACTATAACCGTCAAGCTACTTTTCATTACATCACAATTCTTCTGTAGATGTTGATTATGGTTTTGTGCTTCTTAATCTGAGTCTTGTTAATTTGACAGCTCTTTTCTTGCTTTCTGAGATTTTGAGTCTTACAGTATTATGTTAGCAAACTTATCAAGCAAAAAATGAGAAGAGACTGACAGAAATGTGTGCTAACAGAGGATTGATATAATAACAGGTTTAAAAAAAATGAAAATCCATAAGAACCATAAACCTGGAGGTGTGACAATGGAAAGATAAAGGGTATTAATAAGCTATGTGTTGGAGGATATAAGATTGAAATAGACTTACTTAATAGAAGGAGGATAATAAATAGAAGGTATACAAAATTAATTTAAAAAGCTTCCAAGTATGAAAATTGATCCTAGTGAAAAAAAGACAATTATTTTAATAAATGAATAATACTGTACATATATATACAGTAAACAACTGTGAGGTGAAGTGGGTTAATTTAAGTACTGTATGCAGTTAGAGGAAGTTCAATCGACGTGTGTGAATGAAAAACAAGAAAATGGAATGATGAGAGAAATGAGAATTGTGGGGATATTAAGGGTAAAATAAAAAATAATGGTAAAATAATGCAAAAGATGGATGGGTGAAGGTGAACCAGGTTGTAATAAGGTTATAAAAACAAGAAGAAGCAAATCTGGAGAAAACTTCAAAGGGCAAGAAAACCAGGAAAATGAAAGAATGCAAGTGGAAAAGAGAAAATAAAAGAGTTGGAGAGAATATTCTAACTTAAACACTATCCTGATTAAGATGTAAAGATATGGAAATTATAAAATGAAAACGATTTTTTTTACACAGACCGCATTATCGCAAAAAGGATTACAGAGCAGTTAATCTTAAAATCTACTTGTTAAAGTAAACCTTCTAATCAACTCTGAAAAGCAAACTGTTGAATATTTTCGTGAAATTCGTTAAATTTCCTGTTCATAATGAATTTACAGGTTGTTCATGTCAATATTTAGAAGTACACAGAATTAATTTGTTTATGATCTGAAAGCAACATTTAAAGTGTTACTGTATATCCCTTTAAGTCTAATTTCATATCAAAGCAACAAACTTTTAACTGCAAAATTAAAGAACATAAAATACAAAAATATCAAACACATATGATAAATGGTTACGTGGAGACGATTTTTTTTCTTTTACGGGGAATAGCCCACCCGGCAGTCATCGACCCACAACGGGGCCCAGGAAGCGAAAAATATATGAGTAAAAAGAAATTAAAAATAGAAAAGAAAAAGATTATTAATCTACACCACGAAGATGCCGGAAAACCAGTTTTTTGAAGTGAGACAAATTGTAAGAGTATGGAAACACAGAAGAAGGCAGAGCATTCCACAGTTTGGCTGTATGAAGAAATAAGGATGTATTATAAGGGGTTATTTTAGTGTGACTGACATCCACACAGAAATGGTGGGCATCGCGGGCAAGACGAGTATTAGAGCCCTCGGCCTTCCCGGCGGTTCACGGGTTACCAAATCCACCGAACATTACCAGTTAAAGTTCCTGTAAAAGCGAGACAGTGAAGCAACATTGCGGCGAAGTTACCTTCTTATGTACTAGTTGTGTTCACCAATCAATATTAAGTCACACCAATCATACCTGCCAACTAGTGTTCCTCAAGCTCTCAAATAACACTTGTGGAAGTCAGTCAATCGGGAGGCGGGATTTCTAATTCATTTGAGATATTATAATATCCAATGTTGAATTTCAACGGTAAAATTACAAAAATCTACCAAAATATTTTATATAAATAGTATTCGAAATAATTATTAGTACCATAAAAGCGCTCACCCTTATAATATATTTTTAACGTTTAAATAGTCATTTGACATTTGTTTACATCAAGCAACACACAAGTGCCCAAGGGGCCACGGTTAGCACTGACTCAGATTCAGAATTTTATAGACAAGAGATGCTGAAGCCACACCCGTTTTCTCGCTCCTCATTCTTCTTCTTCATCTACAGGTATTGCAATTAAAGTTTGAATTATCATTTTCCGTGAAAAAACGGCTGACACCAACATGGCGTGCGGTCACCTTTATTGTTTTAATTTGAGCGTCAGAGGAATGAGAACCGGGCGGTAAATTACAGTACATGTGCTGTCTAATTACTTATGTAATTATGCTAAATGCAGTTATTTGATGTTAATTGGCGACTGAAACCTGTTAAAGCACCATAAATTCACTTCAATTTCTTCTATCGGGTTTCCTCGCTTCTACTCCCAGCTGTTAGTTGACCAGTTACCCCCACATGTTTTTGCCGAGAGAGGTGGGGTGGAGGGGAAGCTTCTGGGATGTCGTGGCACTGTTATCCCTTGAGGAAACCTCGTTGGGTGGCAGTTTTTTTTTACGGGGATTAGCCCACCCGGGCACAGGTCACTGACCCACATCGGGGCCTGGGGGGCGAAAATGTAATACTTCTGCGCTTCACCTTACACAAGGATGTAGGGGGGTGCCCAATAAATAATTAAAAAAATAAATAAAATAATAATAATAATAATTAATAGTAAATCAAATTTATACGGTAATAAAAATACAAAATTAAAAATAAAATAAAGATAACAATAATAACAACACTGTAATAATAATAATAAAGAACCATAAAGAAATACAAAAATGAAAATAAAAATCAAGAGTGAAAAACGATATATGTATGTTGTGTTGTCAAAGTAAGAGAAACAACTGAGACCTTGCAATTGTGTGTAAATGAGGCAGAAAGTCATCAGCAACCTTGGACCTGGTCACAATTTTCGTGATGCCATATGGCAGCAGGGTCTACCATTCGACAACACATTATGCTTCCAATATCTTCCCAGGCGGTAGTACCTCCCTGTTTGATAGCTGCCTACTATCTACTACCTGGCGTTTTTGTCCGTAGGCCATGGCTAGTCAGAACCACTCAATGCATGACGCAAGAACAGCCTTTTGGCTCGGTCAGGGGTTGCATGTTACGACCCTCACCTTGACAGGAGTTCAGTCGACGCGATGATCGTGACGTCATCTGCAGGCATATAATTTTTTGTGGAATAATCAATGGCTGCTTTTGAAACACATTTCACACAATATAGTGTCGAACGGAAAATAAATTGTTAGTAATAGTTTCTGTGGCAATCGTTGAAGTCACTTTCTCCTATTACTGAGATTTATCTATCATACTGATGTTAGGTTGAATTTAAATAAGTATGACATTTTATATAGAGTAGGAATGAAGTACAGTGATACAAAATACCATCAGCATCTATGGTTACCTCGTGTCGATCTCCGTTAGTAGTGTACATTAAACATCTTAGTCTAGCAGAGCAATTAATTTTAGATAAGTACTGTATACCTATTGCAAGAGGTGCAGTGGCCAAGTGGATACAGCACTGGCCGCGGCTAGTCGTAGACTCGAGATCCGTCCGTATACACACAACCAACTCTCGTGAAGTTTCTTTCGATGGCCGAGAATTGAATGTACATTAAATATTTTGTATTAGTACGTCATACTAACTTGCTAATAAAATGAACCTCTTTCTGATGTACCCACTGCTAAATAATTATAATTAGTCTTATTTTAAATGCGGGTGTGTTAGTGTATATAAATTGTGATGAGGTTCTCTAGAAATAATTACGTATATGAAATCGGTCATTATTGCAATGGAAGTAAACATATTTTTGTCTGAAGTTAAAAAAAAAAAATATATATATATATATATACTGTATATATATATATATATATATATATATATATATATATATATATATATATATATATATATATATATATATATATATATATATATATATATATATATATATATACATATATATATATATATATATATCGTAAAGTTGAGTGTCAGTAATCACCCTTTAAACATAAAAAATATAGCATCATATGAATATTAGCCACCTCGGGTTGTCGAATCTTCAGTAGGGAACTTTGGGGTGTTTAATATT
Source organism: Homarus americanus (assembly GCF_018991925.1). Lineage (NCBI taxonomy): Eukaryota > Metazoa > Arthropoda > Malacostraca > Decapoda > Nephropidae > Homarus > Homarus americanus. Next base: position 8,529,242 of record NW_024748109.1, read on the forward strand.
CATGATATATTATGTAATGCACATCATATGTAACTATATGAAAGTAAAAGAGGGTCCCAAAGGCATGACTGCCCGTTGATATAATATATTACATCCGCATATTACCCATAGATTGTTGACCGGACACAGGTATTTTGTCATCAGTAACGTCTTTGCCTTTCCCTACACTTAATGGTGGTCATTATATTGTCAAAACACAGCTACACATTGCGTGTGCCTGTAACATATTTAGCCCTATTACTGAAATCGTTGAACAAGGAATCAATAAAGGTCCTCAACTTTGCTTGTTGTGAGCAGCATTCGCTAGCGACCCCTGGCAGCCCGCTACACCAGGTCTGGTGGTCATGGATACCAGACATACTTAGCCCAACACCTAGCACTGCCTGCACTCTGGACGTTCACCTTCTACACCAGTGTTATACCGCAAGTGCCATGTGTAAGATATCATTTGAAAATTAAATAAAAGGTGTTAAGAAAAAAAAATGGGACTGTGTACTGGGGCTTAAGTGATGGTATGATTATAACCAACAGATAACATCAACAATCCCAGCTAATTATCCCGAGTTTGGGGTTATTATATCACCTCATGCGATGTCTTGTTTTATAAATACCAACTTCATGAAGTAACCGGATAATTACAAACCAAGTGTAAACAGAACCAAGAGGATGATTTTTCGTTGTGGATCACAAATATCGCCCGACACTCCCTAAACGCCCTTCTTGTCTCGACAAGAAACAAATTTATTGACCATGGAAGGTCTTCATATATAAGGCAAATTAAGTTTTATCTTTTTATCATGTACTGTACCATTACTCTTAGATTCATGTAGGTCAAGGCCATTGTACTTATTACGTCACGCCGTCGTCATATAAGACTTGGTAAAGCCATCTGTGTTTTGAGTAAACATAAGTGTGAGATGTTTTTTCTTTAAGATTACACGACCTCCTTCACCCTGTCTCTGTTTTACACTTTAAAACAATAAATAATTAAATGAAGTTATTATTGTGATATGATTTTAAACCATTCAGGTGGAGTTTCAATGACTGCGATAATAATTAAGCAGTAAAACAATCGCTTAGTCTGCCTTGCCTTTGTTCCCGGTTCAGTACTTAACTCCCAGTCTCCCTCCACTCCGCCCCCACACTCCCTCTGTTATACTTTCTCACGCACTAAACTATGTGATTTAGAATTTACATATTTACTTACATAATTGCATACGCCTGCCAGTAGTAGCCCACTGGCAGTAATCACTAAGCGGTGTAATATCCTGTAATTTAGCACTCAGACCTGGCACACAGCGGTAGTTTTACTTCTTTCGGTTAATTTAATAGAGTCCGAAAGGCAAATTGATACTTCATACGCGCCCACTTGTTAATGTATATACAGTACAATTTGAGATTCTCAGGATCTGTTAATTTATAGATTTGTTTAATGTTATGGCTCTTATTGTTCTATTATTACATTAAAGGTGTGTCGTACTTTTTTCAGTGTTGAGTATTAATGTGAAATATATGAAACTGTGTGAAATAATGATAAGGAAAAGAGGAGCAATGGTTTCTGTTGTTTTAAAGTCAGTGTATTATATGTTCCAGCTTTATAAACTATTAACAGTAATATAAGCTTGGGTGTACGTCGTGTGTGTCGTGAACTGAATTAATAATGTGATAAAGTTTAGTTTTAAGAACACGTCCTCCGAGGGCTGCCGAGTTAACCCGAGATTTATTAAACTTTATTTAGCAGGAAAACATGCCCACGTAACTAAAGTGTTTAGCGGCGAGTTTCATAACGAATGATGAAGTGAGTGATAGTACAGGATGTGGCGGCTTTGTCTACCTCCTCCCTTAACATCTGTGACACACCCGCTGTTCCTTCATCGACACAAGGTAAGTCACGTCACTCCCTATTGTCACTTATGAATGGTAAGAAAAGCTATGTTCTGGCTCATGTTTAATGTTGACTTGAGTGGCTAATTTTGCGACCACCATATTTCACGAGAAACAGTTGATTTTAGCCTTTTATATTAGTTATTATTATATACTGTACATTTATTAATAGATTTGCTTGATCGTCCATTACCATCAGCCTACACGGCGAGACAGGAGTTACCACTAAGCTACGGAGTAATCGATATCGACACCAATTTCCAATGGTCAATCTTGGCACACAAACTCAGTGCAACTTTTTACGTATACCTATGGATATACGTGTGTTATTGTACCAATTACTTGATTGTATTTCCTCTGTGCAAAGGTTCTTGGTAAAACGTTATTCAGAGCTTCTGGGTGCTAGTTTTATGGTGTTATGGGCGTAAGAATTTTGGTGCTATCTCCCAGGAAAGACCTATTCACATATAATCACTGTTTGTCGCTTCTATATCCGATCATCTATTCCTGAAATCACCTCCAGATTACAGCTTAGTCCTTACCAGATAGTTTAGGCCAGCCGATGTTTAGAATGATAAAGCATTTGTGAAATAACCGGCGAGTAACTGGAAGCTTGTGACGGATACCAAAAATGAAAATACTACCGGACAGCAGATAGCGTGGGAAGCGGTTAGTATGGAAAGCGGATAAAGCGAGAACCTATAATTTATATATTACGCTTTGTAATGGTAAATCGCCCCATTAAGCCTATAAATAATGGAAGTTAGTTCGTATAGAGTAAAATTTGCTTAATTTTTAAGTCGTCGTTTACCAACATAACTTTATATAAGAAAAGTATACATAGATTATCGTCTTATAGTATATTAATGGTAGATTAGTTAGAAGAATAGTTATGAAATAGGTCAAGCTTCATCTCTCCAAATCTTGATACAGGGAACGTTTGACCTCAGCTGTCGCGTGTTAAGCTGTTTTATGCTTTTTTAGATGGCAAAACTCGTGGTTTCTTCCTCGGTGATATATTACAAGACAGAATAACATTAGTATGATTACCTCCCGAAAGTTTTGACCAAGAATACTTTTGGGGCATGGCATAATGACTATGGTCAACTGGCGGTCGGTATAAAGTTCTGACTCGCTAATAAGATAATGCCTTGCCTTGACTGTTTTCCATAATCATCATTCAATATTATCTTCCTGTTGTAAATCTGTTAAGTTTTTGATTCGAGAAATGGTAATTTGTCTTCGTAAATGTGATTGTTGGGATTCGTCTGTTCAGCTCTACGGACGAACTGAGATGGTCAGGTGAATGCGCGGATTTCCGAGATTGTCACATACTGAACTAAATAAAAGAGATTAGATTTATATGAGAGGGAAGAGGGCTTAATAGTAGTCGTAGTAGTAGTAGAAGAAGGAGGAGGAACCCCAGCCTGTTGTTCGTGTGTCTGAGTGTGTGGCGTCTCTTCCTTCTCCCGGGGCTGTGATGTCGACAAGAATAATCGACGTTCGGTAAATATTCATCAGTGCTTCTTACACAACTCTCACGGATTATTTCTCATTTTACTCCCCTATTCTTTTCTTTCCTTTCCTCCTCCTCCCTCTTTCTTTTCTCCCTCTCATGCGGTAGTGGGTTGGGCCCTGATAACAGAATACTGATGGTTATCTCGTGATAGGTATACAGTAGTGTCGCCTTAAAGCTCCCTTCTGTACCAGTTTCCAGGTCACGTCATCTGCCACTCACGCGTCGTCCCTGCTTCTCTCACGCCCTCTCCAGGATTCTTTAATATTCCTACATTTAATTCCCTCTCGAAGTTGATATTGTGAGAACGTATACCTTACTATCTCAGTTCTTGATTCATCTTAAGGTTTTCACTTACCGAAAATAAAAAGAAATATTTATCCAACTCATTTTCCTGGCTACTGTCTTCACCGAGTTGTATACAAAATTGACGGGTTGATTTTTATACAGTAAAATCTGCATGCAAGTTCATACTGATTTAGCGTGTATGTAGGCAGTGCATATAGTGTGTACCAATATTAACTCGATTTGACCAAGGATAGCCTAACTAAGCCACCATACGTTTATTTCCATCGCACTGAAAATTAATTATCAATGTTCACAGTACGAAGCGAACTCTTATTATACTATATAATTATTGTATTGCCGTGTGTAACATCTTCTCTGTAGTTTAACGTCATGGATGAATTAGTTTTAATTTAGTTTGGTAAAGAGGTTAGGTTAGGTGAGATGTAGGTTAAGTTAGGTAAGGTTTGATTAGGTCAAGTAAGATGCGGGTTAGGTTAAGAGGTGTGGTGGAGGGTGCGAAGTGGAGGGTGCGTAGTGGAGGGTGCGTAGTGGAGGGTGCGTGGTGTGTGGTGGAGGTGCGTGGTGTGTGGTGGAGGCTCGTGCTCACAAGCTACCGTTTAGGGTCAGGTTTATGAGTCATGGTGCGGGATACCTTTAGTGTATCTGATCCTGCTGCCCCACCGACTCACCTCCCTGCAACTGCTCCCTGCAAGTCTGCTTTCTCGTCCTGCTAACCTGCTCCACATCTTAGTTCTCTTGTCTTATTAAACCTTATCGGGGTTAAAGTTGGTTTAGGTTAGGTCAGCATTAAGGTGGTTATTCTTCAGGTGGAATAAACTAGGGTGCCTAATCCACAGGCGATCCTTTACTACGTACCGTATATTTAGGGCTCTGGATATTTATTCTTGCCTATGTAATTATTTTAAGCCGGATAACACCACGACTGTTACCCATCGCCCTACCAAACTATGATTTCGTAAACGGATGAAAGGCTTCCCATAAAAAGTTAATGGCAAGGACTTCGAGGCTCAGTGACAGTAATAACGTTCCTATTATTTCTACCAAGAATTATATTGTCTTTTGGTGATATATCGCATGATAGAGACTTAGAGTAAATGTGGAGTCTTAATTTTTTTTCATCTGTCAGTTACCTCGATGTGTGTGTGTGTGTGTGTGTGTGTACACAAACGTGAATTTATTTTCTTCCCTGCGGTAATATGTGTGTATGTGCACTACTGTATATGAATGGATTGTGTGTCCAAGTATGTAATGTGTGTATACCGAATACATATAGTGATCTATGTGTTCGTGTTCAGTGTGTGTGTGGGTTTTTGTATGTGTTCAGGCTTATCATTATAGACAGACGTTCACGGGACTAAACTTTGAGCTTGTCTTTAGTAAATTTTCATGTATTCTGTATTTAATATTGTGTTGACTGACATGTCTTCCATGAACTCTCATCATTCTCGTCATCTACCTCCTTACCTACTTCCCTTCTCATCCTCCTCCGTTTCTTCTGTTTCCCTCTTTCTTCCATCTCCTTCCTCCCTTCTCCTCACCCTCCTTCCCTCCTCCTCTTCCTTTCACTGAACGGAAGCTTTTACCTGTGGCACTGATGCTTGTGTATTTTTCATTTATATGCATTAAAGTTTTTGATGTGTACGTGTTTATATATGTGGGCGTGTTTGCGTGAGTACATGTGCACGCGTGTCTTTGGGCTTGAGGGATTATTTACGAATGTGTGTGTGTGTGTGTGTGTGTATTGTGAATTTGTGATGTGTTCTTACTTAGTTCAATTAGCATAAATATTAAGTTAAGGTTATTGTTATGTTGTGTTTAAGGCTAGGATGGTTACTGGGGAGAATATTTAAATGTCGCTCAGTCAGGATTAGCGTTCATATAGCTGCTGACGGTAGGACACACACACAGGCCCACTAAAGCGACCTCCTTACAACCACCGTATAAAATTAATGACGTCTTATTTATAACGCTCTACACGACCCTTCAGTATTAACTTACCTGTGTTACCCCAGACCTGTAATTAAGTTACCTGAGCCGGTGGATCAGGTCACATCAGGAGGTTGTACAGTCAGGTGAAATGGAACTGACTGCCATGGGTCGAATTATCTTGTTGTTTACCATTGTTTGTTTATTTGTGGTGTCTATGTGTCTTGTTTACCTGTACTGTTGTTTTTGTTGCTGTTCTTGTTGTTATTGTTTTTATTGTTACTGTTGTTGGACAAGTAGAGGTCACCAAGGCTTTCACCAGCTGTTGTCAACCTTGCTGCCTTTAACAGTAGTAACCCAGTATTAGCGAGATGGTGGGGTGACAGAGCTGACTCATGACTTGTACTTGCCACCCAACCACCACCACCACCACAGTTGTCACCTACCTCCACAGCTGTCAACCTTACCATCACACCTGCCCCGCCACCACCACCACAGTTGTCACCCCCCACCACCACCACAGTTGTCACCTACTACCAAAACCACCACCACATGCCACCATCACCACAGTTGTCACCCACCTCCACAGCTGTCAACCACCATCACACCTGCCCCGCCACCACAGCTGTCACCCACCACCACATGCCACCACCACTACCACCACCCTAGAAGCGAAGTATCGATCCAGTGGTGGGTAGGAATGATGCAGATATATATTTAATATTATTTTAAGGACAAATGAGTGAGGACTGTGGCGCAGGTGGCGTGGGAGATCCCGTTTAGGAGGCAGGGGTGACCTTCTCACCTCTTAGCCAATGGGAGACTCTGTTTACATCAGTAGAGCATTTTGATTCGCTGATTATATAGCCCGAAAGCATCACTTGACACGACGTATGCACAACCCTCCCACAATTAAAAAATAAAACACTCCATTATTGTCTAAAAACACAAAATATATTAAAATAAAGATAAAAAAAAACACATGAAAGTGAATTGTTTTTTGTTTTGTATTGTTTTGAATCGCGAGTATTGTAGAGGGCAAAGTAAGTGATAAAACAAGGTCTCTCTATTGTTTATGTCGTGTTGAAGACGGGGGTGTCCTCTGTTCCCCATGGTGTAGTGGTGGTTATTACACACACACACACGTAAATGTATAATATAAGAAACCCGCACACAGATACACATAAGAACATAAGAAAACAAGGAGTCTGCAATAGGCCGGTTGGCCTGTGCATGGCACAAACACGCACCCACACATGTAGATCTATCACAAGAAGCCTGAACACACACACACACAGACAGAGGCAGGACTCAGTAGGATTCCCTCACTCAGTCTTGGCGTGGACAGGGTGGAGACAGGATGGTGCGTGTCATTATGGTGATGAAAGGTAAACAAACAATCTATATCTATCAGGAGTGTATAGTAACTCGCCTCCCTCTTCCTACCCCGTGTTGTGTGGCCGCTCAAGTGAGGTTTAGTGGGTGCTTCTCCCTGTTGTGGTGGTCTTAAGTGGCTCTTCCGCCTGTTGTGGTGCTCTCAAGTGGCTCTTCCGCCTGTTGTGGTGCTCTCAAGTGGCTTCTAGTGGCTCTTCTCCCTGTTGTGGCGCTCTCAAGTGACTGCTAATGGCCCCCCCCCCTCCCCCTTTTGGGGACTTCTATATTGGCTCTTAATGGCTCACCTATCTTGTGTGGCTTACGTGAGTGGCTTACTTCAAATGTTTACTACCGTATACTTTGTTAACCTCACCCTCCCCTCACCTCCCCTGGCTTACTCCCTATGGCTCCTCATCTGTGGCTCCCTAACTTCTCTGACTCTCCTCTGTGGCTCAATTATGTGTATAATAATAATAATAATAATAATTATGTGACCGACAGTCCATATGTACGTATTATGTTGTCAAGTTGGAAATTTAAAGTATCGGACTGTTGTCAAGAAGACTTGGACGTTTTCAGGAGGTTGTGTGTGTTGTCAGGGGGGACGTGGATGTTGTCAGGAGATTGTAGATGTTGTCAGGGGTTGTGAATGTTGTCAGGAGGACGTGGATGTTGTCAGGAGATTGTAGATGTTGTCAGGAGTTGTGAATGTTGTCAGGAGGACGTGGATGTTGTCAGGAGATTGTAGATGTTGTCAGGGGTTGTGAATGTTGTCAGGAGGACGTGGATGTTGTCAGGAGATTGTAGATGTTGTCAGGAAGTTATGAATGTTGTCAGAAAGAACGTGGGTGTTGTCAGGAGACGGTGACATCAGCTCGTGGGTGTCAGTACCGTTAGCGACTAGTGACGTAATAAAGCTGCTGACCCTGTGTTTGTGCTTCTCGCTGGCCATGTGGGTTGGGTTAGGTTAGGTTGCGTTAGGTAGGCTTGGTAAGGTTGGGTTGTATTATGTTTGGTTAGTTTAGGGTTAGGTTAGGTTAGGTTAGGTGACGTAAGAGACCGTTCGATACCCTGATTAGGTTGGTCGGTCGTGTCGTGTTGTCAGTCGTGGGCAACGCATTACCTTGTCGCGTGGAGGATGCAGTAGTGGTGGTGTGAGGCCGGCGGTGACGTCACGAGAGGCTGGACGAGGCCATAACGAGACGATACTGGATGGAGGTGGTGGAGGAGTAGGTGGTGGTGGTGATGAAGAAGATGGTGGTGGTTGTGATGGTGGTAGAGGAGGAAGTGGTGGTAGTGGTGGTAGACCGTCTCCTGTCTCATTGTCACCTAACATAGCCGGCCCTGACCTCCCTCACCCCTCTAACCTCCCTCCCTCCCTCACCCCACACTCATACCATAAACTAATCCTCACAAACAAACACACACACACAGTTTAGGTTAGGGTAGTTAATCTTCAGGTAAAATAAGCTGGGGGTAGGTTAAGTTAGGTTAGGGTAGTTAATCTTCAGGTGAAATAAGCTGGGGGTAGGTTAAGTTAGGTTAGGGTAGTTAATCTTCAGGTGAAATAAGCTGGGGGTAGGTTAAGTTAGGTTAGGGTAGTTAATCTTCAGGTGAAACAAGCTATAGGGGGGGGGTAATATTCAAATGATCCAACAATTATTTAACAGGACAAAAAATCACCATGACTTACCCCGCCATCTGTTGAGAGAATAAGCTATGACGTCAGAGGCTGTTTGTTATCAGGGGAGGATGACGTCAGAGGCTGTTTGTTATCGGGGAGGATGTCGTGGCTGTTCTGAGGCGTCAGTTGTTGTTATCGGGGGAGGATGACGTCAGAGGCTGTTTGTTATCGGGGGAGGATGACGTCAGTGGCTGTTCTTGTCATGGGAGGATGGCGTCAAAGGCTGTTTGTTATCGGGGGAGGATGACGTCAGAGGCTGTTTGTTATTGGGGGAGGATGACGTCAGAGGCTGTTTGTTATCGGGGGAGGATGACGTCAGAGGCTGTTTGTTATTGGGGGAGGATGACGTCAGAGGCTGTTTGTTATCGGGGGAGGATGAAGTCAGAGGCTGTTTGTTATCGGGGAGGATGACGTCAGTGGCTGTTCTTGTCAGGCGTCAGGATCGGGGGAGGATGACGTCAGTTGTCCTGGAGGATATTGTTATCGGGGAGGATGACGTTATCAGTGCCTGTTGTTATCGGGAGGATGACTTGGTTATCGGGGGAGATGACGTCAGAGGCTGTTTGTTATCGGGGAGGATGACGTGTCACGTGTTATGGGAGGATAGCGTCAGAGCTGTTTGTTATCGGGGAGGATGACGTTGCCTATTCTTGTCCGGGGGGGGGATATTGATGACGTTATCTCCTGTTAGTTTGGTCATAGATATTGACCGTGTCTATTGGCGTTACGAATAATCCTAAAATATTGTACAAGAAGGAAGGAAGTGTTTAGTGAAGTGAAGTGTCACATAGGTAAGGTGATTCACGTGTATAGGTAGGTTGGGGTGTAGGCGAGGGAGTGAGTCAGGTCTGTTCCATATACGGCGAACTGACTTGTCTTGTGTAGGTGTGTGTGTGTAGGTGACTGACTCCTTCCTCCATACTCCTTACCCTTAGCTGGTTCTATACGCCACTTCATAACCACCTACGGTAACTCCTTCTGCTAACCTGACGAAGGGATGATGGTAATAGTGATGTCATCTTCACTATAAACCAACACTACAGTTTTATGGAGACCAGGATGAACAAGCACATAGTCGCTTTGTTATTCTCAGTTCTGATCCCAGCTACACACCTCAGGTCCCAGCCACACACCTTAGATCCCAGCCACACACGTCAGATCCCAGCCGCACAACTCAGATCCCAGCCACACACCTCAGATCCCAGCCACACACCTTAGATCCCAGCCGCACAACTCAGATCCCAGCCGCACAACTCAGATCCCAGCCACACACCTCAGATCCCAGCCACACACGTCAGATCCCAGCTCAGATCCCAGCCACACGTCAGATCCCAGCCACACACGTCAGATCCCACCCAGCCACACGCCCCAGATCCCACCCAGCCACACGCCTCAGATCCCACCCAGCCACACGCCTCAGATCCCACCCAGCCACACGCCCAGATCCCAGCCACGCCTCAGATCCCACCCAGCCACACACCTCAGATCCCACCCAGCCACACGCCTCATATCAGTGTTGTTGTCTATACTGAGGAAAAATATACTGTCAGAATGTTTATCTTCAGTGTGTATTCATCAGCATAGAAATATATTCAGGTGGTATTAGGGGGGCTAATCTTCAGGTGATATGGGGGCTAATCTTCAGGTGATATGGGGGCTAATCTTCAGGTGATAGGGGACTGATCTTCAGGTGTTTTTTTAACAGGGTCGATTTTGTTGACACCCAGTTTGTAGTTCATGAATTTTATCATCAAATTTAACGTGGGATCGATTGAGAAAAATATTAAGATGAATCAACCTAACTGACGTGTGTGTGTGTGTGTGTGTGTGTGTGTGTGTGTGTGTGTGTTTATTACATAACAGGGATTCCATTTCCCACGTGTGTTTAGTGTTATGCAAAGGTCATTACTTATACAATTATGTCAGTGTGTTGTGTGTGTGTGTGAGTGTATAATTCCCTTGTATAATTATAACAGTATATTTCTGGGGTATAAATGTTGTGGTACTTTGTGTGGAGGTAGGGGGCGGAGGTGTAGAGGTCAGGGAGAGGTGTAGAGGTCAAGGAGAGGTGTAGAGGGCGGGGAGAGGTGTAGAGGTTGGGGAGAGGTGTAGAGGGCGAGGGGGGGAGGTGTAGAGGTCAAGGAGAGGTGTGGATGTCGGGGAGAGGTGTGGAGGTCGGGGAGAGGTGCGTGAGGTGAAACTAATTACCAGGTGAGATTGAGGTATGCTCGGCAGGGTATCAGACTCCACACACACACGCACGCGCGCGCTTGACATGACCTGTAACACGGCACGTGGCTGAAGTGAGGAGAGGAGAAATGGAGTGACGAGAGTTGAGGTGAGAAGAAGTGAGGTGAGTTGAGGAGAGAAGAGAAGAGATGAGATGATGAGAAGTCAGGAGAGGAAGGTTGACCTTCTCACCTAAGGATCAAATACCCCCAACACTATCTGGGTGGGTTAGATTAGGTTAGCGTTAGGTTATTTTGGGTTAGATTAGGTTAGTGTTAGGATAGGTTAGCGCTAGGATAGTTTAGGTTAGCGTTAGGTTATTTTGGGTTAGATTAGGTTAGTGTTAGGATAGGTTAGCGCTAGGATAGTTTAGGTTTTGCGTTAGGAAAGGTTAATCTTCAGGTCAAAATAATCGTACGGTCTCTAATCATCATGTGAAACCTTTATACAATTGTGTTTCCCCCTCATTCTTATCACACACAAGTACGTATGGTGTGTGGAGGTGCGTGACCGACCTGATTAAGAGGAGAGTGTTCCCCAGCACGTCATAGTCCAGGTGGGGTTATCACAACTAGAGGCAGGGGAGGACGAGTTACGTGGCGTTGACCTGGGGACTGGCTGTCACTTGGATTGATGGATGGATGGGGGGGGGAGATTGCAGATAGAGAGAGGGAGAGAGAGAGGGAGACTGTAGAGAGAGGAGAGAGAGATAGAGACTAGATAAAGAGGGAGAGAGACTGCAGATAGAGTCAGACTGCAGTGAGAGAGATAATTTAGGAAGGAAGAAAAACTGATAAACAAATCGATATTTAGTGTAATAGTCAAACAAGTTTACATTGATTCAACATAAACAGTGAAGCTATACAAACAATGTATATAGACAGTGCAGGTATATAAACAATGTATAGTCCATTTCACTAGTGCGTTTACAGGGGCTATTCATATAAACATTCCACAAATCATTACATTGAGGTATTTGTTTTAATATTGTTTTAATTTGGTTCCATAGTATGTTTATTATTGTGAGTTTCCTTCTGTCGAATGTAAACAAACACAGGGCTGCCACACTGGACAAAACCTGACGACCTCCTGTAAACGCACAAGTGAAGGGGACTGAATATAGACAACGCAGGTAAACAATACAGGTATACAGACAATTGCTAAGAAGTCAATAATACATTACCTGTCCACTTATCATTAATTATTCCCAAAGATAATAATAACAATTTCCTGTCACCATTACCAACCATTATACATCATTAACACCGTAGTAAATCTTATCTAATATTCCTGTCATTTTATCGAATATTTTTTTTTAGAATCGATTACAACATGAGACAATAAGTTACGCACGTATTGATTTTGAAAGAGTTTATATAGCCAGAAAAATACAGATGCAGTGTAGACAATAGGTTAGGTTAGGAACAGACACAACTAGTGACATCACAATATAATTATAATCATTGTAATGGTAATTTACATCAGCTAATGCTTATTTCAGTGTAAGATTAGGCACCCCAGCTTATTTCGCTTGCTGATTACTCACCTGGGACGTTTAATCAATAGGTGAAATAAGCTGGGATGCCCAATCTTCAGGTGAAATAAGCTGGGGTGTCTTATCTTCAAGTGAAATAAGCTAGGGTGTCTAATCGTCAAGCGATCCATAGTTTACAGTTTAATCTAACCTAATATTTACATGCGGTGCAATGCTTATATCAACACAGTGCATCTAATTCAGCTTAGCTTCACCTCCCATGATCTTTTACAAGGTGACTCCTGGTGGCCTGCAGATGATTTGACAAGCGTGTTAGTAAACAGATCGTGCAGTGGTGCAGGTAGGAGGGACACACACACGCACACGCACACATGTGCAAAGAGATTAATACATACTCATAAACACAAAACTACCTCTCTCAATATTACAGAAATCAATTAATTTACTGCCTACATTAAAACTTCATTCTCAGAAGGTACGCACAGTATAAACATGCAATCCGCCACGGCCCTCAGCGGTGACCTTGAGGGACAGCAAGTTAGCAATACAACTCTAGGTACACCGTGAGCCTTTCTATAATATATTGTGTCATTGATTCTATATGCAACGTCGTCAACACACTGACCTCGATACCTAAGTGTGTAGGAAACCATTATGTGGTATTGACGTGTCTGTGTGTGTGTGTGTGTGTGTGTGTGTGTGTGTGTGTAAACTTATGACCACACCTGAGGTCAGATGGGTTGTGACAGTAATGGTGGTAGTGGTGATAGTAATGGTGGTAGATAGTAATGTAGATAGTAATGGTGGTAGTGGTGATAGTAATGGTGGTAGTGGTGATAGTAATGGTGGTAGTGGTGATAGTAATGGTGGTAGTGGTGACAGTAATGGTGGTAGTGGTGATAGTAATGGTGGTGATGATAGTGGTAGTGAAGATCGGTAATAGATGTGGCATGTGACGGCGCCAGACCTGTCTATCTACCTCCACTCCCTCTTCCTTCCTCCCTCACTCTCCCTTACCCCCCTCACTCTCCCTCACCCCTCCATTCTCCCCCTCTCACGCCTACATTACCTAGATACCTTCACGTAGAGTCTAAGTGGAATTGTTGTAACATATTTGGGTTTGTGATAATAATTATAATATAGACAATGCAGGTATACAGTTCAACACGTATATAGACAATGCAGCTGTACAGTTCAACACGTATAGAGACAATGCAGCTGTACAGTTCAACACGTATAGAGACAATGCAGCTGTACAGTTTAGCACGTATAGAGACAATGCAGCTGTACAGTTCAGCACGTATAGGGCAATTAATAGAGACAGTAGCTGTACAGTTCAGCACGTATAGAGACAATGTAGCTGTACAGTTCAACACGTATAGAGACAATGCAGGTATACAGTTCAACACGTATAGAGACAATGCAGCTGTACAGTTCAACACGTATAGAGACAATGCAGCTGTACAGTTCAACACGTATATAGACAATGCAGCTGTACAGTTCATCTCCTATTTTGTGAATCTCTCTCTCTCTCCCCCTAACAAGATGACCTCTATTGATTCTCGGGTCAATAGGTTTGTGTGGGGTCAAGGTTAGTCTCAGGAGGAAAATGCAGCGTCTGGTAAGAAATTATTATTGTCGGGTGTAATCGATGGCTTCATGTGGAGTTAGTTGTTTAAGCTGGTCATAGTGTAAGAGGTGTTGAGGAATAATTAGGTGATTGGATAGTTTAGACGTGGTAGTTAGGGGTATTGTAAATAAACTTTGGATTACCTGGAGATTAATCACCTTAGTTTAATTTAAAGCGAATCTAATCTAACTTCTTATAATCTTACCTAGCTTATGTTTTATTATTATTATTATTATTATTATTATTATTATTATTATTATTATTATTATTAACTTATACATAAAGAGGAGACAAGTGTTAGCAGGGGATGGTAGCGTGTGTCAAGGCATCGAATATTCAACATATCAATTATTCACTACACACACACACACACACACACACACACACACACACACACATACACACACACACACACACGCACACACACGTTGCTGCCACTAGCTCCTGAGCGTTGAGTCTTTAGTTAGTCGTACAAGTTAACAATAAATCCAATTGTTTTTTTCTTATATTTGAGTTTATTTATTACAAAGTATATATTTAATATTTTTGTGTGATACATAATGATGTTTTTGTTTACAATTAGAAGTTTGTTTACATAGATGAGGGAGAGGAAGGCTATGTTTGTTTTATTATTGTTGATGATATTACTACAACAACTACCACCATAACCCCCCCCCTCCTTCCCCCACGTCCTTAACTAGTCAGTACTATTACTATCGTCACTTCTTGATCGCAATTACCACCACCACCACCACCCCGACCGTCACTACCTAGTATTATAATAATTGTTACTATCACAACTACCACTACTACTACCACCACCACTGAACTACCACAATTAACCACCATCACCACACTCTGGATACATGATACAGTGAATTAAAGTATACATACACTCTCTCTCTCTCTCTCTCACTCTCTCTCTCTCTCTCTCTCTCTCTCTCTCTGTGAGCGGTCGTTTATACCACTAAATTATTGAGTACAGTTTCGTTCGCTGCCATCCATTCTGTTTTAAAATTTCAAAGGTTAATTTATTTTCGTAATTCCCTCGTTTTTATATATTACAAAGACATATATATATTTCAGTTTAGAATTATTGTTGATTATTTACGTGGATTAATATAATTTAAATGATAGAGATTATAAATTATATTTTTTATATTGAGGAATCTGGCGACATTTGGCATTTCTTTGTTTTTAATAATAACCAGTTAAGTATAATGAGGTTAGTTGTGGTTTGGTTAGCATTAGGTTAGGTTTGGTTAGCGTTAGGTTGGTTTGGTTAGGTTAGGTTTGGGTTGATTAAGTTTGAGTTAGGTTAAGTTTGGTTAGGTTAGGTTGGTTTGGGTTGATTAAGTTTGAGTTAGGTTAAGTTTAGTTAGAGTTAGGTTAGATTAACTTAGCTTAGCGTTAGGATGGTTAATCATAATGTAAAATAACTTAGGCTGGTAAAACTTAAAGTGATCCCACCTGTAATCAACTTGAAGTGACAGGGCAGGTAACACCAAGGTAATCTCCCTAGAGGTCAGAGGTCAAAGATTGTTATTTGCTGGTCAACTCACCTGACACAATCTTAATTATGACCCAATTTTCCTTGCTGTACATTATGAAGTTGTTGATAGTTTAATTGCCTTATTAGCTTATATTCGCTATACACTATAAACTGTATCCCCTGAAATAGCATTAGGGTGGTAAATATTTAAGTGAATTAAGCTGGGTTGGTTAATTATAAGGTGAAATAAACTTGAGGTGGTTATTGTTCAGGTGATGCAAATTAACCTTATTCTAACCTTGGTTTATTGCCATGTGTAAATTTACGTAAGTTATTTGCTTGGTTTTTAACGTTTTATTTTGATCCCGTTTTCTTCTTTATTCTACACAATTTGAGTATAACTTTATTGTTACTGGTGTTTTAAGTTTAGTGATAAATTCTTAGTTGTTTTGTTTGATATTTTAGCGAAAGTTAATAATTGTTGTTGTTGATGTTCCCCCGTATGATGACGTCACTGTAGGGGGCGTGTCTTCGGTGTCACGAGATGGGATTGGACGTATGATGACGTCACTGTAGGGGGGCGTGTCTTCGGTGTCACGAGATGGGATTGGACGAATGATGACGTCACTGTAGGGGGGCGTGTCTTCGGTGTCACGAGATGGGATTGGATACATTTTTGTGTGGGTTTTTATTGTGATTTTTTTTTATCTATTGATTTGAAGATGATGGAGACTTAATTACACACACACACACACACACACGGAGACAGACACATATACACACACACGGAGACAGACATATACACACACGCACACAGATAATGATGCTCAGTCATACATTAACAAATGCATCCATACACAGAGAGACAGACAGAGACAGACTAACAGACCAGAAAAAGACAGACAGACAGACAGACAAAAGGAGAAAGAGAGAGAGAGAGCGCGTGAGTTGGTGGTGGTGGTGCAGTCATTAAATAAATGGACTTAATGAAATAATTATCAAAGGTTACTGTGAGGTCGTTTATAGCTGGTCTATCTCCTCTCTCCCGTGTGTGTGTGTGTGTGTGTGTGTGTGTGTGTGTGTTTATACATACAGTATACACATGCTCTATCGTATGTGTAGACTAATATAGCAACGAGATAAAATGCTACACAGATAAATAAAAAAAATAGAAAAAAAATTAAAGACAAAGAAAACAGAAAATGAGAGAAAGAAAATACAAATGGGGGAGACTAAAATAAAAACACTTTTACTTTTATCCTCTTCACCACTGATCGGCTCATTAGATCGGTCACGTCTCTGTTACACACCGTTGGCAAGTACTGGGCATGCACCGGCTCCTGAATGTACCTGAACCTGCTCCCACACGCCACACTGTTTACAGATTGTCGCCAAGAAACGCGTCAAGCACTGTGGTTTGGTATTAAGAGTTTAGCTTTCGCGTTCAATATTCATTTATTTGTCTTTATTTGCGGGTAGTATTTGTAACCTTGAGTATCAGAGTTATAGAAATATATTTGTTATAGCTGAATTAACACACACACACACACACACACACACACACACACACACTAGCTTACTGGTCTGTGTGTGGATATAACTCAGATAAGGTTTCGTTTTATATAGTTTACAGGCCAGTGAAGGTAGTGGATTTATGGGGGGTTGTACAGGTGAGGTATGTAGATTACAGGTGAAGTGGGTAGGTTACAGGTTCCTTAGGTGAGGTGGTGTAGGTTACAGGTTCGTTAGGTGAGGTGAGTAGGTTATAGGTTGGTTAGGTGAGGTAGGTAGGTTGCAGGTTCGTCAGGTGAGGTGGGTAGGTTACAGGTTGGTTAGGTGAGGTAGGTAGGTCACAGGTTCGTCAAGGCAGGTCACATAATCTCCTCATATCACAGTCTACATTACATCACATGCATCATAACCCCCTGTAAGGTCACATCTCACATGACCCTACATATACTTTCCAAGGTCATGTCACACATACCAGATATTGCAAAGGTCACAACTATAAGCTGAAAGGTCATACTTCACATAACATTCGTACTCACATATATGACCCGTAGTTTTCACACAGGTCATCCAAGGTTATTCCCAAAGTGACATGATTTAATGGCAGTCAAGGTCAATTTGTTGCATAGTGACGAGCCCCGTGTTGCAAATATAACATTATACTGTCACTGTTCATGCTAAACTGTGTGCGTGACCTTGCAGAGAATGTGAAATGGATTAATAAAAGGTTTTTGTAAAGTACTACCGTATACAGTATATATATTTTTTGGGAGGCTTGATTTATAAGCACAAATTCAAGGTTGTATAAAATTCATGTGTGTGTTTTTCGTTAATCTGTAAATTGTGTTTCTGTGGGTATCGTTTTTACTTTTATTTTAGGTTTTATTTAAGATTGTTTTAGTTTTTAGGTATTTAAGATTTTTTTTAGATTTTAGGTATTTACGATTTTTTTAGTTTTTTAGGTATAATTTACGATTTTTTTAATTTTAGGTATAATTTACGATTTTTTTCGTTTATAGATATTATTACGATTTTTTTACATAACGTAGAATTTACCATATAATGTTACCTGTTGAAACTCCAAAGGTTTAGATTGTTCATGTGTGCACATATATGAAGTCTGTTTACCTTTTCTGACCTGTATAAAACGGTATATCATCATTGTGTCATATTGTTCAGATGTGTCTCACGTATATATGATCGTATTTAAAGTTTTATGACATGTGCTTTAAATGTGTGGGGGGTTTTTTTTGAGGGTGGGGGGGTGTTTGTGATTGAGCTGAGTTTATAATGTACTTG
This sequence comes from Homarus americanus, assembly GCF_018991925.1. Classification (NCBI taxonomy): domain Eukaryota; kingdom Metazoa; phylum Arthropoda; class Malacostraca; order Decapoda; family Nephropidae; genus Homarus; species Homarus americanus. The sequence continues at coordinate 8,547,589 of NW_024748109.1, forward strand.
TGGTTTGAATGTTTGTTTTGGTTCCAGGAATGTGTAGGAATATTCTATTTTTAGATACTATAAAAAGAAAAGTGTGTGTTTGTGTGTATTTACAGGCGTTTGTGTGTGTGTGTGTGTCTACAGTTTTATCGAGCTATATATAGTGACGTTTACACACACGCACATACAGTAAAAGGTCATGCACGTAAAACGAAAAATAAACGCACACACACAAGACCAGGTGTATTACGTGCACTGACCTGACTTTATTGCTCAGGTAATGATCAATGAGGTGGGACAGTTTCACCTGCATTCTTAACCTGTGTTGTCATGCAGGTCAGGTGGATGTAGGTCATTGGTGTGTGTGTGTGTGTGTGTAATGTTGCGGTCTTTCTCTGTAAGGCTGTGTTGCTGTGGAAAATAAAGTTGGTTGAATCGACGCCTTATTTAGAATTGTCAATGTATAACTGTAGCGTGTCTGTGTCTATCTATCTATCTATTTATCTATCTGTATAAAGCAAAAATTCTAGTCTGTTTTCTCGACCATCAAAGAAAACGACAACATATTCAAAGAAAACTAAAGGAAATCCTACTTTTTACCAGTAACTTTAATAATACCAATATTATTGTACTGAACAGCTAAATAATCTTAATTTAATTCTTCACAAGACTTGGTTGTGATTAGTATAAACAAGCTAATTTATATAATGTACAGGTATATATTTTGTTCAATTTATTCAAGATATTTAAATGGGTAACTGAATAAAAAATCATGTTATGCATTTTAAATAAAGGTTATAATTCCCTTTATTAAATTTACTTTAAAAAATCTCATACATATATGAATAGATCGAATTATTCATATTATTTAAGATATAGACATGTAAACGTTAATCTAGGTAAGTTAGTTTCAATCTACTACTACTACCACCTTTACCACCTATGACCACCACCGCAATACCATCACCACCACAACACCAACCCCAACGCCACAACACCTTCATCACCACCACATCACCATCTTCAAAAGAGTAATTTACATCGGTTACCCCGGCAACAAGGGAGAGATGAGTTCGTTTTCTCTAAATATCCACAATGCTCAATACATAGAATATGGATATTTACCGAATTTCCTTACCTGGGAGGTTATCCATTCTCTTAAGTATATACTAGATAGATAGATAGATAGATATAACATTAAACCTAAAATATAACCTACCATAACCTAACCTAAGAACATAAGAATGGAGAAAACTGCAGCGAGCCTATTGACCCATACTGTATACATGTTGTATTGGATGTACAATGCAGCTTGGTGCTGGGAAGGCAGCATGGTTACAAGCGTTGAGTAGAGAGAGCTGGTTTGGTGAGGGTGCTCAGGGGAGGACCAGCTTGTGGGTCGCCGTGCTCGCCGGCGGGAGCGAGGGCCGCCAGGCAGGAGCGGAGGAGGTGGTGTTACTTGAAGACTGGCTGTAGGTAGAAAGAGAGGTAGGTCACCACGAGGTCAGGTCATATAGCGGAGGTAGGCGTGGCTTAATAGATGACCTCCGTCATGTAAGGCGGCGCTGGTTGACCTAGACCACGAGGCATACACTGGGGAATTCGCGGGGTCGGCTACTCGGCGACGAACAGCGTTTGTAGGGGAGGAATCCACTACACCCGTTTACACCCAACCCCTATTGCTCATATCTCCATCCACCCTATGTTTGAAGCTATCCAGCGTATTCGAGTTAATGATATTGTTTGGTAACTTGTTCCATTCATCCACTACTCTATTTCCAAACCAATGTTTACCTATCTCGCGCTTAAATCTAAATTTGTCTAATTTAAAACCATTGTTGCGAGTTCGCTTCTGGTTGGATAGTTTGAGTACCTTTGTTATGTCCCCTTTGTTTCTCCCTGACTTCCATTTATACACCTCGATCAAATCGCCCCTCACTCTACGTCTCTCGAGGGAGTGTAGATTAAGATGCTTTAACCTGTCTCTGTACTCAAGGTTCCTAATGCCCGGGATTAGTCTTGTCATTCTCCTCTGAATTCTTTCTCTGGATTCTATATCCATTCTGTAATACAGTGACCAGAATTGAGCTGCGTAATCCAAGTGAGGTCTGACAAGCGCAAGATATAGTTTTAGGATGACCTCGCTAGTCTTGTAACTAACACTCCTTTGTATGACAGTCGTGGTGTGACCACATTAGAGGACAGACGTGCCCATAGGTGCTCTTGACTTCCCGCAAAGGTCCCCTCCTCAGACCCGACTCCCCTCAGTCGGCAAGTTTTGCCAGCATGGGGAGTCGACGTAAGCGCCTCCGAAGAGGTAGCCCCTCTCTCAATAATCCCATCGCCAACTCGCCTGACCATACTGAATACAACACCCATCAAGAGTCAGACCACAGTGATAATGACAGTGACGGTAATGTGTCTATGGGAAACACTAGCCAATGTGAAAACACTCTCCAGGGTGGAAACTCCGAGGCCACGGACCTTAGCACCCTCCCCTCTGCCAACCTGCCATGTAAGCTGAATCTGCACTTTCCTAAGGGCCCATTGAAATCAAGTACTTTGTTAGCCTTGTTTCGAGCAAATACACATTGTTTACTTGGCTTAAGATTCCTGCTTAACATTCCTCCTAAATATTTCTCACAGTCGGATTTCTCTATAACATCGTTGTTCATCTGGTTTCTCTGTTTACATTTCCTAGACCGAACCTTACCTAACCTAACCTAACCAAACCTAACCGAACCGAACCGTATCACCACCACCTCTTGTCATAAATGTCTCACTGTATCCCGTGTCTCACCTGATTATCTCACACCTCAACTCTCCATCTCCTGTGTTACCCTCAGTGGTGTGATTAAGTGTATGGCGGCTATAAACAATATGTGTGTGTGTGTGTGGCGTGAGGGGATTGGGAGGGGAAGGGGCGCAACTCACTAGCCATCACCACACATCACGATATACTCTCTCTCTCTCTCTCTCTCTCTCTCTCTCTCTCTCTCTCTCTCTCTCTCTCTCTCTCTCTCTCTTACAATATACAGGTAAGATTAATTACCTACCTTCCAGCTAACTCGTCTTCGCCTCGTCTTTGTTTACACTTTACCTGTGTGTCTCAATTACGTCTTCGTGGGGTTTTTTCCTTAGCTTTCATTCACTTTGGAAATATTACTTATTTTCTTATTTTGTTTGGGATTTTATTTAAGTATTATTGTTTTATAAGAAAAATAAAATAAAACTGGTGTTTTTTTTTATAATTTTCAAGATATTGTAGCTATTGTAATCTAACCTTAACCTAACCTAACCCAAACCAAACTTCGCCTACCCCACACCAAGGTAGCGTTAGGGTGTTTAATCATCAGGTGAAATGAGTTAAGGGTGGGGGAGGACTCTAGTTATACCTGTGGTAAATATAGCCCAGCAGCTTCAGAGTTCCGAGCCATTTCTGAGAACCTGACCTTTTAACTTTATCTAGAACACGGTTTGGTTGACCTTTTTTCAAGACTTGGTTGGCCTTTTTGTTGACATTTATAGTGGGCACTGGTGGCGGTATTAGTGAGAGCGTTTTTAGTATAATGGACCTGCGCTAGCGGACACTTCTATATAACGGACCTCTATTAGCTATCACATCTGTATAACGGACATATAGTAGCGGACACTTCTGTATACGCGACCATTGTGTTATATAGTTTTTCTGTTGTACTCTCTCTCTCTCTCTCTCTCTCTCTCTCTCTCTCTCTCTCTCTCTCTCTCTCTCTCTCTCTCTCTCTCTCTCTCTCTCGTCGTGTATTTTCCCTCCTCCCCGTCTTCCCCTTTCTTCTCCCTCTCCTCCTCTACCCTCTTCCCTACCCCTCCATTATCTCCTCCTTCCCTTCCTTCTCTCCTTATTCTCTACTCCTCCCTCCCCCTTCACTGCACTACCTCCACGTCGGAGCAGAAAAATTTACCCCAATATAAATGTCGAGGATATAATTAGACCCCCCCCCCTCACTTCCCCCTCCCCTCTCACCTCCCCTCACTCCCTTACGTCCACCCCTTACTAGGTCACGCCTTTCCCCCATCTCTCACCTCCTCCCTCCTCACCCCCTCACTAGGTCATGCCCCCCCCTTTATCTCACCTCTTTCCTCACCTCTCCTCAGATAATCACAGAAAATTTAACTTCACTTTCATTGGTAAATTTATTATTATTATTATTATTATTGTTATTATTATTATTATTATTATTATTATTATTATTATTATTATTATTATTATTATTATTATTGTTGTTGTTATCGAAATATACACACAACTTAATATAATTTATAATATTAAAAAAAATACATTTCCACGTATTTTAATGTATAATGACTGTTTATCACAGACTGGTTAACTGTGTAGGATTCATGCGTGGAGACCTTGACTGGATTATCGAGTGGGAGTGGAGTGGGTGAGGGGGAGAGAGTGGGAGTGGTATTAATTGTTCTCTTATTTGCCATTGAGTTAAGTGTTTGTGTAGTAGCGTCATGTTGTATGCCTATGTACAGTCCCCTTCACTAGTGCGTTTACAGGGGCTCGACATATAAACATTCCACAAATCATTACATTGAGATATTTGTTTTAATATTGTTTTAATTTGGTTCCATAGTGTGTTTATTATTGTGAGTTTCCTTCTGTCGAATGTAAACAAACGCAGGGGCTGCCACACTGCACAAAACCTGATGAAACCCCTGTAAACGCACAAGTGAAGGGGACTGACTGTACATGTGTTGATGACTATAATTGTTGTTATGTTGTTGTTTATGAGGATGATGCCTGAGGATAGTAATTATGTGTTTTGATACCTGACTTACTTCACTAACTCACTTTCCTCACTCACCTTGACTCATTTTTCTTCATCTCTTTTTACCAGCCTTACTTTCTCACTACTATCCTGACACTTTTTTTACTATCCTCAACCTTCACCTCCCTTACTCCTCGTCACTTTCTTCACTCTTCACTATCCTCACCTCCCCCACCCCTCACGCCTCACCTCCCTCACACCTCTTCCCTCACCACTCGTTACGGTATATAGGTAAACATTCTCTGCTGAGTGTGAGAGACTCGGTCAAGGTCCTCATTGATGATCAGATAGTCATAACGGCCATTAACGACCATTAACGACCATTACTGTTACGTGACGGACCGTAAGAGGCCTGCTATCATTCTTAGGCACTTGTTAGTTCCTGGGGCGATAATCTTAATGAAAGTACAGGGTCTTGGCACTCTCTTGGTACTTTGTTACACTGGCACTAAACTGGTACAAACACGAGAGCCTGGTACAATTCTTTGGACCCTGATGTAGCCTAATATAGCACTGTACGTAGCCTAATATAGCACTATACGTAGCCTAATATAGCACTGTACGTAGCCAAATATAGCACTGTTAGCCTAATATAGCACTGTACGTAGCCTAATATAGCACTGTACGTAGCCTAATATAACACTGTACGTAGCCTAATATAGCACTGTACGTAGCCTAATATAGCACTGTACGTAGCCTAATATAGCACTATACGTAGCCTAATATAGTACTGTACGTAGCCTAATATAGCACTGTACGTAGCCTAATATAGCACTGTACGTAGCCTAATATAGTACTGTACGTAGCCTAATATATCCCTTCGCCTCAATACATAGTCGTTTTAATGTATGTACAGTATGTATGTATATGTGTGTATGTAATAGGTAACTGTATGTATGTATGTATGTATGTATGTAATAGGTAAACTGTATGTATGTATGATCAAGGTGTACGCCCCATGTTGGTCAGGCTCACGTGAGGGTCAAATCGTGACTTTTGTCTTGTAATGTATGTCAAGTGACCTCTCTTATTCGCTGCTTAAGTCTGCCTTGTTATATCCAGTGACGTAATAAGGTCATTTGATCATTAAGATTACGTGTAGTCATTGATTGTGTGTGTGTGTGTGTGTGTGTGTGTGTGTGTGTGTGTGTGTGTGTGTGTATAATTAAGTGGGACTACATGCGTGTCTGTGTGTGTATATTTTTCTATGAATGTATTTGTGTCTTATGAATGTTGTATGTTTGGTTATGAATTTATGATCATACTTTTATCATTATGTTACGTGTGTTAATTGTATACTAAGTGCTAAAAAATGCGTGTATGTATTTGATCTGTATATGTATACGTTTGTGTATACTTGTATGCTATTGTTTGGTGTATATCCATGGCTTAAACTCAACCTTGGTATAAAAGAATTGTTATTTATGTACTTAATTATGTCCCCAGGTGAGGTTAAAGTAGTTTGCGTAGTTGCGTAGTTTATTGGCTAGCCCTGTGGCGTTCAAGGTTAAATATGATAAACTGAGACACTACTTACAACCATAGACTACAGAACAAGAGATGGTGGCGTTTACAATGTATTACTGCGCTTCAATAACTATCTAAGTTTTTTTTAAGCGCTTATTCTAGGTTAGTAATTTGGTTTACTTGTTAAATTAGATGAAATGTTTAAGTTTTGATTACGTTTTCTTACCTTCTGTGTTATTTATTAAACACTAAAGCTCTGTGGTGCAACACGTACAGTCTGTGTGTGTGTGTGTGTGTGTGTGTGTGTGTGTGTGTGTGTGTGTGTGTGTGTGTGTGTGTCATTTTTCTTTTATTCATGTGTGACAAGTGACTGACGCTGCCATATTAGTGTTTGGAAACTATTTTTTTGGTATACCTCCACGTGAGTCACCAACGACAGGTGTGTACTACTGCGTCCAAACACACGGAGTCGATTCGCGGAATAATACACATGAGACCAATTTTGACAAGACACGCGCGATGTATACTGTGGAAATCTACCTCGTGGCATGATACAGCGTTCTATATCCTTATTCACTCAGTTTTTCTGATCGTGAATAAACCTAACCATTACTAGAGATTTCAATGACCATTACTAAAAATTCTTTCACATAAGTAGGATTACGTAGATATGTAACTAAAGGGATATATCTAGTGGGAGTTGGGCTATAAATAAGGGAATATTTAGCACCATGTAGTGTGTGAGAGAGAGAGACGGACGTAATCACTCCCGTACTACTATTTACAACATCAATATAAAGGGGTGAAGCTAACGTATTCCCCCCCCCCCTCCCTGTGCCATTTTCCCTTCTTACCTGCCCTCACCTGTTGTCCCCTCACGGTAATCACCCTCGTCTCCTCCCTCACCTGAACGTAATCACCAGGTATACGCCTACACACACACACACACACACACATGTACACATCACCAGTTCACTACTACGCACACATGAACACCACACAGTATAATGAAGTTGATTTGATTTCGGTACAAAAATTTAAGTACAATAGTTATGAACGTGTCGGAGTGCGTTAACCTCTGAGTGTACAACAACAATGATCACACACACACACACACACTTGTTGACATTGCGTCCCTTCTTGTCTTGGGCTTTTCTCCCTCCCCTTCTCCGTCCTACCACACCCTCCCCTACCACCAATCACAACGTGCGGGGTAACAAGGGACGGGTTGTCATTGGTGGGTGTGGATGTTTACTTAATGTGTACTATTGTTACCGGGATGACTAGTTCTGGCAAGAGTCGACGATAATTAGGTACTGATCATTGTGGATAAGATGGCTGTCACAGCTTCGACCACAGCGCACGATAATGTTATGGGTTGGCACAGCTAAAACAGCACACGGTTATGACTACCACAGCTAAAACACAGCACATGATGATGACTACCACAGCTAAAACACAGCACATGATGACTACCACAGCTAAAACACAGCACAAGATGATGACTACCACAGCTAAAACACAGCACAAGATGATGACTACCACAGCTAAAACACAGCACATGATGACTACCACAGCTAAAACACAGCACATGATACCACAGCATATAAGAATCTCTATCCTCACCTGAGAATTAATTAATACAAGGCCGGACTGATTGACTCACCTTGATGACAATTCGTGAGTCACAAAACATTGTAAACACCAAACATATAAGACACTAACCTAACCTAACCTAACCTAACCTAACCTAACAAGGTGCTGGTGGGGATGGGAAGTATCGTGACGGTAAATAATTACGCGACACTATCCTCACCTAAATCATCTTTTTGTGTTAGTAAACAAACTGTGGTCGGGAAAGTAGGACAAAAGGGAATTAGTTGAATATGTATTTTTTTGTCTCTCTCTCGCATAGTTTTGTATTTACAGTGATATTAAGTTAATAAAAATAACAGTACAATAATCACCACACACCTGCCTCTCTCAGTAAATAGTGACTGGAGGTATTAACGATATAAATACCTGCTTAGAGGTGTATTAACGATTAGGATGGTAAACATCCTATAGGTACCCCTACCAGGCGTACCAACCTTAAAATTATATGGATTTTTAAATACGACTCACATATTGTTATAAAATTTCATACCTAATTTAAGAACTAAGATATACAATAAACCTATGTATTTTAAATAAACCTTGTGTATTTATATAAGGTTTTTATATTATTGTTTTATATGGTTTAACGTATCTTACAGAGGACTTGGCTATAAGCCCCGCCTCCACCATGACGTCATCGACCACGCGGCCGCCTGGCTTCGTCGAGTGTTACGTCTGCCAAAAGGAGTTCGGATCCCGTTCAATAGAGATCCATGAACCTCAGTGTCTCGCTAAGTGGAGAGCTAACAACTCCAAGCTGCCAAAGTTAGTACATAAGTGTTAATTTTTTTGTTCGTTATCCTCTTGTTATATGAGGGATCTATGTATGTGAATTCCAAATTGTGTGGTGTTATGTTATTCGTCATGGTGTTTACCTTACTCCTTATGGTGTTACGTTATTCACTATGGTGTTACGTTATTCACTATGGTGTTACGTTACCCGTTATGGTGTTATGTTAGTCGTTAGTCTCTCGTTTGATCCTCGAGGTTATAGTGTTATGTATTGTATTGTGATGGTACTGGAAAAATGCTGCGTTTGATAGTGAAAAGTGGTGGTATGGTGTATTAGTGTGGTGATAGTGATGTTGTGGTGTGGTGATGGGGGTACTGTGGTGATAACGGTGTGGTGATGGTGCTAATGTGATGTGGTAGTGATGCCAGTGATATAGTGTTGGTAGTAGCGTGGTGCCAGGTAGTGTGGTGGTGGTAGTGTGGTGCTAGTGATGTGGTAACGGTGGTGATGGTAGTATGGTGTTAGTGATGTGATGATGGTAGTGTGGTGGTGGTAGTATGGTGTTTATGGTAGTGGCAATATGTTACTAGATGTGTTATGGTGCAAGTGTGGTGCTTGTGTGGTAGTGAATAGTGACAGGTGTTGGGGTAAGCAGTATTACAGGTGTGTACAGCAGTCATCCCCCCCCCCACACACACACACCTGTATCAAGTCTTAAGTAAAATACAGTCCAGGTGTGTGTGTGGTGGGGGGGGAGGTAAGTGTTGCATGATTCCAAACCCTCCACTCGTACTTACACACACACACACACACACACACACACACACACACACACACACTCTCACTCACTCACTCACTCACTCACTCACTCACTCACTCACTCAAGGAATGTCTTATCAGTTTCATCAGGTCAGTGTAGAGCTCATCTCTCAACAACAAGAATCGACCAAGAATAATTACTGTACTCTGACCTCGAGTCCTGAGAGTGACACTTGAGTACGATAAGCCTCTTTGACTTTGAGTCCTGAGAGTGACTCTTGAGTACTAAAAGCCTCCAGTACATTATATGAGGTAACAGATCCGACACTGCACTTGATCGTTTTCCTCAGTGTGTGTGTGTGTGTGTGTGTGTGTGTGTGTGTGTGTGTGTGCAGTTCGTCACTCCCACACACTACCCTCTCGTTAACGCGTGTCCTTGGAGGTGCTGTTGGAGAGGGGATGGTGGTGGTGTTGGAGGAGAGAGGTGGTATTGCAGGAGGGGGAGAATAATGTCTGTGTCCTTCTCACGTTTATTTTCTGCTATTTCTTGAAGTATTTTTCACACACACACACACACACACACACACACACACACACACACACACACTTGCACCCAAAAACTGAGATATCTATACACGTCATCTTAGTTCATATTTAGGGAGAGACTAATTCATGTATAATAATAATAATAATAATAATAATAATAATAATAATAATAATAATAATGTATACCGGGTGTTCACATTGTCCCTTGTCAACCCTATGGAACATGGTGGACATAGTGTATATTGCAAGATGATGGTAGGTTAGGTTAGGTTAAGGTTAGGTTTGGTTTGGTTTCCCGTGATTTTTATGCATTTCAGAGTGGCCAGGACATTCTCGTCTTGTACTGACACGACAAGCATGAGTGACCGTCAAGGCCACTCACTCATTACCTGTACTTCCTCAGTCTGTCACTCAGTCACTCTCTCACCTCAGTTCCTCAGCAACTTTCCCTCACTCAGCAACCCTAACCTAACCTAACCTTAACCTATTATTTTCAAACTACGAGAAATGAATCACAGTTCTGCTTGGTTTACATGTCACGCACCGCCAACTTAGACAAATAATGACAGACGTGTGTGTGTGTGTGTGTGTGTGTGTGTGCTCTCTCTCAAGGACTGCAACATAACAAGAGACATTATCAATAACACATGTACATTGCCTCTGGTGTTGAAGGTCGGAACTAGAACTATCGTCTGATGAAATTCCAAGAAGGTGCAATTCACGGAACTTGTGTATGAAAATTAAATGTGTCTGGCTAGTTCCTTGGGGCCATGCGGGGTGTGTGTGGGGAGGTGTCTTTGTGTGTGGGCGTGTGGGAGTATTGGGTCGTGTGTATGGGCGTGTGGGAGGATTGGGTCGTGTGTGTGTATGTGTGTGTAGATGGTGTAAATAAAAACTTCTGCAGTGTAATTTAAAGACCTGCAAAATATTATACATTACATGTAAACACAAATAAACCTTAAAGAGGGTATTCAATAAACCCAAGAACAAAGTGTATTCAAAATCAGATTAAACCCTGGTACTCCATCGACGCTAAATTTAAGAATCCGTAAAAATTTATCCAGCGTTCGTCGATTGTTTTGTTTACTTTCTGTAGTCTGCCCCGCGTCAGTCCAGTCGTCTTGCCAAATACTACTGAATCCACTTTCACCATCTACCCCCTCCCTAGAATGGCGTTCATAATACCTTCAAATCTTTATCCTAGTCTTAAATACTATCTGATAATACACGCAACCACAAAGACGGGCGCTATGTGTGTGTGTACGTTCATTACGCCTCAGTCTAGGGAATATTTACATAGATTTCCCGCCATTACTGACGTCATGCGAGCTTCTTTCGTCTTGTGTAATATTTTGAGCGGATAATGACCTTCTAGCGGGCATTTATATCTCGTAATTTTCCCCCATAACGTTGTAAATATGCAGATTGTAATATTTAGGAACGAGAAAAGGTTATATATATATATATATCAGAAAGCGTGTTTTGTTGTAATTACGTTTATTATTTTGTTATTATTATTATTTTTGTTATTACTACTATTAACTTTATTAATGTTGTTAACATTTTATATATTTTAGTATTATGATTCACGGTATAAAGTTTATTCTCTCTTGTCTGTCTGTCTATCAGTACGTATGATCACGTGTATGTTCATATTTGTTTACATATACTGTGAGTGTATACGGGTTATACATGTCTAGTAAACATACTCCGATGATTGTTATAGTGGTGGTGGTGGTGGTGGTAGTAATATTGTAACTGATAGTGGTAGTGGGGGTGGTAGTGGAGATGATGGTAGTAGTAGTAGTGGTGGTGGTAGTAGTAGTGGTAGTATGTATGTGTTGTATAGTGTATGATTTTATACTGATGTCATTATTCTGTAAATTTAGAAACAGTATAAAAATATCTAATAATCTTTTCTGACATATCTTACGGTGTACCTGTATGTGTAATAATTTTGAAATATCTCTAATCTTCGTAAGTGGAACGCGTGTGTGTGTGTGTGTGTGTGTGTGTGTGTGTGTGTGTGTGTGTGTGTTAGTTGTGAGTCCCCGCTACAGGTCACGTGACTCACCAGTACCTGAATCACTATTGCGTCGCCGGATAGCTCACTCGAGGGCTCAATAATCCATCATTGCTAAATAATTGAGACTGAGTAGAGATATCGATGGAGTGAACGGTCTCTCTCTCTCTCTCTCTCTCTCTCTCTCAACCACCAATCCTCTTCCCCCATCCCATCCCTCTTCCCCTATTCGTCAGCCTGTAACCTACACTAACTATCCAACAGGACAAAATAACATCCTGCCTCAACACCCCCCTCTACCCTCCTATCCTCCTACCCTCTTACACTCCTACCCCCCTATCCTCCTATCCCTTAAGCCTCCTACCCCCTATCCTCCTACCCCCTTTACATATTTTCGTGACGATCGCGTGTATGTTCGTGTTATAAGAGCAACATCGTCCTTACTTGTTGGTATGCTAAGTCTACCCACAGGTGAGGACAATGTTGTTGTGCATGTAAACATTCACGATGTGTTTATGAAAATATGTATGGTTGTTTGTGTGTAGTTTTTTGAGACGGTGTGTATGTTTGTGAGTCATTGTTTATGTTTGTGAGTCATTGTTTATGTTTGTGAGTCATTGTTTATGTTTGTGAGTCATTGTTTATGTTTGTGAGTCATTGTTTATGTTTTTGAGGGATTGTTTATGTTTGAGTCATTGTTGATATTTTGAGGCGTTGTTTATGTATGTGAGTCTTTGTTTATGAGTCATTGTTTATGTTTATGAGACATTGTTTATGTTTTTGAGTCATTGTTTATGTTTGTGAGTCACTGTTTATGTTTGTGAATCACCCTTTTTTGTTTATGAGTCTTTATTTATGTTTGTGAGTTTATTTTTGAGAATCTGTTTATGTTTTTGAGTCGTTGTCTATTTTTGAGAGTCTCTGTTTATGTTTGGGAAGACACTGTATGTTGGATCATGTTAAATATCTCTCACTTATTTGGCCATGAGAAAGACAGTGGAATGCGGAACTTATTACACTTGAGGAAGCCAGGTAGTGAGAGAGAGGTATTACCAGCTTGTTTTACCTAATGATAACCTAACCTGACCTAATTTACCATATTACTAACCTGATTTAACCTAACTTTACCAAACATACTCTAACCTAACCTAACTAATAAACTAATGGGAGGCAAATCGTCAGGTGTTGTGTGTGTGTGTGTGTGTGTGTGTGTGTGTGTGTGTGTAGGCCAATCACCCCTGCGAGCGTGACGACCCACTTGCCCCCTCTTGAGTTCCCTGTCGCCTATACTACTCCCTCATTCTCTTACTGGCCGAGGGAGGGAGTAGGGGGGGGGGGGGGGAGAAGGGAGAGGTTAAGAGGGAGGAAAGGAGGGTTAGAACAAAGGGAGGAGAGGGTTAGAAGGAAGGCTAGGGCAAGAAGGAGGGAAGGATAGAATGGTTAAGGGTAGGAAATAAGAGCGAGAGAAGGCAACAGGTGTGTAAATTAGCAGGTGTAAAGGTGTGGTGGTATAGTGTTGGTGTTTACACAGGTGGAGCAACAGCTGCTTCTCCCTCACAACAGGTATGGCGTCAAATGTAACTGTGAGGGAGAGAAGGGAGGGAAGGGAGAGAGCAGGACACTGAAGCATTGATCACCTTCGGTCTCTGACGTGAGGGAGGGAGGGAGGGTCACTACTGGAGGGAGAATGGAATGTAGGAGGGATGGGGGGGAAGGGTGAGCAGGGGTTGAGATTATGGAGAGTAGGGGAGGAAATAGGAAGGAGGGAGGTATGATGGAAGGTAGAGACGGGAGGAGGGAAGATGAAGGGTAGGGGAAGGAGAGAGGAGGAGGTAGGTAAGATAGAGGGTTGGGGGGAGGTGGGGGAGAGAGGAGGAACGCGATGGGGAGAGGGGGAGTAGGGAGGTAGGAGTGGGAGGTTATTTGGAGGGGAAGGGAGGAGGTTTGAGGTTGTTGTGGGGAGGATAAGGGGTTGTGGGAGAGGAAGGGGTGATTGTGGGGAGGGGAGGGAGGGGAGTTAAATGTTAAGCTGACATTTACCTTCTCGCAATTTAAGCATTTATAAGAACAGCTGTGATGCCTCTCGCGTCCTTTTTGACTCACTCGCGCGTGCAACATTCCTCGGCTCGGGTGCGAAAGTCTTTATCCTTGAGTGCGAAATCCCTCGAGGTCGGAATCCTATACTGTATATTTCGCACACTCGGGGTTAGGTGCGACTGTGTGTGTGTGTGTGACAGCATACGTAACATTCTTCAGGTCACGGTAGACAGTCTTCTCCTTTCCGCGACAGTGTTCCATCCCCCAGGAGCCCAAGTCACTACGGATGGGACAGTGTGACAGCGACCCAGAACATGTTCCGTTGGTCAAGTGCTCCGGGGTTCCTTGAGTTCTTCGACAAAGTGCGATGGAACAGGTAACGAATGACCTTGTGTTGTGACGAGGATCAAGTGTTACAGTGGATGAATGAAACACTCTTGTGGTGGTCATTGTAGTGTGGTGGTAGTGGAGTTGCTGCAGTGGTGTGGTAGTGTGATGCCGGTGTGTGAGTCATTATCGTGGTACGTGTGGTAGTAGTAGTAGTGATGGTGGTGGTTATCAGGTAGTTGACCCACACCACAACTTACACCCAAGAGTATTGCGTGTTCCAACAATCTGTCGAACTAATTTCAGACCAGTGTTGCGAGACAAGTGTAATGTAATGACCAATTGGGGCATATTACTCACTAGGTAGAATTTTCAAGCCCCCTCACCTAACCTAACCTAATCTAACCTAACCTAACCTAAACCTAACCTAACCAATTAATGTCGGGTTATAATCAATCATATATAGGGTCGTGTTAGTGTGTTTTTCTCAAGTGATTACGGATACAATATAGATCTAATTAAGGAAATAATTAAAAAAAAAAAAAATCTAGGATATTTATAAAGTTAATTGTGGAAAATATTTTGAAGTTTAATTAGTTGAAGGAGCTTGTAAATTGTTCTATACTTAAGGTTTCTGCATCTTGAGTGGACCCCCCAAAAAATAATGGTCATGTTTTATCTCTCTCTCTCTCTCTCTCTCTCTCTCTAATTAAGTATTGGTAGTTAAATAGGGTAGGTGGTGTCCGTAGATTATATAGACTTAAACCACGGACGTTTATCATGAACAGTTACTACGGACACTTTCCACTAGTGCTTGTCTCTTGGCACCCCTTCTCCCTCCCTCTCCCCCCTCTCTCTCTCCTTCTCCCCCACCTTCTAACCTCCCTCCCACTCTCCCATCCTCTACCCACCTCACCACCTCCAAATCCAACCTCCCACCTCACACACCCTCACCACCTCACACACCCTCACCACACCCACCTCACACACACCTCACCACCCTCACCACCCTCACCACCCTCACCACCCACGCTAGTAAATAAATGAGTCATTATCTCCTTAGTAATTAGCTCGTTACGTACCCTGAGGTAATAAAAAGACAAAAATAAACAACTATTGACCCTCACACCCCAAGTGGTCCTGTGTACCGCTGGAAGACACACACACATACATACATACATACATACATACATACATACATACATACATACATACATACATACATACATACATACATACATACATACAAATAAATAACTCTAGGTGCTCGTGATTCATGTACAATATGTTTTTTTCTATGTGATTATCAGCATATACGTACGTACACACACACACACCTGCATATTTCACTCTCTCTCTCTCTCTCTCTCTCTCTCTCTCTCTCTCTCTCTCTCTCTCTCTCTCTCTCTCTCTCTCTCTCTCTCTCTCTCTCTCTCTCTCTCTCTCTCTCAACAAGATGGTGGACACGCAGGTTTACCATTTTGTCCATAAACCATGAATAATATGACCTTATCAGCCTCCTAAGCCAAGGATTGTGAGTTCGAGTCCCCAGGGTTAGGATATGTATTGTGTGTGTGAGTATATACACACACACACACACACACACACAGACACACACACACACACACACACAGACACACAGACACACACAGACACACACACACACACAGACACACACAGGCACACACACACACACACAGACACACAGACACAGACACACACACACACACACACACACAGACACACACACACACACAGAGGTAGGTAGTTCTAGTACGTCTGAGTTTGATGGATTAAATAAGTGAGTTCTGTGGACTTAACGCCCATGGGTAATTAACAGTTTCAAAAAAAAATATCAGCCTCTTACCTTACCTTAATTTGGAATATCATTAATTGTAGTTAGTTTGTTTCTCTTGGTTATTTGACGGTAATTAAGTGTAATTAAGTAGTTTTGTTCATAATAGTAATAATCTCCACTTTGGTGTGTGTGTGTGTGTGTGTGTGTGTGTGTGTGTGTGTGTGTGTGTGTCTGTGTGTGTGTGTGTGTGTGTGTGTACCATTGCAGTGTTGTATACCACTGTCTTCCTCCCCCAAGGTTGTAATAACACGTGTAGGTGACCTCGGCGGTGCGTAGTAGCTGTGTTAATTAATAAGTACTTACCTGTGGTTACCTGTCCTTCGCTTAGCATAGCATTTAACGAGCCAGAAGAGTTACATGTGGTTTATAGTTTAGGTTTAAGTTAGGTTTAAGTTTGGTTTGGTTTGGTTTAGTTAATTTTGGTTAGGTTAGATTCGGTGTAGGTTACTTCAGCTAAGGTTAGGTTAGGGCACGGTATGTTACTTTTGGTTTAGATTAGGTTTATGTTAGCTTAGTATAGATAAGGTTAGGTTAGGTTTAATCTATATAACATTAAGTCTAGGTTAAGTTAATCTACAGTGCTTCTTAACCCTATAACAACACGTATACATATAATTATACATTCATGGAAAGTATACATACCATTAAAAACTCGCTACTATAAAATATACATTCCCAAGACCCGCATAAACAAATGACACACGCTAAGGTAGAACTATTCCCCGTGATATATTTCAGTGCAGTTGAGTATATTTCTTATTTTTGATCTATATTCCTCGTCGTAAATATAAGTGCTACGTGTGTGTGTGTGGGGGGGGGGGTGGGAGATGGGGGGGCGGGCGGGTGATGTGGGTGGGCAGGAGAGAGAGAGAGAGAGAGGGCGGGGGAATCATGAACCAATCATGGGCGACCTTCAATGACGTCATTTTACATCCAGCCAATCATGTTCGTTTGAGAAGTTGACGTTTGTACCTTGTCTCCTCCTCCTTTTTCTCGTTTCTCTTCCTTCTTCTTCTTCTTCTTCTACCCATTTTCTCATCCTTCCCCCCCCTGTCTCATCCTTATCCTCCTTATTTCTCTCTTTATTCCTCTTCCTCTCCTTGCTCATTCTCAATTCTCACGTTTATCATCCTTTCTCATACACTTGCTCATTTCTATCTTCCGTATCTTTCTATTATTCTTTTCATACATTATACTTATCATTTTCTCACCATATTCCTTCGTTCTTCTTTTTTATACACATTTATTCATTGCTTTTTCTTTCTTTATCGTATTTTCTTTGTTTCTCATTATTCACACACACACACACATTCAGGTTAGGTCAGGTCAGGTCAGGTTAGGTCAGGTCAGGTTAGGTTAGGTCAGGTCAGGTTAGGTTAGGTCAGGTCAGGTTAGGTTAGGTATGTCCTTAAATCATACTCTTTTGGCCGTCTGTGTGATGGTTGAAGGGAATGTCGACCTTCATGCACCCGGGGTTAAGGTCGACTTTCAGCGGCGTCACGTCTCTAGAGTTTAAGGTCGAGGTTCAATGTCACCTCTCGTGTGAATCACTAACTACGAGAGAGAGAGAGAGAGAGAGAGAGAGAGAGAGAGAGAGAGAGAGAGAGAGAGAGAGAGAGGTATTATGGCAAAATGTGAACCAAAAATAAGCAAAAATTCATAAATTTCGTCTCTGTGGTGTTGATGAAGGTCTTGAGGTGGATATTGATGGGGGTCTTAAGGTGGATATTGATGGGGGTGTTGATGGGGGTCTTGAGGTGGGCGGGCGGTCGCAACACACACACACACACTCTTCAGGAAACATCAATAACAACTTACAACTATTGGGTTCCTTCGTCAGGTCGAGGCGGGAGGCGTCACCATCACCGCCCCCTGGCCACCCACTCCACGGGGCACAACTACAGGTCGACATGTCTCCTTCGCCCTCCGTCTACACGCCCACCTCTGACCCCGATGAACTGAGCTCCTCCTGGCCAGACCAACGCCAGCATCTCTCCCGAAGAGCCGACGGACGCCCTCGTTCTGCCTCCCAAGGACACGCTGAGAAGAAGAACCGACCCGGCACTGCCACCCTCAGGAGACCTAAGGTTTGTGGACCCCTTCCTCATACTGCGGTCTCTCATACTGACCTCATACTAATATTGTGATCCACTCATACTGACCCCGCATACTGTGTTACCTCATACTGACTGTTTATTCATATCTTCCACCCTCAGACCACCAAGATATTAACAATCAGTGTGTTTACCTTTTAACAATACCTCATTAATAAGAGACTTAAATGGCAATATTAACTTGCATGAGGTGAGGTGAGGTTAGGTTAGGTTAGGTTAGGTTAGGTTAGTATTGAGCTTAATTAACCATCTTCTTGTTTACCTATAACCATCATACTCCCTAT
This sequence comes from Homarus americanus, assembly GCF_018991925.1. NCBI lineage: Eukaryota > Metazoa > Arthropoda > Malacostraca > Decapoda > Nephropidae > Homarus > Homarus americanus. Next base: position 8,566,189 of record NW_024748109.1, read on the forward strand.
TATGCTCAGCTACCATTTATCCTCCCCTTCTCTTTCTTCTTTCCTTTTCCTTCTCTTTTCTTTCTTCTCTTCCTCTATCTTCTCTTCGTTTTTCCATCTTCTAATCCTCTTCTACCTCCTTATCCTCTTCCTTGTTGTTTTCTTCTATCTTCACTTCCTCTTCTCTTCCATCTCCCCCTCTTCCATATTTTCTCCCATATCCAACCAACACCCCCATCCATCCCCCACCTACCATGCATGTTTACTATCCCAGCCATCCACCATCCATAGGTACTTGACATGAGCCTGAAGAATGCCGTGGACATGAGTGAGATGACTCGCAGTATGGTCGACCAGTTAATCCTGTCCCGCGAATCTCAGAGTGGGTTCAGCGATTACTCCAGCGATTTCACCAACTCTTCCTCCTCTTCTCCTTCTTCTTTGGGTAGCAAGAGCTCCTTTGATGATTCGGGAGACTCAGAGGGCGAGCATAGGAGGGTGAGTTGTCGATTATTAGCCCAAAAGTACAGTAAAAACCTTTATTTAATGGATTTTATAGTTGGAAATCCGTTATATCGGGGTGTCCGTTAAATGCGAAACCTTTATTTAATGGACTATTTGGAGAGGAAAGTCCATTATATTGAAGGTTCGTTAGATGTGAGAGAAGTCCATTATATGGAGGTTTTCACTGTACATAAGTCGAGTGTGAGCTTTTAATTTGGTCATTGTGAGTCGAATGGTGGTTGTTGACTCGCCTCGCTCGACCTTGACCCCTCCCCCTTCCCCTCATCTCTCCTCTTCCCTCTCCCCAAATCTAGAAAGGTAAGTGTTTTAATTAGCACAGGTAGAGGTGTAGTAGGTAGGTGAGGGAAGGTGTGGTTTGACGAGACGAAAATAGAGAGTGTTAAGTCATCGTGTGGGAATTGTTGTTAACCTTAAGTTCTCGTTCTTGAGGGGCTAAGTCATCGCACTCGGGTGTTTTAAGCTTTCACACTCAAAAGGTTTTAAAAAGTCATCGCACTCAAGAGTTTTAAGTCATAGTACTCAAAAGGTTTAAGTCATTGTACTCAAAATCATCAAACTCAAGGGCTAAATCATTAAACTCAAAAGGTTAAGTTATTGCACTCAAAATGTTAAGTTATTGCACTCAAAATGTTATATCATCGCACTCAAAAGGTTAAGTCATCGCACTCAAGGATTAAATCATCTCACTCAAAAAATTAAATCATCGCACTCAAAAAATTAAGTCATTGCACTCAAAATCATCGCACTGAAGTATTTAAGTCATCGCACTCAAAAGGTTAAGTCATCGCATTCAAAAGGTTAACCCATCGCACTCAAAACAAATTGGTGGGGGGGGGGGAGGGGGTTATGTTAAGAGAGCCGGTTGATCATCCTAGCCACGCCCGTACAGAACCAGCGGCCGTCCACAATGCGACTACCAAGACCATCCCGCAATATAGCTGTACCCGTCATCACCTCCGCTTCACGCCCTACCAGGAAAACCTCCTCTCTTAGAAACTTCGTGCCCAGAAATCGTCGGCGTCCACTGGAGGAGGTGTTTATGGGACCCAAAAATAAAGTTAAGGTAAAAGATATAGAATAATAATAATAATATTAGGAAAAGGAAAAAAAATCATGCAATTACGCGCACGTTTATGCATTGTAATTTTTTCAGACTGTTGTTGTGGTTATGGATCGTTGAGCCTGATGTCTGATTATTATTATTATACCTGCATGTCTTATTGTTTATTGATGCAAGTTTTTTCCGCCACTGACACGTATACTAAAATTATTTATCACATGTTTAAAAAAATAATTATATGATAGATGTTGTCTTAGTTGATATTAAATATAGTAGTGTTTGAGATGTTAATTGATGTTTATTTAGGTGTTTTTTTTATGTATGTTGATGTCTTGATGTTTCTTTTCACTAATTAGATGTTTTGTGATGGGGGTTTATTAAAGGATATACAGTACATAGGCAGCACCTGTAGAATCTTCACCCCAATTTAATTCACCTGAAGATTAACTACCCTAATGCTAACCTAACCTAGCCTATTCTAACCTGTCCTGTCCTTAATCATCAGGTGAAATATGCCGGGGTGGAGACTCCTCAGGTGAGTCCATACATAATCGTGTGTGTTATTAAGAGTTTACTCACCTGCACAATCGCACCTGTTGGACTTGACCAATCACTTCACTGGATTACAAGTCTTATGTATTTTTCATGTATGATTATGCTCGTTAAATGTTCTTGGTGTTATAAAATGTTATCATAATACTCTTTACCTGTCATAATACTCGTTAAACCTGTCAAAACATTCCTTGAATACTCCACCTGTTGTAATTCTTGTCATAATACTCTCCCACCTGTCATTATACTTTTCCACTTGCCATTATACTTTCCCACCTGTCATTATACTCCCCCACTTGCCATTATACTCTCCCACTTGCCATTATACTCTTCCACGTGTCATAATACTCACTGTGTCCCTACAGATCCCCGAACCCTGCAAGACGTGCGGCAAGGAACAGAACCCCGAGCGCTTCCACAGTCACCCTCTCCACATGCTCAAGTTCAAATCCAAGGGAGATGAAAAAAGCAAGTCGAAGCCCTTTAAGCTGATCGTGACCAAACCCACGGCCCTCAAGTTCAAGAGTAAGAGTTTAGATGAGGAGAAGAAGAATCCAAGTAGGAAAAGTAAGCTTAAACCTCCTAATGTGATCCAAAGGAATGCTCATAGTGTGGGGAGTTCTCCTATAGTGACGAAGAAGAGCCATCGTGATAAGGAGAGGAATGCGTCACACCATAAGATTGTTCCTTTGAAAAAATTTATCCAAAACCAAAAGGCTTCCATTAGTGAAGGACAGAAAGACTTTAATGTTGAAATTTACGATGGGGATGCCTCTCCTAGGAATGTGAGTGAAAGTAATATCAATCCGTTATCTCAGAGACAACGCGATATGACGTTAAAGGAAAATGGGGAGAGTAATGGTGTTATGGGTCTTCATAAAGCGGCGACACATCCTTCTCGAGGTATGGGGAAGATTGAGGAGGAGAGTGATAGTCCTACAGAGACCCAAGGTGATGCAGGGGCGCCGCCGTATAAGCCGCCACCTTCCACCTTGAACAACACCAACACTAGGCTCAATACCTCGCGTACCCTCGTCTGTTTCATCTGTGGGAGAGAGTTCGGCAGTAGGTCTCTTCCCATCCACCAGCCACAGTGTTTAGAGGTGAGTATAAGGCTGTGTTGTTCTTATTTATACTGTACTCCAAGACTGGGGGAAAATAACACACACACACACATTGTTCTCTGTCCGAAAGTGTTTTAAAAATTCACTTTCGTGTAATTTTCTCCTCGTAAATATTGACCGAATCTCGAACACATCAAACTGGTCCAATTTTAGCTACAACATTAGCACAGCGGCCAACACAGTCTCAGAATTACTCAAAGAATCATACATAAATTAGTAGCTTTGTTCTTAATTAGGTATTGGAATATGTACGATTTTTTATTGTTGTTGAGAAGTATTGTATCTATGAAACTCGTACGCTTATCAACGTTTTATTGTTTAGTCTGCGATTCGATAACGTAACATTGAGAATCTCTGTGGGATTATCGTTAAAAAGTTGTCCTGCTGTTGTATCCCGAGTCCTATTCATCATTGTGGTGTAAATACAGTCCAAATAACATACAATACAACTATCGTTTCTACAATACACCAATACAATGCAACTATCGTTTCTACAATACACCAATACAACTATCGTTTCTACAATACACCAATACAACTATCGTTTCTACAATACATCCCTCCCTCTCCATCCCCTTCTCTGTATGAATAATTATTTTTATCTAAACTTTATCTGTAACGTGTTCAGCTACCGTCAATTACTGGGGGGCTGAATTGTGTGTAATTCTAGCTTGCGTGTCTAACCAAGTCGACGAAAATTACGGTAACCAGAGTAAATGAAGTATGGCGGGGCGATCCTTCACAATTTTAACCCCTTGACCTTTCTATGCTTTTTAACCTTTGACCAGCCACAGACATTAACCTTTCCTTCATTCGTTATAGTTTTGTTATTCTCTTCCTCTTTCTCTATTTATATGATCACTGATGTTGAAAAAAAATTGCAGACTACTATTTTGATGTGGTATTATTGTCTTAGCTATAAACAGTGCAGGCGGGAAAATTAACATGCGTTGCCAGATGCCGCCACCAACACACCCCAGGGCGACGGTTCAGTGTTGGTGGGGTGAATTTCAATGACTCACGGTTTCTCTATGTAATTATTATTCATTATATATTTTTTACATCACCTTTATATACTCCTCAAGCTCTCATAATATGTCCTTGGTGTTGAGTAAGTAGTTTTTTTTTTATATAGAACTGGGGTAAAAATTTTGCTTTAGGTAGGTTGGTATTATTCCTGTAATTATCGTGAAGCGGGCAACTGGTAGCTCGGAAGGGAGGCAGAGGGAAGGAGGAAACTAGGCAGGGAGGGGAGGGAAGGAGGCCAAGCAGGGAGAGACGCAGGCAAGCAGGGAGGGAGGGAAGCAGTGGCAAGGAACATAAAAACGTATCTTTCCATGACGCAGGGAGGGAGGGAAGCAGTGGCAAGGAACATAAAAACGTATCTTTCCATGACGCAGGCAAGCAGGGAGGGAGGGAAGCAGTGGCAAGGAACATAAAAACGTATCTTTCCATGACGCAGGCAAGCAGGGAGGGAGGGAAGCAGTGGCAAGGAACATAAAAACGTATCTTTCCATGACGCAGGCAAGCAGGGAGGGAGGGAAGCAGTGGCAAGGAACATAAAAACGTATCTTTCCATGACGCAGGCAAGCAGGGAGGGAGGGAAGCAGTTGCAAAGAACATAAAAACGTATCTTTCCATGACGCAGGCAAGCAGGGACGGAGGGAAGCAGTGGCAAGGAACATAAAAACGTATCTTTCCATGACGCAGGCAAGCAGGGAGGGAGGGAAGCAGTGGCAAGGAACATAAAAACGTATCTTTCCATGATTACCAAGAGCCTAGCTACACCCAATACCTTCACCAAACTAACTCATCCCTTGCTTGGGGTTGTGAGATAGGCGGCCCTCGACACAAGACACATGCTGACGTACTATATATTTTCGAAGACTTATACGATCATTAATCCTCATAATTAAGAGATACAGTATTATATTTTTTTTTAATATATATCTAATCGAACTTAAAATGACATTTAGGAAGTAATAAGCCTAAAATAAACCTCAAATTTACACACGAGACGTTAACTAGAAACGTTTATGTTACACCATATAAACCTTATGGTATTTAGGAAACGTTTCTTTGGTGATAAGTGAACGTTTGTTAAGTAAGGTATTTGCGGTGTTGTTTTTAATTTATTTTTGAACGCTAAATTTGTGTTTTATCAGAAGTAAAATAGTTGAGTACATTTTATATCTTAGGTGTGTGTGTGTGTGTGTGCTTATGTATGTGTGTGTATATGTACAGTATGTGTGTGTGTGTGTGTGTGCGTATGTGAGAGTTAGAGACCAGGTTTAAATAAGAGTGATGACTGATTTTTCTTTCAGCTTCGGAAATTACAAATTGAGTCGACATAATTTACTTCAGTCTTTCGTCGACTTGTGATTTACCTGTGTTGCGTGAAGCGGTGAATTACTGATCTGTTCTGACACACACACACACACACACACACACACACTCGCTTATCTGTTGTACGTGTTTCGTGCACGTGACGAACATACAGACACGTGTGCTTGAGGGAGGGAGGGAGGCGTGTCGGGCTGACGGCTGGTTTTAAGTAATTAACGATTTTCTAGGGGGTGGAGGTACAGAGGGGGAGAGGGATAGGGTAAAGAGGGGAATGGAAAGAAGAGGGTTGGTTGGAGGTAGAAAGTGAGACAGAGAGAAGAGAGAGAGAGAGGATGACTAGGAAGGAGGGATAGGGAAAGGAAATACGTCGTGACATTTGTGGTATGTACACTATTTCCTTTGAGGTGGAGGGGAACGACCATGTCCATCCCACGTCAAGACAGTGGCCATGCGTGTCCATGGGGATGTGTGTGTCTAGTGGTATTATATGGGCGTTGATAGAGGGGAGGGGTGTGTTTTTGTTCAGGATGTGTGCGTATGTGTGTGTGGGGTTGGTGTGTAGCCTATGTGTATTTGTGGGTGTACGTCTGTATGTGTGTGCCGGGGGGGGGTGTGTGTTTGTGTGTGTATGTTGTGAAAGAGGTAGAAAAAGAGAGTGAGGAGTGTGTTAATTGTGAGGGAAGGAGTAGAAGAGGTGAGAGAGGAGTAGGAGTAGGAGGGAGAGGGGAGTAGGTGGGGTGAAGGGGTGAGAAAAAATAGAGGTGGGGATGGGAGGGGGTATGAGATGTACTTGTGAGGGAGGGGAGGGAAAGGAGGGACAGAGAGTATTAGATGTACTTTATGGTGAGGGAGGGAGTGTGAGTTGGACCAGGTGAAGGTGACCATGCATCATCATATTGATCAGCTACAGTTTACACACAGGTAACTCTGGCTGTTGAGCTGTTTGGTCTACCTGCCTGTGTTGACTCTCTTGTGTTACTGATCCTCGGGTACTGTATGGTGTTCTGATGGTGTTGTATGATGTTCTGATAGTGGTGTATGATCTGTATGATGTTCTGATGGTGGTGTTATGATGTTCTATCGTGTTGTATGATATTCTGATAAGTATACTAATATTGTGGGTCGCCTATACAACAAAACAACACGAAAATTCCTTAAGTAAAGTTTATTCGTTTTTTTTTATCAATTCTTTCATATATTCGTATTTTTAATTGTTCCATCACTATCATTACGTTCAGATTCTTGATATATTGTCCTTCTTCTGCGTGTATGAGTGGCTGGCAGATGTCACTTAACGTAGGGCAGGGAGGAGGTATAGGGGTTGATGGCTCTTAGGCAGGTGGCAAATGTTCTTTAAATACATCTAATCAAGCTCATTTATAAAGTCAACCTCTGTTATTAGTAGTGGATAGTTATGTTTCACCTGAAGATTAGCTCCCCCCTTCTAGTTTATGAATCATCTTGGTATAGTTACATGATCAAGTGTTCGTCTAATTGTGTCAGTGACCTTTACCTTGCCTTGACCTGACCTGACCTTACCACTGATAGATACTAACCTACTGTGTGCGTATCGCGTCTAACAATGTACCAAGGGTGGGTGTGTGTGTTGGGGTGACGGGGAAGGAAAGAGGTGAAAGATGGGGTGGGTGGGGTGAAGGAGGGGAGGTGATGTAAAACTCGCTCATGGTAAACCCAAGGTGATGATAATTATGATGGTGGTCACGTGGTATTGCCCCTACCTTCACTCTCCCCCACCTCCACATTCTCACCCCCTACCTAACTCTCTCCCCTCAACCCTCCCGCAGCCCCCCCATCAACAGGGGTCATTCACCTCTCACCACCCCCCACCACCATACACCAGCATGACCTTAGTCTTCTGTATACAAACAAAGAGGATGATAATAATGTTGGAATTATATATCATGTGTCAGTCTCAAATTCGATAAAGGAGGTCAAGATCTTATAAAATAACTAATACGTGATCATGTATCCTTCTAAATGGCGATTGTATGTATTATAATGTGAATGTCTGCAAAAAAATACAAATAAACATTAAAAATAACAAGTTGAGTGCGCCAAGGTCACACCATATTCACTAAGGTTCATGAGGGTTATGTTAGAAGATGTTTTTTTTTAGATCGCTTTGTTGGGCAGTGCTGGATATAAGCCTGTTCCAATATGATTCAATATATCCTTGGGAGATAGAGTAAATTTCCAAATACGAGACTTTTCATGAATTATTGGAATTTTTTGTCTTGTAAGTAATACTGGAATAATATTATGGTTACCTTCTTGCAATATATATATATATTATTTTACCCCCCAAATTTTTAAATATTAACAATCTCAAATTTTTGAAAATATCAACTCCAGAAAGTTTAAAATATCAACTTATTCCTCAAATTTTTAGAATACTGTATTTACTTAACCCTCAAATCTTTCTCGTCACCAAAATGTCAAAATAATCCTCCACTGACGATTGTTTACTACATGTGACCACCACCACCTCTTCCTCCTGCAGAAGTGGAAGAGGGAGAATGAGCGCCTACCAAAGAACCTGCGTCGTCCAGTGCCTCAGGAGCCTGACCATCACCTAACACAGGAGGAGTGGAACCACTTCGCCTGGAAAACTGCGCAGGTAAGTCAGTCATTAGTATCTCTTGATGGTTCAGGTGTGAGCGGGAGGTTTGTGTGGGTGGGGGCTATGTCAGGTGTGTGTGTGTGTGTGTGTACAAGGTCAGATATATGACGTGTTGTATGCATGTATGATTAGTGTGGTGTGTATGTGTATGGTATAGTGTGTACAGTATGTTAATACCTATACATATGGCACAGGGGTGTACAATGTGTGTATACTATATGCATCTGTAATATTCTAAATAATCGTATTCATTATTTTTTATGTAACCAATATTCCTTTGTATTTCTTTAATAATTTCAAGATTAATTTATCGTAAATTATTTCCTATAAACAAAGATATTTTACCTACAAAAATATTCACATTTATTTACACAATTTCACAAACGGATATAAAACAAATGCTACACAACTTTTATTTGGCTTTTAACCTCCTCAGGATCTTGGATATGAAGTTAGTTAAATTTATAAACTAATGAGTTACATAGATGTGTGTTTTATATAACTTATGTGTGTATCTTGTGTGTGTGTGTGTGTGTTTTTAAATAATACTGTGTGTATCTTGTGTGTGTGTTTTTTTCTGAATTAATTTTTTGGGGGAATTTATATCAAGGTGTTCCAATATTCTCTGATTATTTTTCGTATAATTGTATTGTAATTATTGTTTTATTTACTGCATGTTTATCAGGCTTTCTATGTCTTCCTAGTTTTATATAATTTCCTATAAGCTTTCTATATTATAATGGATTCCTGTTATTCCTTTATATTTGGTCAAGCCACAGATCTGATTTTTCAATTATGTGGAATCGTAAACTCTTGAGTAAGATATTGATCTCTGAGTACAGTGAATTAGCCCAGTACAGTTATCTTGAGTACAATGACAATATCTTTAGTACAATGTCTTAACCCCTTGAGTATGAGTCTTACCCCTTGAGTACGATGTCTTAGCCCCCTGGATTACGATATCTTAACCCCCCTTGATTACGTTGTCTTAACCCACTTGAGTATAATGACACAGTACTTTTGAAGTTATCATTCTTGAAGGGTTAAGTAACATTTTGTACAAGCCACTTAATAATAACATTTCATAGTAAGTAAGTTAAATCTATGTATTGTAGTATTTTTTTTAATAATTCCATTGTATATTTCTATTTTATGTAATGTGTATTTAATAATGGTCCCAAGATGATATGCATTGTTTGTTATTTCCGTGTTACATTATTTCAGGTGTTTTTTTTATGTAATGTGTATTTTTTAAATTGTGAACCCTGATCCTTAATTAGCATGTAAAGTGGGGGGGGGAAGAAAGATCAAACTAACGTGTTTATATAGTAAAGATGGTCTATATTTATAAGAAAATGTATATAAAGGTGATTTAAAACTTATGGGCACAGCGTAATTGACCTTTTAAATGTTCTAAATATCTTTAATTATTTCAAAGGTAATTAATTATGGTCCTAAGAAGATATGCATTGATGGATATTTCTGTGTTACGTTAATTATTTCAGGGTATCTGTACGTGTAATTGTTATATTGGATGAATGAATGAGTGTGAGTGGAGAGTATGTGTGTGTGTGTGTGTGTGTGTGTCAAGTGTTTGTATGACTGACGATGTGAGTGGAGAATACATGACTGTAAATGACTTGACAATTAATTGGTAGTTAATGTTGCTTCTGGTGTTGATGATTTCATGTCTACCACAATCACTACCACTATCACCACCACCATTACTACCAACCAGCACCACCACCGTCACAAGTACCACCAACCACCACCATCACCAGTACTACCAATCACCAATTCACCACCACCACCACCTATTCCCCCAGGTAACAACAATTGGTGTTAATGGTAGGTCGGCTGTCACGTTGGCAGGGGGAAGGGGGGTGTTGACTTAAAGGGTGTGTTGTTGTGGGCAGGTGTACAGTACAGGTGAGCTCGTGATGGGGGAGGGGGGGGTGGTGACTCACGTGCACGAACGAACGCTTGGTGTCGACGGCTACATACAGTATCCACATATTGATCACAGCATGACAAAGCAGGTGTGAACTAAAAGACATTGACGCTTTTCCAGAACATATTCTAAGATTGATGATGACTTTTTAACCCAATGCAACTATATTAACCTAACCCTTGATTTAATATATCCTTCTGAATTGTAACATCTTTGGCATTTATAAAAAAAAATGTGTTGTTAGGTTTCCATGGTAACTAAGTGGGTGCTGGTGTTACGTAGTTTAGTTGAAGACATGGAATGTGTAGCAGGCGCGTCATAAGCAGTGTGTGTTGACTCGTTGTGCAGGCAAGGTTGGTGCAAGGGTCTTCTGTGGTCCCTCGCCTCCTATACATCTAGACTATTGAATATTGGCATCTTGTAACAACCCATCATCATGAACAAGCGGGTTGGTATTTTTAGCTGTGGATTGTTTATTAGTTGGTAGTGATAGGGGTGGGGGGGGGTTATCACCGGAAGAGAAGACTGTTGTTTCCTTAGGAGGTGTCTTCTTGTATAGTCTACCACCTCCAGTTGATGCTCTTGCGTTGTGAGTCATGCCGGGTCAAATTGATGCCTGAAAACAGTCCATCACACGTCCCGAGTCAGAGGGAGTCACACATAGTCCTCCTGGAGTTGCTCTACCCACTTCTTCCAGGTTTTCCTTCAGTCCTAAGTCTTGTACAGTATTCTTGTTTTATGTTCACTTTATCATCCCCATTCTTGAGGTAAACAGTTTGTATAGCTGGTTGTTGTAGTACTGTAGACAATTAAGAGACTTCATGGATCTAAATGCTGAATGTAACTGATCAAATGTAGGTAAATAAAGGTTTATTAGTTAGGTGTCCTTCCTGTCGCCATTCAAGTTAATAATGTGAGGTGAAGTGAAATGTGACATGGACAAGTTTTGAAGACATTGTGCTAAAAATATATGTATACTGTGTATGAAATGATCACCTGAAAATTCTACCACCCGGTAATTTGACATGGCAATTATATCACCCTAATTCTATACCTGGGGGGGTTAAGTTAGGTTAGCATTTAAGTGATTAATTTGACCTAATCTAACTTTGACCCCCTCCCCAGGGAGAATTGAGGTGTTTAATCATTGTTTTACACTCTCTTTTAAATGTCTCTTATTTACTGCGGTAGATTACATCATAAATTCATATGTAAACAGTCTTATTACAGTTCATTTTAGAGATAATTTTATAAGAGTTCATTGTCTTACTTGTTAGGATTGTGTATTACGTTGTGTGTCACTTGTGATATAGGTGAGGGGGACGAACAATAAGCGAGGATCATCAGATGGTGAAGTCGACAGCACGAGTCACCTATGCCAGCAGGAGCAGCAGAATCATCACCAGCAGAACGATGAGGATTTCCTGGTCAGCTGATCCCCTCGCCTCGTTTCGCACTTCTTGTTTCGCCTTGTGACTTGTCCTCCACCATTACCCGTGTGTTCACCCAGCTCGTGCCTTCGCTTGGAAGGTCCTGTACTGCGTCATCATATTGCCACCTATCCCCGTCTCCCGATAGTCGAACTGATCACAGTACCTCACTCACTCACTCTCTCCGATTGACCCAGTAAGATTTGGCTCTTCAGACAGACAAGGAACGTGTGATCAAAAGGAGAACAGTGGGAGGAGGTGCAGCGTGTGGTGGCTCTGTCAAGACCTTTGCGTGCTTTTTTCCTCCTTTTTTGTATTCATTCGCGTTTTGTACATAGTTTAAATCCGCCTTTTTACGTCCAGTTTTCTCATGATATTGACTTTATTATTGTTGTTTTTTGTATGTCATTCTTTGTTTGATTCTCAGTGTATCTTTATCGATGATGATATTGGTATTATTGCTTGCAGTGACCCTCCCTGCATAAAAGGTCAAAATTATTCAACATTTACAGTCTAGTCTTTCTCTTACACTTACACACACACACACACACACACACACACCCACACTACACCTCTGCTGTGAATTGATTACATTTTCTTTTCAGTGCCTCTATATTTGCTTCTTAGATGTAAAAAAAATATATACATTTAATTTGCAGGAGACTGACTTTTATATCAGGTGATTGAAAAATACCTGGACGCCTGTTAATAACTACAGTATACGGTTTATTTTGCTCCTTGTTATACCGACATTGTTATGTATTTTGCTGTGCATACGTAAATTGTATGTGTATGTTGACAATGAACTTAAATTGTCAGGCTATTGTGAGAAGAAGGTGAAGCAGGCCAAGTGGCTAATGAACCGATCAGTGGAGAAGAGGATAAAAGTAAAAGTATATCTTGTACCTATATTGTTATATACCTTCTTCTACTTAGAGTAAATATTGGAAATGTTATCCTGTTCTATCATTTATTTTGACCATTTCCAATAGTTTACTGTATGTATAACAAGGTATATAACAATGCAAGTATGGTGAGGTATATATCAATGTAGGTATAACAAGATATTTAACAATGTGTACAGGGACTTTTTAACACCTGTACATAATGCATGATGCTTAAGAAGTCTGTCATGATGTATATAATGTGTGTATGAATGTTCTGATATTGTGTGTGTATGTATGTATGTATGTATGTATGTGTGTGTGTGTGTGTGTGTGTGTGTGTGTGTGTGTGTGTGTGTTCTCTATTTGTTCTCTGAAGCTAAAAAATTGCTTTCTGGAATTTTAAAATTTTCTTAGAATTTGTAGTTTTTTACCAATACGATGCACTTCTTTTTTTTTTCAGAATCACGATTTTTCTTAATTTCGTGCTGTGTAAAAAAAAATATATATATATAGAGAGAGAGAGAGAGAGAGAGAGTTGTTGATGTGATGTTATAGTTGTTTTATGTGTGTTGTGATGACGAGACACAATTGTTGCATATTTAAGAGGCAATATTAACAATGGTCTTCTTTTCTTCCCCCTTCCTCTCCTCTACCCTCCCTGGTGATTGTTACCTCCCTCTCTCTCCCTCCATCCTTCCCATCTCTCTGATGATTTCTTGTCGTGACCTTTGACCTGGATGACCCAACACTATTTTTTTCTTCTTACTTTGTTTCTTTGTTTTGTTTATCCAATAATTTCTATTCCTATTGTTTTTAAATTCTTGTTATCTTAACTTTGAACAATTATTTTCTTTTTCTTGCCATCCTTCTTTTCTATTCTTCCTTCTCATCCACTCCTTCCTTCCTTTTCTTCTCTTCTTTCCTTCCCTTCCTTCTCCTCCCCTTCATCTGTGTCCTTCCCTTTCCTCTCCCTCTGTTTGTTCCTCCTTCATCTCTTCCTCCCCCCCCCTTTAACCACCTTCTTCCCTCTCTCCTCACCCTCACCACACAGGCTCAGCTGGTGCCGTGTGAGATGTGTGGGAGGACCTTCTTCCCGGAGAGGCTGGAGGTCCATCAACGAGGATGTAAGCCACCACCCGGAGCACCAGCGAAGAAACCCCAAAAGGTGAGATAGTCCGTCATTCCTCTCACACTAAGGGTTCAAACGATCTTTAATTAATATATTTACTTCTTTTTCACGGTAAAATAGTAAACACTTTGTCTTGTATATTATATGTATTATAAAAAAGAACTGAGTGGTTTATGGTTAATATTATCTTGCATATTAAAATATTATACTGTATATATCTATTTAATTTTGCATGTATAATCTCTTGCTGTATCATTTAATTAATTCAACACTAATATATGCAGGTAATATGTGTATGATCAGTTACAAAGATTTGCGTATGATAACAGTACATGTAAACTATACAGGATAAGTGTATATTTATGTCACATCAGCACTGTATACAGAAAGTATTGTCATACTTGTGTATTTCACTTCACATTGTTACAGTATACTCTGAAAATATGAATTAGTTGTATAGTAAACCGTATACTTTTGATTATACTTTAGAATCTTAACTTACCTTTTAAAGTCAACAGTATACCTGACAATACACTTAAGTATCTCAATACCTGTACAGAATAACAATTAAATCACTCACAATGTCCTCAGACCCGGCCAGAATCGACATCATCATCATCAGTGTTAAACTCATCGATGAGCGTCGCCAAGCCTACCGTGGTGTGTTACATCTGCGGCAGGGAGTTTGGCACTATGTCTATCACCATCCACGAGCCTCAGTGCCTCCGCAAGTGGAAGATCGAGAACCAGAGTCTGCCTAATCACCTCCAAAGACCAGATCCGCGTAAACCTGATGTTGTATATGATGGTTTGTGCTCTGTTATTTTTTTAGGTTTTATATATGAGTATATATACTGTATAACGAGATGACTCTCAAAGCCAGAAAAAAATCCCTCATCCTTCGGAATTCTCTGGAATTTTCTGGGTAACGGAAAAATGGTCTCCGAAGTTCCAGAAATTGCATATAACATCATCTGTTTCAAACCCGGAAAAAAAATCCCCATCCCCGGATTTTTCTTGAGTCTTCTGGATACTGTACTGGGAAAATTATCTCAGAATTTTCCACAAAATGTGCCTCCCTTTGGAAAATCGTTTCCAAAGCCGGAATTTTCTGGAAAATTCCGGCAAGGGGAACAATTTTCCGATAAAATTTCAATTCTGGCAATAGGTTTTTGACACGGAATTCTATTTGTTTCCCTTTATTTTCTCTTTACAATCTCTCTCTCCTCTTTATTCCTTCCTTCCCTCCTCCCTTCCTTTCCTCCTCTCCCTCTTTTCTCTCTCCTTCCCTCCCATCACTTTTTCTCCTTTATTCATTCCCCCCTTCCTTCCCTAACCAGGGGCGAATCTAGGGCAGGTGTCCTGGGGGGTCCAGACTCCCTCCCCCCTCCTTTTCGTCAGAAAATACCAATACTTTTTCTCTAATGCTGTATTGTACTATTGTACTCGGGCATTTTTGTATAGTACAGTAAAAAGTAATTACTATTGACCTCAGAATATCTCTTAATATCAAGCTGGGTGGGCTCGCTATGTTCCCCCACCCACAACTTTTTGGACCCCCCCACCTTTTGATATTCCTAGATCTGCCCCTGCTAACACACACTTCACTCTTTCAGATGAAGGTAACATCAATAGAGAGGCGATGGCTGAGGCAGCCTGGAAGACCCATCTGCAGCAGCTGGTCAAGTGTGAGAAGTGTGGCCGAACCTTCTTTCCTGACCGTCTCATTGTCCACCAGAAGGCATGTCTCCGGGAGGCCTGAACTCCCCCCCCTCCTCCTCCTATGTGCATTCAGGAAGCCGAAGAACCCTCCTCCTTCTCTTCCTTTTATGTGTCTTCAGGAATCCTAAGACCTTCTCCTACTCATAATCACAGCGCCAAGTATCACGTCGTCACAAGTTTCTCCTCGTCCACATGTAAACATCCATTTGGAGACATTGATGGCAAGAATTATTCCAAAATAGATCTGAAGCTTTACAACCTCACACTCGGCAGCCTTAAAAATTACTAAAGTCGCCTTAAAAAAAATTATATACTGTACATATTAAATATTTCTTTTTTTGGTATGAAAAATATGCGGGCAGCTGAACAAGGTGATACCAAAGAAAATTTCCAACAGAATGGTTTGCCTCACTGATTATAAGTGGCTGCTTTAGTGTGGACAGTATAATGGAGTTAAATCCTATATGTATTGTTGGTGGTGTGTATTAGCTCAGGTCTACTAGAATAGCCAGATGGTCACATTGACGAAGGCATCAACCTGAGTGTCAACCACGCTTCTGGTCACCGAGAGTTGGAGAAACATTAAATGCAAGACTTTAATACCTACTGCAGTACATGAAGAATTGATTCAGGTATTGTCTTGGTATAATCTGATCTCAGTCAATACCCATTGCTGAACATTTTGTATATACAGTACACAAATTAATGTATTTTTTATAGTTTACATTATTCGTGAGGAAAAAAAAACATACAAACTACTATTCTGAGAGAAGAGTCACCATCAAGGACCCACAACACTTCAATATCTCAGTGTGTAGGCGGAATCACCAACAGCTGTGACATCACGTGAATGTTGTGTTGGGGATCGCTGACGCCAATACCTGGAGGGACACAACACAGGTTCCTTCCTCCAGGCGAAATAATTGCCACGGTCACACCACACTCCCAGACCGGAGTTGGTGTTGCAACTCATAGTTTGTATTGGCTAACCAATTTTATGAGTTATTTATTATGGTTTCTTAAAAGTTTTGAGCTGTGGTAGTCTTGATAGTGGGTGTGTCTCGTGCTATCCTCAATTCAGCTCGGATATTAAACTTCTCATTGTGGGATAATCCTCTTACGTCACCATTAGCCTAGGATGTTAGTGCCATTAACCACCAACAGCTGTTATGGCAAGGTGATGTTTATTAGTTTATCATATTGATACTGATTTTGGTCAGCTCCTACTGACAGAGAAGTGATATATCAGAAGCTATAATGAGCTGTCTTGGGTCACACACTCACTTTCAAAACCTCATAATCTGTCTCATCTTAGCATGTATAGCTATTTGAAATATGTTTTCTTATTTTCTTATTTGTTAGGTGCAACATTATTTTAATCATTCACATATTCATTTTTTCATACTTTCATTGGGGTGTAAGTGTCTCCAGGCGGTGATGGTTGTACATATGGCAAACGGCAATTAAGATGTCAATTTAACTCGAGCAAAACCCACAACTTGTATAGTGTATAGCCAAGATCAGACCACCTCCAGCTTTATCAGGTCATTATTAAATAGGACTCTAAAAAAGGGAATGATCTTTAGACAATACTGAAATCTTTGAGTTTGTGGATTTTGTCATCTTAGTCATGTGTGTGTAGGGATGATATCATTCTTGCCATTGTGTGCATGTGTAAAATTGTCATATCATGTGGAGGTATGGTTTCTTTTCTTACTCAAGTGACGTGACTGAGGTATCTGGGCCCAAGATGCACCTCAGACAAAAAGATGAGGAGTTAGTTAATACAGGCTCGTGTAACAATTATGTATATTGTAGAATATCAATGTAATATAAAGTGTACTGAAGTATCTGATGAGTTACTACCCTGAAGAACAATATGCCATCAGTAACCTACCAAACTACAGTACTGACTCCATGTATTATCTGTATATCGAGAAAATATATAAAATATCTTCATTCATATTATGTATATTAAACAAGACATATAAACAACTGGTAAGAAGTAATAGTTCTATAAACAGTATACAGCATACCTGATGCAACAGACTATCCTCAGGGGAAGTGTAAACGAAGGATCAATAACAGCAACAACGCCTGGATAAACAGTAACATTTGTATAACTGGTAACATTTCAGCAAATTTTCTGCCATCGTCACGCCTAAAACAAAATACAAAAGCATAAAAAATCAATATGACAAATAGAATAAAATAAAATCACTTTGTACATTGAGAGAACCAAAAACATGCATCGAACAACACATTAATAGATGGTTTGTTCAGTGTATTTTTTCTAACACTGTGGCATAAGATGTATATGATCATAGAGTACTTTGTAATTTTATATGTAAGGATAATTGCCCTGAAACCATAAATCTAGTCATAGTTGGGGCATATTAGCACTACACCAACGAAGAGGATAAGATAAAAATGTGTCATAAGAACATAGTTACTATCACTCTATCATCCATGAATCTATCTAGCCAACTTTTAAAACTTTCCAGCACTTACTACAAAGTTGCTAAGTTTGTTCCACTTGTCTACCACCCTATTTGTGAACCAGTTCCTTCCTATCTCCCTCCTAAACCTAAACTTATCCAACTTAAATCCGTTGCTACGAGTCCTATCCTGCTCGGACATTATAAGAACTTTGTCTATACTGTATCTCCTTTAATGATTCCTTTCACCCACTTAAATACTTCTATCATATCTCTCCGCACTCTTGTCTTTCTAGGGAATGTAAGTATAGTTTCTTTAACCTATCTTGATATGGAAGTTTTATAAGTCCTGTAATCATTTTCATCATTCTTTGCTGCACGGACTCCAGTGAATTGATATCCATTCTATAATAAGGGCACCAGAACTGAACAGCATAATCGAGGTGCGGCCTGACTTGCGCAAGATATAGTTGCAATAAGACCTCTGCGCTCTTATTACTTACACTTCTAGATATAAAACCTAATACTCTGTTTGCCTTATTTTGAACATTAACGCACTGTTTTCTAGGCCGTAGGTCCGGGCTGACAAGTACCCCTAAGTCTCTTTCACAAGTCGACTTCTCTAGGTTGATGTTGTTAAGGCTGTATACATTGACAGTACTGTATTTGTTCTTTCAATGTTAAGTACGCTGCACTTGCTGGTGTTGAATTTCATTTGCCATTTTTCTGTTCACTCCTGCAGTTTATTTAAATTCTCTTGTAGTGTATTTGCATCCTGCCCTGAATTAATCTGCCGCCCTATTTTGGTGTCCACAAACTTGCTTATGTCGCTGCTGATCCCAGTATCTAGATCGTTTATGTAGATTATGAACAAGAGTGGGCCCAGTACTGACCCCTGGGGAACCCCACTGGTTACACAGCCCCGCTTGGCACCATCTACACTGACACTCTGTGTTCTATCGGTGAGCCATGATTTTATCCAATTTAAAACTTTCGCCTCGATACCATGAGTCTTAACTTTTCTCAGAAGCCTCTGATGCGGTACTCTGTCAAACGCTTTGTTAAAGTCTAAGTCAATAACATCGAAATTTTCGTCGTCATTATCTACTACCTCGAAGACTTTCCTAAAAAAACGTCAGCTGATTTGTTGGACAAGATTTTCCCTTCGTAAGCCCATGTTGAAGGTCGTAGGGTTTAGATAAAACAATATTTGTTGGAATTATATCAAGGATTTGTTCTAGTGATGATTCTGAAAAGATTGTCAAGACCAATTTAACAATTTGGGGGTTGTTAGACATAATTCAGCATAATATTATTCCTAAAATAATATAACTGGTATACTGTGGCCCGAGGTCGAAGAGAGATAAAGAAAGATGTTCCCTAATGCATAAACGTTTTTAACACAGCTGTATATATATATTTATATATGGCAGTATGACTAGATTAAATAAATTCTAGATTATTATAAATAGTCTAGCATAATATATAGGCCAGCGTTTTAGCCTTATTAATTGAGGGTAAATTGCGATAAAGGTAAAGGAACTAAGCAAGCTCAAAAACCAGAATATTAGTAAACAAACAAATTTACCTGGTAGCTGTCATCTCTACCAGTTAGTTAGTTATAAATGATACGCAACTACAGTACCACGTTACTTGTGTATGGGATGCAGCAGATGCCGGTATGTGCTTATTTTAATTCTAGTAACTAATTTTCTAAAGTTAATAAAGCAGCAAAAGCAAGTGACCGTCAGTGGTTAAGTAATTATGATTTTTTTTAACAGTTTTGGTAAAATGCAGTTTGGGACAAAACCCCTTGTCGTTGAGCAATGTGTTTTTCCGATTGTTTAGACAATTTTAAGACACCTTTTTTCTATGATGATTCCGGTATATTTAGATAATTTGCGAGGGATACGATATAAAAGAAGTGTCTTAAAATTGTCTAAACAATCGGAAAAACACATTGCTCAACTCGAGATCCATAGTGTCCGAAACTGCAGCTATATCACAGTTTTTTTACACTGATTATGCTTTTCCTTTTCACTTTTTTTTTTTGCAAATGCTTAGTTTTCTAGATATAGGTGAGTTAAGATATTGGTTAAGTTAGGTCAGGACAGGTTTTCTTAGGTTTGGTTAGGTTAGCATATGATTTTACCCATTTTAATATTTTCCCCAACATAATGCAGTATTCCCTAATATAATCAGTGAAAATTGGGGGTAAAATTTCAGTCATGCACTGGTCTTTCTCTCGCTGTTATTAATAGCCGCAAGCCCAGAAAACTGTGAGGGCAAACTTTTTCGGAGTGAGAGTTGTGAACTCTTGGAACAATCTACCGCAGGGGTTCTCAACCAGGGGGGAATTTCCCTCA